>NC_133350.1:5797267-6127267 GCF_030506205.2 Paramisgurnus dabryanus | reverse complement strand
CACATTTCTTGATCTGAATGTTTAATAGGTTTCATTAATTTAATATTTTCTTTCAGCTTAATACTGCCAAAAGAATATTCAAGTTATTGTATAGTATTTATTACAATAAATATTTTGAATAAATACTTGAAAAAATAGGAATTAGAATCATTAGAAATCTGAGTTTGACTAACACTCATTTCTATTGTATTTTTTACAATCTCTTTATCAAGTCACATTGTTTAATGCTCACAGTTTGCATTTAATTGTATCCATTATCATTACACTTATAACACTGTCATCCTTTTTATTAACTCCATTTAAATTAACATTCCTATTTTATTTAGTTATTTGCATATATTGTACATTCTCTATACCAAATCTAAAAATGAATCTATCTCTTTTTTGTTTTAATCAATATTTTGTTGTTGAGTGATGAGCAGACACACAATGCCGAATCATTTAATACTTTGCTGGACTACACGCATCATTTCCTGTTGTCCATAAATCTGGAGGTGATTGTTTATTGCTGTTGTGGCATGATAATTGATGGGATGTGAATGAACACATGATGATAAATGGTGCTGGTTATGTGTCTCTGTAAAGCAGTTTTATATTTAGCAAATTATGGTTATGATGATTAAGAAATCATCCTACCATTTTTTCAGTTAAGCTAAAAGCATTATTTTTCCAGTTCTTGCCAAAATGCTAATGTTTACGTGCTGCTTGATGCATGAAGTTTTTTATTAGAGCAATGTTTCAGGGAAATTTTAAATTTGACTGAATTTAAGCTTGTGGTATTCTGGTATGAGTGTGTGTGTATGGTTATTTATAATAAATTTTGGAGTATTATACCATACATTTATTGTTGGAAATTGTGCCCAATTTTTTCATACCCAATAGAGTTGGCTTTTCATTTGAAATTGCTGTAAATTATTTACAAACTGACTTATACACTCAATCTGAATCAGCATTAGTTTATAGTATAAATGGAGAGAGCCAATGAATTATGAACACTTCGAAGAAAGTTGACTGGTATTGGGCTGCAATTTTGAAGTACAAATTAGTATAAACATTTCTCCTTTGCATGAAAAGCACAGCTATCATATGTAACCTGGTTGAATTAAGGGGACACTTGATTTTGGGGTCAGTTATAGGTACTGTATAATTTCTACTCGCAATTTAAATTTATTGTAAATGCCCTTTTTAATGAAACATGGTTCAAAGTTCAAACATACATGGATCCTGGTGTTTTCTAAACAACAGTATTTAGAGATTCAAGAATGTTTCTCCAATGAGAGATATGTTTTTTGTTTTGCTTTGGATTTAAACATTTTAAATGTAAGAAATCAATTCTGTTATTGAGCAGAAGAATTATAGCACCACTTTCAAGAGAGCTGCATTTCCAGCATTCCTTACATGATTTATTGATACCATGTTTATGAACAAGGAAATCGGTCAAGAAAAATACCTGTTCGGAGTCTTTATTCCAGTCATTTTAACAATCTCTTAAATTCCCTGCTTTATGTCTCATTGTAAAGTTATTCCTAGAGCTGTTTATTATCACTAGATATGCATTCGGTTCTCACACCTATAATGAGGACAACAGGGAAGGTTTTCCTAATAAAGTGTGAAGATTTCACACGTCTCACAGACTGAGGTGACTTGCATTCTTAATGTCATCTAAAGAAATGTGTTAGACAAGTCGACAAACCAATTTAGCTTTGTCTTGTGTTTCTTTCAAATAATAAAACAGGTTACAGAGCAATTTTACATAAAATTAACAAAATAATCTTCACTTTACACAAATAAATGAATGAAATGATAATGGACAATGGACTGACAAAATTTGACAACAACAAAATGTTTACTAAATTTAGTCAGATTAACCCAAATGTAGTTAATTAAACATTTTAAATATCTTGTTTTACAACGTTTTTATAATGTTAATAAACAATTACTATTAAAATATATCTAAATTTTATATTGAAATCTAAATGTTAAACAAGAGATGACGTATATCCAGCAGCAGGTTATTGCAAATTAAACCTCAACAGTGTAATCAGGACCCTGACATTAAGCACTTATTAAATAGTGTATTAATATAGTATTTTCATTAATATTTTAAATATAATTAATATTAACTTATTTATAATAAATTCAAGAGAAAGCAATGCAAAGCAAAACATTAAACTAAAATAGTACAGTACCGGTCAAGATATCCCACAGTACCCGGATGTGTGGTGTGTAATTGGGAATATCAGAACGATGTCGGGAGTCGCAACTGACCAATCAGATTAAGGCATTCCAGAGAGCTCTGTAAACACTAAAATGATGTAACTCATAGAGTTATAAAAATGTATTTAGATTTATAAAATGTAATACTTAAAACATCTACTAACATGACAATTAATCGTATTTTATTATTACTGTACTTTTTACGTTTGGCGCCTCTGATAACACGAATAAACCCCTAATGTTCCTCCTCCCCCCTCCTCCTCCGTCCCCTCCTCCTCCCCGCCTCCATGTTAATCAGATATTGCCCGAGAAGGGCTCCACCGGCACGGGCTTTGTCATGCGCTTCTGCCGCTGCTGCTGCTGTTCAGACCGGCTGTAAAGTGAGCGAGCGCATGCTCCGCTTTATTCCGCATTTAAAATAAACATCTGCCTGAGAGAAACGCATACACCGGACTCGCTGGTGCACAACGCGGATATAACTGAAAGTTGGCGATTTGGTGAGTTCCTCTGGCGTGTTTCCGACGCTTTTGTCTCTGATGTCTGTTGCTTTGTTTTAGTGGCTTGTGCGAATGGGTCACACGAGTTTACGTTCAGTTTATTTTCGGAAATGTTTCATTTCTGTCGCGTTCACTTTCATTCTTTACGTACTTGCACTTTAATGCTGTATTTGAAAAGCACGCGTTGCTTGTCGTTTCGAAAACCCTTTTAGGATAAAGGTTAAATTTGAATCCTTGTAGATGGTTAACTGTTTATTCGTCTGTTGTGTGGAGATAGATTTTATTATGTGCATTTTACTAAAAAGTTTACTTGAATTTAAACAAACTGAAATTACTTGTCAACTTGCCAATTTGTTTGACTTTAAAAATAATATCCATTAAGTACATAATCTTCTTAATCAAATTTAAAAAAAATATATTAACAATTATGCAAACAATTTCTAACATATAAAAAAAGGATCTCAGGCTGCCATTAAGTTTTATTTCTTTTATAAAAGCTGCATGCGTGACACATTTCAGAGCTTCTGTTGAACTGCTGCTTTGGCTGTAGTTCCCCTAACAGCTTGCATTGTTTTATTAAATGGCCTGAGGTTAGGGAACCCTATATCCCCTCTTACCACACACACACATATGCACGTGCGTACACACTTTTGAACAGCTTAAATCCCTAACAACATGTGGTTCTTGCTGAACCAAACCTTTAGTCTTTTTAGACAGATTGTCCTGTCGTATAGCATAGAGAGAAATGTAAATATTGTGGAAGAGATGGAGTACCTAGGTTGTGCCCCAACGCCGCCTTTAGTATTTTTTCACTTTAGCTCAATTGGTCAAGCTTTGTTTTAGAGTAAAGATTGTTGGTTCGCATCCCAGGGAGCACACAAACACGGGTTAAATGTCTAAGCGTAGTTGCTGACTATCCCGTGACCAGGTGCCCATTGGGTCTTGCACGGGGGCCGAAGGGTGAGTGGGTCACTGGGTCACACACAGCAGGCAATGAAGCGTTCCCCTTTATTTGACAAACTGGTAAGAAGTATGCTACACCTCAAATGCAGTGTTTGTAGATAGATCAGGGTGTGGAAAGTTTGCTTTAACTCATTGTGCAGAACTTCTAAAATTGTTTGCGTCTGGTTTGCATTGTGCATGTGCGTATAATACAGGCATATGTGTTTGATTCGTTACATGCCCACTTATATTCAATTATTTAAATTAGTTATAGGAGTTATTCAAATGAGAGTCACCCAGTCTCCGACCTTAAATGAAAGAAAGCACTTGTCCATTCCTCGCACGCCTTTTATCCTCATTAAATGCCTGCATGCCCTGGGCTTCGTTTTCTTGCCGATCCCCTCACTCTCTCGAGGCCCAGAAGTGCAGCTGCATGGAGAACTCTGTGAAAGCTCCCAGATGTACTTAGCAAAGCTGACTTCTGCTGACAACCCCCTCGCCCCTTTAAGCCACCCTGTAATATGAGAAGTTTATCTGGTCTTATTGAGATGGTCCGTGCAGAGACAGTTATAGGGGAATTTGGTGGTATTCGTATGCAGGTGCGTATGCATTTGTGCTTTTGACTGCACTGTTGCTTGATGACCAGAGTTTGATTGTGTTGTTTTTTATTAGGGCCGCAAGATGTATTGAAAATTGCATTATCACAAATGTGCATGCATATTGCAATAAAATGTGCAGTGGTTTGCAATACCTGAATGATTTTGATACTTAACGTATACGTGTATAGTTAAAGCCTGGTGAGACAAAGGAAGTGATGCTTACTTTTTCCTAGAACGAATGTAAAGTATAATTTAAAAATATATATATATTATAATTAAATATGATTTTACACACTTAATGCATTATTATATTGTGCATCATATATTGCAGTTATCACATAACTTATCACATGATGCTGTAGTGCATATGTCTGAAAAGTCATTGTGTGCTGAGTTTAAGGAGGGTAAAGGTTTTCTAAATGTTCAGCTTGCTTAGATTGCAAAGCATAGGATGCAGTTGATGAATGAACATTCAAAGATCAGACTTTTATCTTATTTGTGATACCATTTTTATGCACATGAAATGTCTTGGTGAAAAAAAGGATAATAATAATTTTGTGCAGGGTCTTTTATTGCTGCAATATATTTGCTTTTCTTTACCAAACAGACATTATCTCAAAATACACAGTGCTTTTAAAGGTAACCATATGAATATTATAATACATGTATGCATTAACATCTGCATTATGAGCCAGCAACAAAATGAATAATACATTAACTTTCCCTACTCGCTAATATTCATGGGAAATTGTTTGTTTGGTCTACGCATAAAACTGAATTATTGCTAGATGTGAACCTGTTTCATGGCTCTTATTATAGCAGTCGCATCATGTCCCGCTGTATGGAAATACGTCTAGGCTATGTGATGATGGGATTTGGTCCTGTTAATGAGGATTACCTGTTGGCCCCAGAAAGGAGATAATTGGCCAGAGAGCTGGCGAGGGGGGAATGCCCGCAAACAAAAGAGTGTAGAAAAGCACATACCTCCTGAGACACACAATGGTAAGCTGAAACATCCATCTTAGAGAGAGGATCGTCAGATGACTCAATTTTTAGACTCTTGGTTTTCAAACAGTGCTGCTCTCAGGGCTGAAACATGATGCTTGTTATATGCAAAATTGAAAAGAATTCAGTCGTATGAAAAGCACAGAGCCATTCAAGGGTGGGATACAAAAAGAAAAGACCAAAGTTGTGCCGCCGCCTTTGGGTAAAAATGTTAAGAATGCCTTAATTAATGCATATTATACATGGATACAAGATGCAGAAATATGGAAAAGGGGCATAGTATAAAAGCACGTTTTTTGTGCCATATTGTGTGTTGTAGCACTTTGTATTAGTAATACCAAGTTAATAACATCAAACCAACCCAGTGTACAAAATATCTTTCCTCCTCACTAAAAAATAATTGTGACATACCCTGGTGCAGTGATTTATTTTCTTGGAGATTATAATATCAAGGTCATTAAGTTTATACCATAGTACTAAAAGGTCATCGTCAATATCCTGTTAACCACAATCATTGAATGCATGCATAATTTTAACATTTGTGAGTGACCCATTCTGTGAAAACTCAGCTCAAGTCTTTTATTTTTTTGCGATTTACTGTTTTCTACATTAAATCATCCTTCATAACGTAAAGAACATTATGTGAAAATATAACCTTGATAACTTTAGTACTGACTGAATAAGGTCATTTCAAAGATTGAAATCAATGTGAAATAAAATTTTAGTACTCCTAATCTCAAAATTATATTATGAGTTTGCATGTCGTATATATCTCCTATACACAATTCCTTAATCTTTCTTTTGTATCTCTTTCTAGTTACTTTCCCCAAGACTCTTATTCCAACATTGTGCCAGTCCAGTAAGTCCCGGCGCTCCATGCAGTCTCCGTACCGCCTGCCGCACCCCCTGCCCCCTCTGCCCGTCCGCAAGGGGGTACGAGGTAGGAGACCAAAGAGCGAGACCATCGCCATGCTGAAAGCTGCGGCCGAGGCTGCAGCTGCTGGATCCTCCACCTCGCAGAACGGCCAAATGCAGCCTACCGCAGCCAAGACCCCCATAAATGTACAACTGATGCCCAAACCCTATAAAAAGAGAGGACCCAAACCTGGCAGCAAGGTACATTTTTGTTTTTTAAGTTGGACAGGTCCTGTTTTTCCTGTGTTTTGGAAGCTTTGATTGTGTTTACGGTGCGCAATATAACATCTGTGCATGTTTAGTGTGTAAAAAACGCAGTATTTTTCACACAATTTACTTATCTCTATACCGCTGTTTTCACTGTCCTCAAAACGGGCTGATGTCTTTCTAGTTCTATGAAGTCCCTCCTTCAGAAATACGTGTCGAGATCTGATTGTGTAGTTTGTTTAGTGTGTTGTGATTCGATAGCAGCTTAGCTTGCCGTTAGCTTAGCTGGTGACTGACGTAATTTTGTAGGCGGAGTTTAGTCAAAAAACTGTTCTATTGACGTCATTAAAACAGGAAGTAGAGGGTTGTAGTTCAAACCGGCCGTTCGCTGTAGGCTTTAAAAAGGCGAATTCTGTTAAAGAAAATATATCGCCTGGCAGTGAACTTTATGCTTTATCATTTAACAGGTATTATTTATCCTATTATAGCAACATTACACACTAACTAGGGTTTAAAAAATGGGATCAGAAAGAATGTGACCTTTTAAAAGCTTTGGGATTTAATATTTCACAATCACAAAACTACAGTAGTGCTGTTTTGATCGTCTTTCTGGGAAACAATTACTTGTATCTATTTATTTGAGTCCAATATGTCTTTAGATCAAAGGTTTCAAGAAGGTTAATTATGTTATTTTCATACTTTAGGGGTGGATTAATTGATGGTTATTATTTGACAAGCTCTTATCAAAAGATTTACATGTAAAGTCTGATGCCAACAATAGCTGATTTAATGAAAAAAAATAATAATAATGAAAAGAGAAGAAAAGCTTAAAGAAAGAAGAAATCTGTAATTGATCATACTTTTGTGTGATTTGAGGGCATGTCACATGTCACAAGCAATTATTCAAATGAGACATTAACACATCCTTTAAAATCATTCCACGTGAACGGCGCATTAAACATGTAGGATTGTCCTCGTGGCAGGCGAGAATTGCTTGCAATAGACATAAGGCCTTGTAATCTTCAGGCATTGTTTCCAAAGATAGATTGTGGGCAAACAGTGATGGTTAGTGGTCGTTTGTGTATAATAAGTGTGTAATGTGAATTTATGGTTCCCCATTTATCTTCCTCCTTTACAGAGGAAACCGAAGCTTTCTCATTTACTTTCAAGCACCAGTTTGTCCTCCTCCGTGTCAGACGGGAGGCTGTCTAGCCTGCAGACAACGCGAGACTCAGGAGTCGTGTCCACCGGTAGGGTTCGGTTTTGTCTTATGCTTTCTGATAGATTTTTTGGGTTTTATGATTTTTGTGTGAATGGAAAAAAACTAAACCTAATGGTCTAATTGCTTAATTGAAGCATGAAATGCTTGAAATGATGTAATGTATTATACACTCTCCGAAGAAAGGTACAAAAGCTGGCACTGGAGCATTGACTACCCATTTAAAAAGTATACATTTGTATCTATATAGTGCATTTTAGTGCACAAAGGTGCATGCTGGTTCAAAATTTATACATATCTGTACTTAAATGCTACATATTAGTGACTTTTTTTAAAAGGTAGCATCCCAGGTGACAGCTTTTGTACACTTTTTTTGGAGAGTGTTGGACCTTTTATAACCATCAATATTTTTCAAATATGGGTGATTCTCATGAAATCCAGATTTATAAGGTGTCCAGCATCAGAATTTTTTAAAAGCCCTTGAAGCCCTTGTTTTTTTTGCACATATAAGATTAAGGTCTGAACTGACCAGTGTTGGGTAAGTTACTCAAAAAAAGTAATTAATTACTAGTTACTAATTACATCTTCAATCATGTAATTAGATTACTTTACAAATTACTCTCTCCAAAAAGTATTTAATTACTTATTACTAATTACTTTCTAAATCCTATTTAGTATACAGGTATGATACAAGGATAGGCTTGAAACGGCTCGAAGAAATAATATATAAAAGTACATAAATTATTCTGGTCCCGCTTTAGGGTCCAATTCTCTCTAACTAATTATTAACTACTTTTGCCTCAATATCCAACTACTGCTTATTAATACTAAAGAAGTTGTTAATTTAAGTATTGGTAGAAATGGGGAGGGTTAAAGATGTAGAATAAGGTTTTGCAGAATCAGGCATTAATATGTGCTATTAAGTATTAATATACAGCCATCATCTCATTAATATTAATGCTAATAATAATCAACCAGTTAATAGTGAGAATTGTAAACTAAAACCATGTTAAATCCACTATTGTGTTTAAGTATGCATAATTGTTTTACAGTCCATACACAGTTAGTTACATCAGAAGTAACTGTAATTAGATTACAAGAAAAATAAGAGTAATCCCTTACTTTACTTTTTCATAGGAAAAGTAATTAAATTACAGTAACTAATTACTTAGTAACTAGTTACACCCAACACTGGAACTGACTAACCATTATTTTTAGAGGATTTAAAAAAAAATTTCCTGTAGAATTATAAAAAATTTTAGATTATCAAAAAGTATCATTACTGGAACATGATATTACATTAAATATATGCATTTACAAACGAAACATTTCATGTTTCGGAAATGACAACTAAAAAGTTTAAATCGTAACTTTTATCTGGAGAGAAAAATTAAGAGATGCTTACCTGGTAGCCATCTTGAGCGTCACAGTCAATTATGTCACTTCCAACAATTTTTTTTTAAATTGTTAGTTCCTTGAGGGCTAAACAATGTTTGAAAATTGTTGTAAAGGATGAGAAAATTGGTCTTGGACACATTTATATTTCTTATTATCGTCTCTACATTTACCAATGATCACCAAATACCACATGTTTCTTTACTGTAAATGTTTATAATATAACATGCACTGAAGCTTTTTATTTTTTTTAGATTTTTTAATTATAAATATTTCCATGTCAAAGAACCCTAATCCAGTCATGGACACGTTGCGGTAATGAAAATGTTCCCCTTTAATGAGGAAAAAAACAACAAAATTGGTTTGTATGATGTCATTTGAAATCATGTGCAAAATAGTACACGAAGAGATGTTTGTAACTGTATGCTTCTTATTTTGATAGCATTTACTTTTTTTATCAAAATGTTTCATGACACCTCATAAGTCTAATTTTGCGAGAATCATACATATTTGCTATTCTCTTTTCAGTATATTTAATGTTTTCTGTCTCATTATGGACATTAAAGACCAATGCTGCGTCCGAAACCGCCTACTTCATACTATATAGTACGCGAAATGCAGTAGGCGAGGCGATTAGTATGTCCGAATACATAGTATTCAAAAAACAGTACCAAAAGTACCCGGGTGACCTACTACTTCCGGTTAGATTTTGCAGTGTGCATACGATGGACACTTCACTATCCCATGATGGCCAGGCAGAGTAGTTATCCAACGAAGAAGAAGAGGCTGTTTTCGCGCTGGAATGACATGACATAATGACGACGTATGTCACGTGATGTAGCAATATGGCGGATGTAGTACGTCTGAATCTCATTCATACTACCAGAATTCATACTATACAGTACCTACTGTTTTAACGGCAAGTAAGTAGGTACTTCATCTTATTCAGTACCTACTATACAGTATGCGGTTTCGGACTCAGCCCATGTGTCTTTTTTTAAAACCAAAGGTTTAGAGAACTTACCATTTTAGTTTAAGTGTCCTGTTGTCAGGCATAACTAATTTCTCCATTTCTTTAAACTAATTAATTTCTCAAGAAGTCTGCTCGGCACTTGAATTGTTTTTGTTTGATGTAGCCTGTTTCTCTACATACAATAGTATTACAGATGACACTGTTGACAGATATGTGGTTCAGCAGGTTGATGTAACATGTTTATGTTTTTTGATGTTTCCTGCAACATGACTTAGCATTATACCCCGCAGCCCTTTAAAGAATATTTAATGAGCGTTATAAATCACATTTAAATTAGATGAAGTTCATTGCATAAATTATAAAAGCCTCAAGGTAATTTTTACTAATATACACTGTTAACGATTTCCCTGTATTTTTACAGTACGGTACTGGCAGCACGGTTGCCAGTAAGTTACTGTATTTTGGTTTTACAGTACTGTACTGTAATACCATTTTACAGTACACAAACTAGTACTGTATAGTTACAAAGCAGTACTGTACTGTAATTTTACAATATTTTATTACAGTAGTCTATTTTTTACAGTAATTTACTGTAATGTCTATATTGACCCATAAATACTATTTATTACTTATTACAGTTAATACAATAATATTATATAAAATAGCTAGAGATTTAGGTTTAAATCTATAGTTATTAATATGGTAAAAATGCTAAATTAAAACATAATGAATTAAAAGGCAATCCAAGCAATGTATGTATCAAAATTTTATTTAAAAAAACATTTAATTGAAACAAACATATTTAAAACAAGATTTTAAACAATAATAAACATATAATCAAGTAACATAAAATAAAATCAACAAGTATAAACAAGTTTGGAGACCCCTGCTGTAACATATTTAACTCTGGCAAATAGAACACTGTTCCATAGTTTGAAGTTTTCAGTTTAAAGTCCATCATCGACTAAAAGGTAACATTTCACTGTGGTAAAAACAACACTGGCCCATAGTTTTAAATATTCTACTTGAATTTCATTTAACACTAAAAATAAATGCATTAAACTGTGGCAGACAGACCACAGTGGCCTTTACTTTGAAGTCGTCCATTCGAACTCAATCAGGGACTGCATGAAGCTGTTCACATGGGGGTTAATGGCCACAGCTTTTCTCTGCACCAAGTTCCTTGTCTTTTTGCTTGCTCCTTGTCTGGATGTGCACTTTTTCCCATCTTTGGAATTAATTCTATCCAGAAACCTGTTAGAAATATCATAAACATTAAGTCAACAAATATAAGATAGAAAAAGATTCTTAAAAAATTTAACTCAGCCTTGAATTTACTCCTATTCTGAAACCTTTTGCTCTTATTCTACTGTTCCACACCTAATTTCACTAAAATACAGAAGATTCACTTACCGCTGAACAAACTCTTTCCTCAATGGACAGCATCCACATGGATCATGTCATGATTGAATGTCCTGAACAGAAAGTACAATTGTTACTGATTTGGACACAACTTTTTATTCTGAAAACAAAATCTTTTGTCAATAAAGTCCAGGGACACCTCTGCTAAATAAATACAATTATTAAATTAAATTTCTTATAACCAAAGTCTGAATATTTCTGTTTGTATATTTCTACATGGCAAACTAAGACAATTGTGTACATGTTGTGTATGGTCGTGTTACAGTGTTGTGTGTGGGAATAGTGAATGAGTGTATACATGGGTATTTAAAGAAACTGTAGTGGTAAAGTGCAAACTTACCGAACATAATGTGCTTGGTGTGTGTCTGGTATCACACGTTGTGCCTCCACATCTGCCTTAACTCCTGAAAAGTGCAATGACACTCAGGTAAACTACAAATAAAAAGTGATTAGCCACATTCCTGTGTAATTTTGCATGTGACGTGAAAGCATTTAATATTGCAGTCGAAAAAATACATGACTTGTAACTGTACATCATGTACTTGCCTGGTGCCTTTAAAGATGATCCATCTTACCCAATCCAGCTTACAAGCAATGGTAAGCCTGTAAAAAAGACAAATGTTACAAAATCTGTTAGCCATAGAAATAAATAGACATTGTGAAGGAAATGGTAAAAGAAAATTTAGTAACACTTTACTATAAGAGTTTATTCCTTAACATTTGGTAATGCCTTAGCTAATATGAACTAACAATGAACAATATATTTTACAACATTAATAATATTTGATAATGTTCATTGTGCAGAGACAAAGTGATTGATTTAAAAATTTATTAAGTGTTTAAATCTAATATCATGCTATGCTAACAAATAAAACATTACTGTAAGTGTTAAGTCAGTTGTAAAACAAATATATAAATATATAAATATTATATATATATATATATATATATATATATATATATATATATATATATATATATATATATATATATATATATATATATATATATATAATATATATATATATATATATATATATATATATTAGTTGTTATATTATATATTATATCTAAATATCTAAATAAGTCTTTTTTTAATTATAACATCTTGTCTACAGAAAATCTCTGAAAATGTCTCGTTTAGTGCAGAAAATAGCGATTTATAGTGATAAGGTAAAAAGACTGTCCCTTTAATGTTTTACCCGGACCGGCTGCGGTGTAACACGCTATTTCACGCAAAGTTTTTTAACAAGTTAGTAGCTAGCTGCTCACTTTAAAGATAAACATGATCGCCAAAATCTGAGCAATCCTGGTGATGCCAGTTTCCTACACGATGTTATAATGGACTATTTTACATCCAGAGATGAATGATCAGATGACAGAGACGAGAAGACAAAGGTACGTAAATGCGGAGCCCATTCTCTTTTCGTGCATTGATTTGATGTGTTTTGGAAACTTATATATACAGCGTGTAATGCATCTGAAGTGGTGGAAACAATATGCCATAAAAATGTATTGGACAACTTACTGGACGTGTAAAACGCTTTAGAGAAGATATTCTCTGCTTTTGCTGATATACCGTAATATAACTTAATAACAACAACAATAAGCGCGGCAATCCCTTTCGTTCATCTGATATTAAGAGGAGCCCAGGTCTGAATGATATTTGGTCGAAGTTAAAGCTGCGATGAAATCGATGCATGTATCCAGTTAAATATGAGGTTTCTTGTTTTCACTTCTGTGGAGGAGGACTGCGGTACTACAGTATGATGTGTACGGCGTGTCAAGTCCTATCTGTTTACAACCACGAGTCAGCCTTGCCAAACAGTCGAACTTAATACTTTTCTCTGACGCTAACTGAACGGATGAAACGCCGAGATAAACGACCGTTATGCTGGGACCGCAAGACCGCGCTGGCGGGTGGTCTTTGTCCATTTCGTTAAAAATAGTTTCATTGTCACCACACTTTCAACACAATATAAACTCACCAAAACCCTCATAATTTAGTTAAAACAACCCTATATTCATTAAAAAAAAAGGTGTAAAGCGAGTTAAAGCAGCGGTAGACATCTGTGTGTAAGCTTACTTTCTGGGGGAGATTGAAACTTTGTTGGCGACCGTTTTTCTCTCTCATTGCACGTTTAAAACAATATTGTGACAAACTATTGACAACATTCTTAAACTAAAAATTAAGTTTTCATGAAACAGAAATATTTCAAACTTACCGAACTGCCAGAAATCAATCGTCCTCCTTCAGCTGCAGCCAGGAGTTGTGCTCTCTCTCCCTCTGTGTGATTTGACGTTGGCGCACTTTCTCTGATTATTGCAAGTACACCTGGCACATTACAGCAATGGCTACAGCAAGGTTACATCAAGACCAAAATATACTGTAAAATTTTCCCGCTCAAACAAATTTACCCAGAATGCATTATGAACTGCAGTACTGTACTGTAATGTATACATACAGTATAGTACTGTGGATTTTTACAGTAATGTACTGCTAAATCTACAGCGACATCTAACAGTGTATATATAAAACCAGTTCCCATTAAGTTCACACAAATGTCCCACTTGAGATTATTGCATATCATCTATGTTTGGGTCCAACAAAACTAAACTTTTTTCTGAAATGTAAATTTAATTTATTATATATTTTTTGAAGTGTCACTTGGTTTTGTTAGTGCCTAAAAATGTTAACTCTTTTGGTGCCTGTAAATGTTTTGTGTCATGGTCCACAACTGACTGTCCATCTTCCTCATGCCTCTTTAGTTTGCGTGTACGTGAACAAACATGGAGAATCTGGGCCTCACCTTGACCGCAAGCTGTTATTGCAGCTGCCGGATCATTTCGGGCCAGGCCCTGTGAACACGGTTCTGCAGCACGCGGTCCAAGCCTGCGTTGACTGTGCGTTTCAGCCCAAAGCCCTGTTTAGCTTTCTGCAGTCGCAGTCTGATGGAGGAGAGATCATCAGAGGTGAGTCTGATCTGCCTCTTTTTTTAATTAATGTGGGACATTTCTATGTCTTAAAGGGATAGTTCACCTGAAAATTTTAATTGGTGTCATCATTTACTCACCCCCTTGTTGTTGCAAACCTGCATATATGTAGATATTTGAAGGAATGTTTGCAGCCAAACTGTTTTTGAGCAGCATTGACTTCCATATTTTAATTTCTTTTATGGAAGCCAATAGTGCTTCTGTTTCCTGAGTCATTACAAATATCTTCCTTTGTGTTTTGCAGAACAGAGAAATGTATACAGGTTTGTAACAACATGAGTGGGAGTAAATGTTGACAGACTGTTTATTTTGGGTTTCCTGATTTATACCTGAAGAATATTTAAAATTTATTAGACACTTTTTGGACTTGTCCCCACCTAGACTGATCATTTAAGTTTTCCCAGGCAATAAATGTACACAAGATACAACTTGTAGGGTAAATGTCTGTAAGCAACTTTAGCAGGTGTCATTACGGCATCCTTGTGTTCTTGTAGCTCTGTGGTAGAGCATTGCGTTTGCAGCGGAAAAAGTGCGAGTTCGTTCCAAGGGAACTCACATATGGGTTATTCTCACGAAATCCACGTGTCCAGCATTATTTTTAAAAAGCCCTTGAAGCAATATTTTTTTTTGCACATATAAGATTAAGGTTTGAACTTACTATAACCATTATTTTTAGAGGATTTAAAAAAATATTTCCTATAGAATTATTTACATTTTTTTAGATTATCAAAAATGATCATTACCGCAACATGATATTACATTAAATATATATTCATTTACAAACTCGTGTTTCGGTAATGAGAACTAAAAAGTTGTCTAGGTACTATGACAAACAAAATTTTTACTTTTATCTGAAGAGAAAAAATAAGAACTGCTTACGTGGTAGCCATCTTGAGTGTCACAGTCAATTATGTCCCTTACAACAATATATTTTTTGAAAATGTAAGTTCCTTAAAGGCTTAAACAATGATTGAAAATTGTTGTGGAGGATGAGAAATTTATATTCCTTATTATTGTCCCTACATGTACCAATGATCACCAAATACCACATGTTTCTTTACTGTGAATGTTTATAGTATAACATGCACTGAAGATTTTTATTTTTTAGATTTTTTAATTATACATTTTCCAGTCATGGACACATTGCGGTAATGAAAATTTTCCTCTTAAATGTGGAAAAAACAACAAAATTGGTTTGTATGATTTCATTTGAAATTATGTGCAAAATAGTACATGAAGAGATGTTTGCAACTGTATGCTTCATATTTTGATACTCTTACTTTGCATTTACTTTTTTTATCAAAATTTTTCATGACACCTCATGAGTCTAATTTCGTGAGAATCACCCATATGGATAAAATGTATATCTTGTAAGTCACTTTGGACGAAAGCATCTGCCAAATGCATACATGTAAATAAAACTTTCTTTTATTTAAAAATGTAGATACTGAAATCCAAAATTAAGGCCATGATCAGATCATCTTTTAGGACATTTAACAAATAAAAAATACATTACATCGTTGTATGAGATGAATAGAGTATTTATGTAATGTGAAGCTGGTTTTGAATAGGTACAGATATGATCTATTTTAGAAAGCCAAACTGCTGTCAACAGTTTGTGTGTCTTGAACTAAAGGAAGAAGTGAAACATGGGCGTGTGTGCTGAAAAGAGAAGGGTGTGTGTTGTGTTAATAGAGAAGCCTGTGTGTGCACAGCTGATCAGTCATCAGACTGCGAGTAATAAGGGGTGACATCTGTGTGTGTAACCTGGTTTGGTTGAGACGTTCCCTGGGGAATTGTGCATTTGTGTTTCCGCGTCTATATTTGAGTGCGTGCATGGGGCGGGGTCCACACCGGGACCTCGGTGCCATCTGTCGCGACGCCCTGGCCCCTTAATCGCACGTATTTAACCGGATCAAACCCCCTTCCCCAAAGCAATCCTACATTTGATTTAAAAATCATGTGGGGGTGGGAGCGTTTTGGTACGGCACGTGTGAGATATTTGTTTTTACAGTATTTCTGCTTTGCATAAACTCTCCATTTTCGATTTCAGTTCGTTCAGAAGGAGGGATTCACTATGTCAAGCTCCCCACGGCCTCCAGCGCATCTTTTGTTTTGCGCTTTTTAGAAACGTTGTGTCACCATCTGCAGTGTGATAACCTGTTCAGCAGCCAGCCATTCAGTCCACTCACAGCCAACACGCACACATCCTACGACAGGAGCAAGTCAGGTATGGTTTGTGTCCACAGAATATTGTACCATGCATTCTAGATACACATCTTTCACATCATGTTTTTGTTGTTGTTTCTGTAGTAAAAGAGGAGACATCAGAAGCAATGTCTGTTGCACGGGGTACGAGACGATTCAACAGAGATTCAGCTTCATACACAGCTGCCATGTCACCCAAACTACACAGGACAGAAGCTTTGCCCTCAGACGGTACGGCCCGTTGGGCACACCTTTATGTTTGTAGATGTCTGAATTTAAGAAGTCGATCAATTTCATGCACATGCAGATTCAGATCAATTCTGATTGGTGCTATTGAGTTTTATTTATTCTTGCATTGCATTAGCAGCACAAAAGTCATGAGTTTGATCACATGTATACTAATAAAATGTACTAATGTACTAATATACTAATATGCTACTTTTAGCATAGCTTAGCACAATCCATTGAATCTGATTAGACCATTAGCATCGTGCTAAAAAATAACCCAAGAGTTTGGATATTTTTCCAATTTAAAACTTGACTGTTCTGTAGTTACATCGTGTACTAAGACCGACAGAAAATAAAAGTTGCGATTTTCTAGGCAGATATGGCTAGGAACTATACTCTTATTCTGGCGTAATAATCAAGGACTTTGCCGCCGTAACATGGCTGCGGAGGCGCAATGATATGACGCAGTGCCCGAAAATAGTCCCCTGCCATTGAAAGTTACTAAGAGGACTATTTCGGCTGCTGCGTAACATTATTGCGCCTCCTGCAGCCATGTTACAGCAGCAAAGTCCTTGATTATTACGCAAGAATGAGAGTGTATATATAGTTCCTAGCCATATCGGACTAGAAAATCACAACTTTTAATTTTATGCCGGTCTTAGTGCATCTTATGGCGCTTTTCCATTGCATAGTACCCCACGGTTTGGTTTAGTTTGGGTCGGGTCAGCTTACTTTTGGGAGCTTTTCCATTGGGTGCAGTTCGTAGTACCCGATAGTTTTTTTCTTACCACCTCAGTTGGGGTTCCAAGCGACCCGAGCTGATACCAAACGTGACGCGAAAACACAACAGCGTCATCGCTATAATGTAGATTAGCTTTTTACCTGTGCTAGCTTGCGCTGTCTCTAGCAAACATGTTGTCATCTGTGCTCTGCTATAAGTTCCCAAACTCCATTTTAGTGATGAAAAACATCCACAGGTTGAGAATCAGGAACACCATAACAGTTTTTTCCAAACTTGCAGTTTGTGGCGGAACGTTCGTGGCGAGCACATCAGCATTACATGCTTAAATGCAACTTCAATGAGGCTCAGCGGAGCGCCGTCGACTGACGCCGCGGTGTTTGAACAGAAACTGTCATGTGAGACAGAGTTAACGTTAGTGATAAACGCGATGTGCAAACATCTATTTGTGGTGGCCAATTGTAATTTTGTGGCGGACTGAGAAATAAATAAATGTATGGGAATGTACAAGGACGCTCTCACTTGTATGATGTCACAGCAGTAGGCAGCGAAAATATAACAACACGCCTATAATCCCTCCCACTCCGAAGTGATACCAGACTCGATGGAAAAGCTAACCACGCCAAAGTGAGGTGAGCTGACCTGACCCAAACTAAACTAAACTGTGGGGTACTATGCAATGGAAAAGCGCCATTAGTACCGGGTCTGGTGGTACCACTTTTAGCATAGCTTAGCATAATTCATTGAATCTGATTAGACCATTAGCATTGCGCTAAAAAATAACCAGAGAGTTTGGATATTTTTCCTATTTTAAACTTGGAGGTCAACTGAATGGATTCCAAAATGGAAAAAAATCAAATGTTTAACCCTAGGGGAGCTGGAAAATGAGCATATTTTCATATGTGCAGTGTCCCTTTAAAGTCTAATAGTTTAAGCGCATTGTAAAACATTTTTATTGTTTTGTTGGCATCATTGTAAAATTGCTTTGAAGTTGTGTGCCAGCATACGGCTGTTTGGATTATAAGCTCTGATCGAAGACATGTTTCTACTTGTTAGTCGCTTATATTCATGCACAAAACAGGAATCCTGTCCTACCGTTTGCTTTGGTGTGGGTTTATGTTTTAGTAAAAAATGTTTGTGTGTGCGCGACAGTGTGCGGGCAGACTTGTAGTCTCTAGCTTATTATTTAGGTCAGGGGTCTCCAAACTTTGGGCAATCTGGAGGGCTACTTTTTTGATATAGTCTACTATTTGATATAACAACAGTGCCTCTTTCTCTCTTTTGTTTCTTACTATTGGTCTAATTCCATTATAGCAACATCTTTTGAGGTCTTATATAGAATTTATAAGATTTATATCTTATATAGACAATAATACAGTAAACCCTGCTGCTGGTTGCTTGAATTTATTACCATCAGGCCTCTATGACAGATTTTACTTGTTGATTTTATTTTATTTTACTTATTTATCATTGTTAAAATGTTAACATACATAAAAAAGCCAAGCTAATATAAAAAATATGTAATAAATAAATATTTAAATTTAAGCGCGTAATAGAATGTGCTTTGGTGGGCAACTCCGTGTGGGCAACCTGGTGCCCGTACGCACCATGTTGGAGACCACTGATTTAGGTGAACTCTATCGGTGAGTTTCTTGGACAGGAAAATATAACAAGTTTTAATAAACATGCCTCACTAAAAACTTTACTTGTGTGCATTTTGAGGCAAAACAAAGGGCACTGATGGATTTTAAGATATGAAATTGCAAGTTGTTTTCAGTTAGCTCTTATATTTATTTTAGTCTAATCCGTGCCTGGGAAACTTTCCCATAAACCTACTATATGCTATATGTTTCAGTTACATTTTATACATTTGGCAGACATTTTCATCCCAAGCAACTTACAGTACATGCAATCTATACATTTTAATCAGTAGGAGGGAATTAAACTCATGATTTTTGCATTGCTAATTTAATGATTTACCATATGAGCTGCAGGAACATTAGATACATTTAAGTACTATGTACATAAAAAGCTGTAAAATGCCTATGTATAAACCTTATAAATCTTAACAACAGAGACCGTGACACACGAAGAAAACGGTGCAACCACAGACCAGCAGTTCTCAGAAGAGTCCATGGACTCGGCCTCTAATTCTGTGGCCCCTCGGGCGCCTGCGCTCCGGAGCCCATCTGAATATCACAGCCCGGCCAGCGGCAGCCCACACTACTCCTCTCAGCCTCCACCACTGCGCAGGCTCTCCTCCAATCCATCTGAGCTCGGTCCTGCACGCACACACAGACGCGTGGAAGGTAGGCTATGTAAGAAAGCTTTGTTTAAGCACCTTCACATATACTGTTCGGTTACATTTAAAGGGATAGTTCACCCAAAAATGAAAATTCTGTCATTACTTACTATCATGTTGTTACAAACCTGTATACATTTCTTGGTTCTGATGAACACGATGGAAGATATTGTGAGGAATGTTTGTAATCAAACAGTTTATGAACCGCATTCACTTTCATAGTATTTGTTTACAATCATTTCTCAAATTATCTTTCTTTGTCTTCGTCAAAACAAAGAAATGTATACAGGTTTGTGACAACATGAGAGTGATTAAATGATGGCAGTTTTTTTTCCATTTTTGGGTAAACTGTCCCTTTAACTCTTTCACCGCCAGCGTTTTAAAAAAAAAGTTGCCAGCCAGCGCCAGCGTTTTTCATGATTTTCACCAAAGTTTAATGTCTTCCAGAAAATGTTCTTTTTCAAATATATAAACATACAATATACCAAATGAAAGAACAGACCCTCTGCTTTCAAACAAAAAAAACGTTTCATCCTACCTTCAGTAGTTCTTTTGTAATCAGCTTTTGAATATGGGTAGGTTTCTGCAAAAACACCACATTTTGAGCAAAAAGCAGAGATAATTCCATTTTTGTGACGGACTTTTCATAGAGATCCCATTCAGAGCGATCTTTAAAACAGACACGGACATGCAGCAGCTTGCCATAGGGCAATACTTCCGGTTTTAAAAAGTTGCGGAAGGACGCCACCTAGTGGATAATAGCGGTATTGGGGAAAGACGGAAAAACTCGTCATTGGCGGGGAAGCGTTTTCTCTTGATTGACGAGATATCTTGTCAATGGCGGGCAAAGAGTTAAGATTTTATTACTTGGTTTGCTCTGATTTATGGGTAAAACCTTATAACTTTCATTAGTAACATCAAAAGTGAAGGGTGTTGTTAAACATTTATTAATGCCGATTGAATTTGGGTTTTTAAATACATTTCCCAAAAATGTCTGTCAAGCAGTTCCCACCAAAAATGTGACCCTACCTGTAAAAACCAAGCTAAAGTCTTTTTTTTTACATAAAATCATCCTACATGAAATGTGAAAATACAACCGTAAGGTCAAATAAATGTAAAATCAATGAGTAAAATCAAACTTTGAGGCTCCTCATCTCAAAATTAGATTGACAAAAGGTCACAAATTCATGCCATAGGCTGAACAAGGGTTACTCATATCCCTCGAAAGGGAACTATAACAATGTATCTTAAAAGGTAACACAATGTAACCTTGCTCTCACTTGAAATGTGTCCCCACATTTAGTCCTTGAATTTGAAGGTATTGGATCTGGAAAGTCCTTGAAAGGTCCTTGAATTTGAAGTTAACTAAGGTGTGGGAACCCTGGAGCTAATGTTTTTAATGATAAAAGACTATAAAAGTTATAAATTAATGGATTTGGCATTTTTTGGAGTCAATCGTTTATGGTTTATTTTAGGGTTTGTATCTCTATTGTGCACATTTTTTTGTGTGTTTTTTACACTGTTTTTGGAACTGAAGGTTAGATTGATATTGTTTTACCTGCTCTGAATGAATTCAGTCAAGCAACTCGACCTACGCGATCATCTTAAGAGACTCTGATCTAATTCTAGTCTGTGATAACCACTCGTATCAGTTCCTCACAGAGCAGTTGTTTGAGGACCAGATGTTTTTTCTTCAATCAAATGTCAATTGGCACAATAGGCTTTGATATGGATTAAAGCGCGTTAGCAGCTCGAGGGCCATATTTATTTAAAAATCATTTAAGAGTGGGTGTGTGCTGTTCAGGGTTCGGTTTCATTTTTGCCTTAAAGTGACTGGGACGAAATCTGTCAAAGAAGCACTGATCCTATACCAGCACATCCATTGAAAGATATTTAATAAGCATATTTAATTTCCTAAAATATACATCAGTTTAGAAGAGGATAAGCATGGATTTAATTACATGGTGATTAAAAATAAAACAAGTTATGTTTCATTTC
Organism: Paramisgurnus dabryanus; assembly: GCF_030506205.2. NCBI lineage: Eukaryota > Metazoa > Chordata > Actinopteri > Cypriniformes > Cobitidae > Paramisgurnus > Paramisgurnus dabryanus. The sequence goes on along the minus strand of NC_133350.1, from coordinate 6,105,407 downwards.
TGCTTAACTACTCATGGAAACCACATATAACCTGTTTAATGCCCTATTTTTAGTCTTCAGGCTAGGTTATAAATAATCCAGCTACCATACTAGCATTTTGAGGCACACAAGTATAACACACACATCATGGCAATATGCAAATTTTTTCAAATGCACCTTAATACCTGAATGATCTACTGCAATTGTTAAAATGTGCAGTGTATGACCAAGATTAGTCTAGCTTGGTTTAATGTTTACATCGCCTTCTATTTAACCTATTTGAAAAAACTTTTAATATTCTAATCTATTTAGGATAATTTAAGTGTGTTCGGTTACATGTGTGTCCCATGTTGTCTGTGTATCACCTTGTTTCTTGAGAATCGCGTTTCGTTTCACAGTGTACAAGTGTTCTGGGACAGACAAGGTTTAGTTTAAACCAGGACTAGGGCTTAATTATATATTATGACATTTAAGTAGTTTTTTACATATATGCTTTACAAAAAACATAACTGATGCATCTTGAGACAAAAAATGGCACAGATAGATATACAGTTATTTTTAGATATACATATGAAAGCTGTTTTCAGTAAAGGCACTCTAATCTTGAACCAAACTTAAAGGAAAACACCACTGTTTTTCAATATTTTACTATGTTCTTACCTCAACTTAGACGACTTAATACATACTTATCTTTTTTCAATGCATGCACTTAATCTTTGTATAGCACATCGTGAATGTGTTTGCATTTAGCCTAGCCCCATTCATTCCTTAGGATCCAAACAGGGATGAATTTAGAAGCCACCAAACACTTCAATGTTTTCCCTATTTAAAGACTGTTACATGAGTATTACACGAGTAAGTATGGTGGCACAAAATAAAATGTATTGATTTTTTTTTTTAAATGAGAACTATATTGTATGGTGGAAAAGCACTTACAATTACAGCACTTTGACACCTTAAGTGCACGCATTAAAAAAATATAGGTATGTATTAATTAATCTAAGTTGAGGTAAGAACATAGTCAAATATTGAGAAACTGTAGCGTTTTCATTTAAGGTCCATCCAAGAAAGCTCCCCATTATGGTTGAAATGACAATGGAAGCTGCTTCACTTCAAAGTGCACTGTATGGAGTGCACTTTAACTACCAAAACTTAAAAACAGCTGCCGTCTGTATCACCCTAATTTTTTTATTTAAACTTACTTGACTGCCTAAAGGCACAATCCAAAATTGGATTAATATGAAGAATAAACAAGTATTTCCCAGATAACAGAGCACTATTAACTAAATTAAACATACAAAACTGTGGTCACAAGGCAAATGTAGTGTGGTGAAGGCTGTAGATTCAGTTTGGGAGTTGAGACGTCAACCAGATTTATATTACCATTAATCATCATAATCAATAAATACATCAAGCTGTTCAGTGCATTTGCTCCTGACTGTAATAATGCTACAGCGCCTCCTTGTGGATTTATCATTCATTTTCACTTCAAATGTGCCTCATTTTTCTATTTGACACAGAAAAACTATTTCATTTTCAGATTTAGTACCATGATTTTTTTCCATTGTCAAAAACAAGTTTTTGGTTGTTTTATTGTTTTGTTATTATGTGCATTTTATTTATTTTTGTATATTTTATGTTTCTCTCCTGTAGCTGCTAGCTCAACTACCGGTCCAGATCATCAAGCAGCAGAGAGAGATTCCTCCAGATCGTCCAATAAGAGTCCATCATCCTGGAGTATAGAGGAAGTGATGCAATTTGTGCGTGATGCTGATCCTCAGGCACTGGGCCCGCATGCAGAACTCTTCAGGAAACATGTGAGCATTAAATAACACACTTCTTTTACAAGTCCCTCATTATATTTTGCTTTGTGTGTCACTGATGTTTTGTTTTTCTTCTCAGGAGATTGACGGCAAAGCCTTGATGCTTTTACGGAGTGACATGATTATGAAGTACATGGGGCTTAAACTTGGCCCAGCCCTCAAACTCTGCCATCATATTGAAAGACTTAAATTAGCTAAATAATCGCATAAACTTCCTGGCCAATACTCACCAGCAGAGGGCAACAAAGCAGGTTCACTCAGTTTTGGAGTTGATACCAGAAGCTGCATTCAAGTTCCTCGGATGTTATCAGCAGTTCATTGCTGTCAGTTGATACAGTGAAAAAAACAGGGAAGTTCATTTATTTAATTTTTTGTGGTTCGAAATAAATCTGTTAACACAATCAGATCTGCTGGACTAATTTGCTTGAACATTTTGTAATGATCACTGGCTGAAAATCTGCAGCCAGCTACAGACTTTAGTACCTCAGCTTATTAGCAGACTATACGAGAATCTGCATTTACAGACAATGGTGAAGAAAGCTGAATCCCAAAGGATTTCACTGTGTTGTTTATATATAATGTGTTCTGGTACTGTTCACGCGCACAGACATCTTCACAAATGTTCACTTGCCATTGTATTTTATTCTGTTTACGTCTGATCGAGATGTATTTCAATTCAAGGTTTTTGGAAACTAACTTGTGTTTTGGTACTTTTGAATCGAATCCCATTGTTCAACATTTAACACTGTGTTCTCTTATTGTTTTCTTTGAGGGGTATTACACTTGAAATGCACAATCAAATCATTTCAAAATGTACTACTGTTAAAGCAGAATAAATGTTTGTTTTTTAAGTGATATTAACCAAAAAATGGTTTTGTTTGTGGTCTAAACAAAAAGAAATCCCATTTTAAAAGCGCAAGCAGACTGTTCTCTTGAAACCGCCATTACTGTTGATCTTTCTAGATGATAATAGCTCAGGAGACTTGCTGAAATCATTTTCATTTATTCGTTTTTTGACAAACAACTCCTGTATTTTCCCTATAAAACAAGCTAGACTCTTAATGTTGACACCAGGTGATCCGATAAAGCGGTCATGGTCACACGTTCCTAAGGTTTATTTGGCAAACAGTTGCAAATGGGAATAAGAGTATAATGTACGGATGTGTACGTAGTGAATTTTATTTGTGTATCATATAAATGTGCATTTTATTTTTGGTTCAGTATTCTCATTTGTTTTATTTAAAAGGTAGAAAATTCCCCTTTTTGAGCACATTGAGTCTGTTTATGTAATTAATATTACAGAATGTGATTATGTTATTGTGGGGGATTGAGCATTTTTGTTATGATGTTTATATACATAAGTTTTAGCTCATTTTAGAAACACTGTATTTACTTTGCTCTTATACTCAGGTTGACTATTTTGTATTTACTTATTTGAAAATTTTTCTACCATTTGAATAAATCATTGCATTTATAAAATCGTCACTTTCACCACATATTCTGTCTTCTTAAAACATTACAATTTTATCTTGCTATATATGTGACCCTGTGGGAACTTCAAGCTAAAGTCTCAATCTGAAAATCTAATGATTTGAATCTTTAATTTCAATCTTGAACGTCTTACTCTGTTAATATTAAAGATATCAAGGTTATATTTTCACAGAATGTTTGTTATTTACATTTTAAATTTAGTCATTTTGCAGACGCTTTGTCCAAAATGACTTACAAATGAGGTAAACAATAGAAACAATTAGCGCAACACAAGAACAGCAATACATGAGTGCACTAGAACTAGTCTCATCAAGTCTAACACCGTATACTGAGATGCGGGCAGAAACCGTGGGATCTACAGGGTGGAGTTGTGTGTCATCCACATAGAAGTGGTAGGAAAACCCATGTTTCCAAATGACAGAACCCAGGAATTTCATGTAAAGCGAAAAGAGCAGTGGTCCACGCACTGAGCCTTGAGGTACCCCAGTATTGAGACGTAACAGGATTTTATGTAGAAAACAGTAAATCACAAAAAAGGACTTTAGCTGGGTTTTAAAAAACTGGTTCACATATTTTTACAACTCAGACTTTGCTCAGATTTATAAAATGTGTTTAGCATTTTCTGTATAGCGACTACAGTGTTTTTTAGTCTCAGATGTTGAATGAGTTATTAATTTTTAACAAAGGATTTTTAAGTCTGGTGAGCTAGATGACCGATTTTTGAGTTTGGGTTTTCTTAGTGGAGAGATCAAGTGCCTTGTCCTGAGATGTGTTTGATAAAATGGGTCTGCCAATATTATTGGCACATGTAGGCAAGTGTACATGTACACTATGGTCCAAGTACTCATAGATCCAGGTCTGGAGGTTTTAATGTGTGCTGGGCTCTTGGAAATTTGCACAGGGATTGGGACTGTTATAGGCAATGGCACTGGAAATGGCACCACAACTGCATCTCAAGATGTGACCATTAAGGTGGTTGGAGGGAGCAGCGATGTCCCAAAAGCCAAATTTCGGACAAGTTTGTATGAATATTGGCAAACGAGAGGGTAAACAATGTGTTAGTTAGGGCAGTGGTTCTTAACGTTATTCCTCGAGGCCCACTGCCCTGCACATTTTGTATGTCTCCCTTATTTAACACACCTGATTCAAATCATCAGCTCATTAGAAGAGATCTCAATGAACTGAACTGAGTCTGTCAGATAAAAAAGACATACAAAATGTGCAGAGCAATGGGCCTCGAGGAATAACGTTAAGAACCACTGAGTTAGGGGTTTCAGGAATGGAGGAAAGGCATAGAAATGGTGCTTGAAGATGCAGGCATGAGGAATGTACATGACTCCATCTCACCAGCTTAAAGTGGCATTGGCAATATAAAAGAGCTGTTTCCAACATAGACATCCTTCAGCAAAGATGCAGACATTTTGAGAGCAATGTTCATTGAGTGTTCAGCAGATCTGAGTTCAGGTGAATTGTTCAAAATGGCATCTGAAAACAAACCGTTACTAATTTGTTCAGTGAATCTCACCCCTGTTTCCAGCAGGTATTTCTGGGTTGGCCCATCTGGACAGATGAATTTTCATATCTTTTGTTTGAATGTTCTCCATCGTTGACTCCAAAATGTCTGGGGAACTTCAAAACACCACCTGTGGTTAAGAGGTATGTGCTTCCTGATAGGGGAAAAATGTAATGGCATCAAAACAATATCTTTGTGTTTCTTGACAATTGATGTCTTAAAAGCGTCCTCCATGAGTGACTTTCAAATATATTTTTTATGATTATTTACACAGCTAAATAATCAATAAATGCTGCTTTTAATTTACAAGCATCTAAAAGACAACAACAAAGTAACCCTTTGAAAAAAGCAGGACTGACGGTTAATCCACAATAAAAAGCAAATCCCTTTAACACACAAAGCCTATAAATATTACTAAGGATCAGTTTGTGTTCATAGCACAAAGCCCTTGAGGTTTAAGCTTCAGAAAACCATTAAATTAGAAATGTATGAAGTGGTTTGTATGGAGGTAAATGTTTCCTTTAGTTTGAAAGCTCAACTAAAATTGCAACCCTAAGGTTTGTTATACTGACCACAGATACCATTAATAAAGTATTAGAGCAAAATTACTGCGAATGATTCAACTTTCTTGAGAACAGAATACAGTTTTCACATTATAATTTCCTCTCCTTTTCCAGCTAAGGCCCTGTCCCAATGGCACACTCTGGACAGAGAAGGAGGACTGTGTGTTGTGATGGTGGTCTGTTCTTCATGGTTTCTTTGGTCTTTTGCTGCTGAAAGAGTCATTGTTCACATTAAGACTCAAAGACCGCCATGACCTTCTGAAACAATGCGACTTAACCTCTTGGTCCATGTCTGATTTATCTCATCTGGACCTTAATCACTTATCAATGGCTCCTGTCTGATCTCTTATGGAAAGCTGAGGGAAGTCTGGTGATCATTTGTCTCTGTGACATCTCACTCAGCAAGAGTGACAGCTCTGTTATTGAGTTATTTTGAAAAGGTTGGGTTAAAATTGGTCATGCTTCAACATCGAAATCTAAATTTGAAAAAGTGTCTATCTCTCAGTTCAGATCAGATCCATTCCAGAGCTGTCAAACCTTTTAAGTATATTTGTTAATTTGTTTTAAAGAACGATTTTGTTAAAAAGTACTTTGACACTTGAAAACTAAAATCACATTTGATAATGTTTGAATATAGTGGCATTAGATAATTATCAAATAAATACTACAGTTTTAAAGGTTAAAAAGTGGATTGTGTATAAAAGTTTTGTTAGTGTATTTGTGTCCTCTCTCTATGGGGAGAAAAACATTTTTTTTATTTGTGATTTAAGGATTAATATTTTACTGTATCATCAAAAATCACCTGTTTCTGAGAATTTGTTTAAGGTTGGTCTTTCTAATATTTAAAGCCCCTGAAATTAAAATTAGTTAAGTTATTTTTTCTTTTAGCGCTTTACTTAAAGGGGTGTTTAAGTAAATGACACCTTCATAATCATGACATGACATGTGCCATGAACATGAAGGAGATTTTATACACGTTTGACAAATGTCATTAAGTGTTATTCGTTCAGTTTTGTCATTTTTAATGCAAAGATGACATTGTTTGAATTGGATTTGTTATGACAACTTGACAATAAGCAATACATCATAACTCGTCATGTCAACTTGACATCACCAAGACAACATAACTGATCACTTTTTAGCAGTGATATACATTGAATTTGTCATTAAAATGTTAATGCTCTGTCATATAGTTTTATAACAGCGTCATGAATATTTTTCTTGACCTCAACTGCAGTGGTACAAATATAATTTGTCATTAAAATTTCATTAAGTGGTAATACTCTGCCAATTTTTTTATAACAATGTCATGAATATTCTTCAGTTCTTAATGTTTTTTTTTCATAATGTTCATAAGTTCATGTGTTTAACAAATAAAATCAATAATTCAATAATAATAATAATAATAATAATAATAATAATTATTATTATTAAAATGTATAATTATATTTTATTGCATTTGGAAACTAAAATTAAATAAAAGTACAATAATGGGTTAAGCCATGCAGCGTTGGGTCCATATTGCTGGAAAAACAGTTAATTACATTAAAATATTTTTTTCTTCTACGTTTTTTTTCTATTTCAAAACCCTCTGTGTGACGAAGAACAAGTTCTGTCAGTTTTTTATGTATTGTGCACATACATAAAGTTAAGTGTAATCTTTTGATGTGTCTGTTGCATTTTGTTAAAATTATTTGACATAGTATTAACACTTAATGACATTTTAATGACCATTTAATGTAATTTTAACCCATAAAGCTAGGGCGTTTCTTAAGTTTGGCAATTATGTCATCTATGTCATCATGTTTATGACAGATTTATGACAAGGTATGATGCATTGGTTTATGTCAAATTGTCATAACTAACATTTCAAACAATGTCATCTTTGCATAAAAAATGACATAATTGTGCATAAAATCTCCTTCATGTTCATAGCACATGTCATGTCATGATTATGAAGGTGCCATGTCAGTCTTATAAACACCCCTTTAAGTAAAGTGATACCCTTTTGGTATAAATAGGTTAGGCTTAAGAATAAATATAAACTGATATGGTCTAAAACACTGGCAAAATTCTCATACAGAAGATATAAGCATTCAAAACCTACAGTTTGACACATGCCTAAAAGTCTCAAATTTGCATTATGTTACTTCTTTGCTGGACTGTGCTATACAATAAATGCTATTGGCTATTTTAAAAAATGAGGACGGTCTACTCGATAATACAAAATTCAGTTCATCTATCATCACAACATTAAATAATGCTGTACATTCCAATGGGCCTTTAAATGTCTAAAACTAAAATTACACATCTGTAGCTTGAGACTGAAATGCTTTTTAAATCTGCCCATTTAAAACGTTTACAACACTGCCACCTGGTGAACAACACACTGTTATTACTGCAGCAGACAGTCATCATCAGCTATGAAAGACTTCAGTCACCCAGAGTCGTTTCTCAATGCAGTCACATTTATTGGCTTTCTCTATGCACAGTTACGAAGCAGCCACGTGAGCTGGCAAGAAATGGTTAAAATTTACAATGGAATTCCCACAATGTTTACTAAAAAATAAATACAGGACTGAAAGTGTTGCACAGCTCAAAAATATACAAAGGCTTGGAATTAAATGTAAACTTTTAAAACATTTTACAAAATGAAACGGTTTTGTCTTTTAACTTTAGAAATTTCGTATGTACAAGTTTATACAAAAATACAAAACGGATTCAAATCTCTTGTAGTGGAACTTGTATGCTGAGTGAGATTTGTTTCCTGTTTATTGTAACTGAATGAGATGCATCTTATTCAAATACATTTTTATTTGTTCATCCATTACAATTTGTATTTATTTCATACCAAATACACATCTGAAACCCTTTGGCAAAAGCAGGCTGTGCTTCTCCATGAATACAGAGTCATTCGGCAACAGTGTGTCTAGAAAAATTATAAACACAGAAGTCAATGATGTATTATTATACTTCAGTTACAACAAAGGAAAGTAAACAATAAAATAATTCTCGTCATGGAGAGTGTGTCTTTGCTTTTTTAATGTGTCATTTCATTTTTCTTTCATTCTGTAATGACTGATATGATTACTGCAGAAAAAATACCTTTAAAACAGTCCAAAGCTTGGTTGAGGTAAATGAACTATGACAGAGATAACAAAATTCCCTCGTTGTGTTTTTTATAAGATAAACACTCTAAAAAAATGCTGGGTTATTTTTAACCCAGTGTTGGGTCAAATAGGGACAAACCCAGCCGTTGGGTTAAATATTTCCATTTCACTCAACACTGAGGTAAAATTACAACCCAACAGGTTAGGTTAGGTTTATCCTCTTTTGACCCAAAGTTTTTAGAGTGCAGGTAAGGCCTGAATTGTCTTTTCAGCTTCACTATACATCAGGTGACACCGCAAATGTGGCTACTGTAGTGTGTCATGAAAATAAAAACAAGATACACATTGCTACATATTTGAATTTCCAGAGAAAAATATCAAAAGAAAACCTCTTGACGGTAATAAACCTTTTCTTTTTCGGATGGCAAGAATATGGCCTGGGTAGCTATATAATTTAAAGCACCAAAATATTTAACTATAATTGTTTAACATATACAGCTTATTTGATAAGAATGCAAGTTTACAGCGAATTAGAAATGTTTACAAGTTAAGTATCTTCATCATTGGCCGATACACCCCTGCTATGAAATAGTACATTTTCTTATTTTATTTAAATAAAGCTTTATCGTTGTTCTTTTCCAAATTTATTATTAACAAAATAATTCTCTGGATAAAATATCCCATAATTAAAAATATTTTTTTTCTATTAAATGTTGCAATCTAAAAGAAGATTTCATAGATTTAGTTTTAATACATGGACACAAGAAAAAAGGAAAGTCTGTACTTCCAAAAGTATGCAAAGCTAACAACCAACAGACAGTTGTATTAATAAAAAAAAAAAAATAACAGAATAGACGTGGCTCAGGTGCGTTGCTGCCCCAAACTAAATCAGTTGAGGTCTATGAGACTATTCGGAAATAAAACAATACAAATAATTACATTTTCATACCCCTTAAACATACAGTACATGACAAACCAACAACAATGCCGGAAATATATGTGAAACATCCATGTATATACAGATGAGCAATGAACTTTACCTTTGTCTTTACAGTATCTATATCCCAGAGATTGTGTTATTAAATAGTATTCACTGTATATTACTCCCTAACTATATTTATATAATCTTTTAAATATATATGTCTATAAAATGGCCCCAAGCACTTCTCTTTCACACAAACTCTCTAAAGATTGTCCAATTCATCCACTTTAGGGATTAAGCTCAAACTGTGTATACAGTGATGTAAAACCGCAAACTTTAAACAAATCCTACACCTTTTGTACATTTACTGAACATTGCACATACTCAACATATTTAAGTGAAAATGAAAATACAATTTTCTGTTCTAGTGTGTTATTGCATGCTGTACAAAGGATGAAAAACAATGAAAAAAACATAAAGAACGGATTTCTCTTTTCACAGCTTGTCATCTTCCCATCTGTGGCACAGTGTAAGCTTGACAAATCTACTTAAATCTTATGAGTTCTGAACAGAGACCTTCGAATAGTTTAACGAACAGTGTTGATTTTAAGGGTATTCACAGAATACATTGAGACTGAGGTGAATTTACAATGATCTTCCATCGGACTCTGGTTGTCAAAATTCATGATGACACCTGAAAAATAGGACCGAAATACACAACCCAATTTGGGTTTTTGAAGAAAAAGTTAACACAACAGGTAAAGAGAATAAATTAATTTCTGTAAGTTAATGGAATGTTGTTTGACACTCCTATGTTTAAGCAGAATGAATAAAAACACACAGGGAGTCAAAGTAAAACTGGATTACTTTCAAACGCCTTGATTTCCAGAAGTAACTCTGTAACAGTATTTCATGTCAGTTGTATGTCAAGGAATCAGATAAGTAAATTAAGTGCAAAATAATTTAGGGTCGGTTTCCCGTACAGGGCTTATTCCTAGTCCCAGACTAAAATGCATGTTTTAGCTGCCTTCATTTCAATGTATTCATGAATATCAGTCATGTGACCTTTTACGTCATTCCAGTTGCCTGCCCCCATCTTGACTACCTACCGAGTACCAGTAGGCTACTGACAAGCATTGGCTAGCTTGCTACGATTTACGGATTTCTTATCTTTTACTGTCTATTATTTTTACGGATACGGGAAATGGCTACGAAAAAAAATTTCGCACCTCGACTGTGTGATGCCTACTCGATCCCTGATGCGTTCTTCCACCCGCTGTCCGCTGCTACCGAACTACCACTATTTTTACAACACTAAGAAGGCACGACAGAACATGAAACTTTGGTCAAAGTATCACCTGGAACTCTATCAAATGATACGCGAACATTGAGAACATTGTTTGTGTACACAGAGTTGACTAAAAAGAAAGGTTTTGAACAACTGACTTTGGCTGTTATGTTGTCCGCTCGCTGTCTTTGCCAGACGTAAAAAATTGATTTCCGAATGCGAATGAATTAATCTCATATGAGGCTCCTTTTTCAACTAGAGGTCAGTATTGTTTTTCACTTGCGACAAGACAACAAATTATCCGTGCATTTATATGGAGCTATGCTTTAGGAGCTATCCATCTTTACTCTCCTCCCTCCTTACGTCGCATTCGAAGATCGATACATCTTGACTGGCAAGATGTTCTCAATGCTCGAGTTCACGTGTAGAGACACAGGTGATACTTCGAGTAAAGTATCATGTTGTGCCGAGCCTACTTAGTGTTGAAAAATAGCGATTTTGATGCTCACAACATATTGAAGGCATAGCTTCTAGTTCTTTTGCGACCACTTCAGGTACTCAAAATGGCGGAAGACAAGTTTGAGATGTGAGTGACGTCAGCTGATATTCATGAATTGACATATCTTATATCAGTGCCATTGTTTTGTCTCAAGATGCATGCCAGTATGTTTGTAAAAACTACTTAAATGTCCTTATATATTGTAACAAAGTCCAATCCTGGATTAATCTAAACCTTGTCCGGGAAACTGCTCCTTAAGGTTTTACCCACCAGTCCACAACTAAACTCATGGTCATTTAATCCATGGCTTTCTTAGTCTTGTTCTTAGCATGCTTGGACACCTTCACTTAAGATGCCATAGTGCGATTGTCCTCGGTATGCCTTTATATCCACATATTCTTGTCTGTAAACTATACTGTTCTGCACCTTGAATCATGGATTATGGAAATAGTGTTTTTTTTTAATAAAATATATATATGTATATTTTAAAAAGTGAACACTTTTTAGTATCTTGTTACAGTCATACATTAGATTTTACCTAATTTTGTAACCAATCTCACAAAAAAATGTCAACAATCCACAAACAATTTGCTTTCCAAGTCTTCACTTGACCTATAGAGTACAAAAGGAGCTTAACAAAATCAATCATGTCTTTTCAATACAACAAATATTTTAAAGGAAAAACTAAGGTAGATCATATGTGTACAGCACTCCCAAATGTTATTAAAGAATTACCAAAATATGCCACTAAGAAGAGCGGTCATCATGAGGACTACCATCCGAGTTCTCGGTTTCTCCTTCCGATATGGCCTGCATTGGGGCTGTGTAAAGCCGACTCCGTGTACTATAGCGGCTGCTGTTTGCCGCAGGTGGAATTCTGGAACGTCCCTGCCTGGAGGCAGCTGACATGGTCAGTGTTTTTGGGGAGAAACCTTCACTGTTGGCCTTAGGAAACGGACTTGGAAGTGAATCAACGCTGCTAGAGGAATCCTGTAGGGTTGAGGAGGGGTCCTCTGGTTGCATTGCAGCATCTAATAATGGGTCTCCTTGGGTTTTGGGTGTGATGGGGCTTTTAAGAATCTCTGTTGCAGACATACGGTAACTTGTGTCTGAGCGACTACCCTTCTTTAGCAGCAGGAGTTTAAACTCCTCACTGGATGTGATGGACTTTTTGGCACTCCTGTAGATGGGTCCTGAGGCTCGCTGGGAGATGTTTGGGGAGGCTGCGGCTGCAGGTGTAACTGGGCATACAGTAGGATTGGTGACAGGGGGTGTTGCAGGCACTACACCTGGCCGACCTTTTACACTCAGCTCCCCGGAATCTTTGCGTCCAAGCACTTTCCGTTTAGATCTGAAATGATTTAGCATAAAACTGCGTAAAATACCAAAGTAATGTTCAGCACAAAACCTGCAAGACTATAATACAATGAGGCTTACCTGTGTATCATTGCAAACAGATCTTCAGTTGTGCGTAGTTTGTTGGGTGATAAGAAAACACTATCATCATCAGTTTTTGAGTCATCAGTCAAAGGAGAGCTTGAATTGTCACTGGGAGTTGATTCTGTCAAGATAAAACACATTCATGCATGCATTCAAACCTAACCTCTATTGCCTCTTCAAGTACAATTCTACATACAAAAGCATTTATACACAATGTGAAATTAGTCTGGTAAGTAATATGTGTATCAACAATTAGACCTACTACAAAAATAGTAATTGAGTTTCTATGTTGTAAGACTGGAGAAATTTTAGATGTTCAATTACCCTTGCTGAAGTAGTCCTCTGTGTCCGGGGTTGACTCTTCCTCTCTTATGTCCTGTGAGGCACTTCTGGTTGCAACACCTGATATAATCCCATAATCCTCCTCTCTGCCTAGCACATCGCTGATTGAGTAAGTGTGCGATGCCTCTTGAGTTGAAACAGGCACTTTTTCCGGACTGTTGCACAGTAAAAAATTGCTTCTCTGGATTTCACTGTAAGCTGGGGGTGGCATGGTGCTAGCCAGACACATGGGCTCTGCTGAAAGGTCTGGCCATGAAGTTTGACTTAGTTCATGTTTAGGTCTCTCTGGAGATAATGCAAGTTGCTTATCCATGTACCTTCTGCTATCTTTTTCTGGCTGCGAGCTGTGCATCCCAGTACTCTGAGATGATCTTGTTGCAAAGTCATCTTTTTCAAGAACAGGTTTTCTGAAAGCAGTCATTGCCCAGTATGTACCAGGACCAAGCCTCTCCTGTCTCACTCTTATCACCTCATCAACATGTTCCACCAGTGGAACCTGGGACTCACAGATCTGTGATGCTGGGGGTTTGTATGCTGGTGGTTTCCTTTTTTGCCTGTTGCCAGATGACAGCGTATCACTTATCACTGTGGGACACTTGGGATGTGTAACTGGATTTATGTTGGTAAGATCATACCCTGGGTTCCCTTCAGGTGGTCTACAAATTGAACGCAGTTGCACTGATCTAAGAGCTGTTGGAGTGATGGCCAAATGGGCTGAAGTGGATGCTGGGCATGGTGCACTCTCTATAGTTGATGCTGTGGCAGTGGTGTGAGATTCTGCAGCAGCGAGAGGTTCCGCAGCCGCAGTTTGGGCTTCAGCAGCCGCAGCTGCAGATCGGGCTTCAGCAGCCGCAGCCGCTGCTGCAGATCGGGCTTCTGCAGCCGCAGCCGCAGCTATTGCAGCTTTCTGCTTATTCTGGTGAAGGATGTGCATCTGATTTCTGTGAATGAAATGTTTGCTGTGAAGAGCACTTAGGTCGAGGTGACTAGGGGGAGGATGGAAGTCATTTTCCCTCCTAAAGAAGACACCTGGGTCTCTGACTGAAAGCTGTGGCTGTTGCAAGGAACAAAGCGAAGACTTCCTTTCAGGGACTTTGGGTTTCCTCTTGCCACTGTTTGGAGAAAGAGGCCCTGGGAAGAAAGCGGAGGGAAAGGAAGATGTAGGTGTCTCGGATTGGCTGGAATATCCACTGGAAGGGGACGCTAAGCCTGCCAGCTTTTCAGGGGAACCCAACTTGATGTCACCCTTAGGTGGAGGAAGAGTCGGAGAAGCAGGTCTGGGTTGATAGGCTTGCATTTCTGCACTTTCTGGTGACTTGATGCATTCAATAACAGTTGTACCCGCGCTGGAGTTGGACAAAGATCTGTGAGGGTCATTCGATTTCAAGTCATTGTGGAGCCAAAGGTCTGCATAGTCTGCTTGCACAGCACCATCATCCTTGAAGGAATGTGTGTCAGAGGAGTTGAACGGAGAGGAGCAGTCAAGTATGTCCCTAACATTGTCCACTCCCCATGCGCCAAGTGACTCAAGACCTGCAGCCTCAAGGTGCCCTGCAGAACCAGCCAAGTCCAGCTGCAGTTTCATCTCCCTGGAAGACAAGGGCAGTGGTAGCTCGCTAGAAATCTTTGGTTCGTTCTGCTCTAGAACGTTTACACCACTACTTGTTTCCTTTAATGAAGAGCTACGTTTTGGTGGGGGTGGCTTGGCCTTTGGTTTTCTTAAGGAGAGACATGTTCTCCCCAATGTTCTGGTGGCTCTATATTCAGACTGAGGGTATTCCCCCATGCCAGGTGCTATGTTCCCACTTGGGCCACAGTCGGGGTCAATGGCTGCATAGTTGTAGTAGCTTCTGCTACCCTTAGGACCACAATCAAAGTGCATGGAGGAATAAAATCCCTCAGTGTCGACAATATAGTGCGACTCTGATTTCCCAGTGCATGGTTGTTCATTGAAGCTCTCATAAGTTTCTCCACTGGAATAACTGGGACAGCTGACACCACTCTCATCCTCTCTGGAATGCTTTGGGCTGAAGTCTTGGGGGCACAGTTGATCTTGCTGGTCCTGGGTGCAGTTCCACTCACCATCACTAGCAGTACTGACCCCTGCATCATCCATCTGATCGGTGGCAGATGAGGTAAAAGAATTGGATCTGTGGCCCTGTCCTTGTGGCTTGTCTATGTGATAGGGGTCAATTATAAAGCCAGTGGTGTCATCAATGACATGGGACCCAGTATTGAGGGAAAGTTCTGAATCACAGTGTGAAGATCCAGTCAGGGGAGGTGAGGACGCAGGTGGAATAGTCTCAGAGGTCTGCGATGGGCATGTGGAGCTGCTTCCACTCCAGTTGCCACTTGAGGACTGGTGGTCCTCTTTATGGTCGATCTGGCTGCCAAGCACTCCTGTTGTAGAGGCAGAGTGAATGGGGCTGCTGAAAGTATCAGAGCTAGAGGAAATCTCACAGCTCCCCATGTCAACTTTGCGTGGGAGCCTAGATCTGCCTCTCTCAATCCACGTGTGGTCAGGGCTACCAGACTGCTGCATATGCTTGAGACTCCCAAACTGGAGCTCTGGCATGGCCTGATCATCAGTACTCTCCTCTTCATCCTTTGAAATTCTCTGTCCTGGACCATGCAGGAAGTCCTCTGTCTCGTAAGGCGAGAGCTCCTCATCTTCCTCTTCATCATCCTCATCCTCATCCTCATCACTATCATCTTGGTCCTCATCCAAAAGCCTGCCACCCTCACGGGGTAAACTTCTAGAACGGACACGTGTAGCTGATGCCGCTGCATATCCGGTATCAGAGCGATCTGGCAGGGATGTGATGTTCCCTGTGGAGTGTGAAAGAGAAGCTGGAATTCCTTGACCTCTTTGAGCACGGATACGCCTTCGAGATGGAGCAGCAATCAGGAAGTCATCTGTCTGGCAGCCAGAGTCCCTGGTGTGCAAAACACGGCCACTCAGGGATAGATCCTCATGCCACAGGGACTTGTGTGGGTTGGCATGAATAATCACTGTTCTTTCTCTTGCTACAGGTGATTCATCAGAATCTACAGGTAAATAAGAATAAAAATAATATTTACTACCCAATAATATTTACTACTACATGCAGACAAAATGGAAGTACATTTGTCAGAAGGCTCAAAATGCTTTGCATTTAGGCCGTGATCAACGAAGCATTTAAACGCAACTGAACATGGCAGGTGCACACTGACAATGGGCATTTGCCAGCATTTTTATCCAAGCTCTTTGGTTGCTATGATGCTTCTGTTTTTTTAGTAACATTGTACGATGTACCGATTGGTTGGTGTGGTATTTGTCCTGTCTCTCCTCCACTGTGATTGGATGGCTGAGTTAAAAAGGCCATTGATGAGCTTAGTGAGCTGCACTTCTATTAGAAACAACTAAAAACATACGCTGTCCGCAAGAAAAATGCTCCGATGGACACATGGCCTTACAGCTGCTGACAGCCTAATTCTTTAGATGTAAAGTATAAGTTGGCCATACCCATGTCCTGTTGTACTCGTTTTGGGATACCAGTGATCGTTTTTCGCCTCCTCAGCTTCCTTCTCCTCTGTAGAACAGACTGTGAGTGAACAAGAGAGCAGCGAGCACTAGCATCTCTGTCAAATCCAACACCTGTGAAGGAAATTTAACCCATAAACATTGTTATTGCCATGTTTTACTACAATCTACTAGAGTTAGAAGAACAGTATCTCATTCATCAGAGATTTTGTAATCTCCTTAAAAAAACTTATGTTCAGAGCCTTTTTAGGTCCTTACTAATTATTTTATTTAAATTAAATTGGTAAATAATAATGGTTATTTGTATAGGTAGAATCTGATGGGATGTTACTTTACCGGTTACATTAATGGGAATTATGCAGGATGAAATCACTTGAGACTCATTCTTAATTCTATCTTCTGGTGTGGGTAGAGGCAGAGCTTTGCACCAGTTGGTCTGTTTGTCCAAGGTTGTAGGGACATTGGGAACAGGGCATTTGGGCCTGTGGCTTAACACTGGAATTTCTCCATCTGTTTCTGTGTTGGTACCAGCCTAAAATAGGATGATATTAAAACTGTTAGCTGTATTTAGAAGTATGTTTATGAAGATGTCAATTTGAGCACATTAAATAGAAACTCATAGTTGTATGTACAAATAAAACATTACCTGCTGAATAACAAATCTATACTGTGGACTGGAGGTCTTCTCGGGTCCAAAGAAATGTACCCGAGCCGAAATGACCCAAATTATGTTTTACCCAAACCAGACGTGCATAAATATTTTTTTTTGAAGAAAGACCCGACTCGAGAAAATTGGACCCGAGTCCGACCCGAACCAGTGGCAATTTTTGTTAAAGATAGTTCGGCCAAAAATGATATTAAACCCATGATTTACTCACCCCCAAGCTGTCCGAGTTGCATATGTCCATCGTTTTTCAGACAAACACATTTTCTGATATTTTAGAAAATGTTTTAGATCTTTCAGTTGATTAAATGTAATGTAACGGGGTCCACGACCTTCAAGTCCAAAAAAGTGCGTCCATCCTTCACAAAATAAATCCAAACGCTCCAGGATAGACAAAGGTCTTCTGAGGGTAATCCGCGCGGTGTTGTTGTAGAAATATCCATATTTAAAACTTTATTAACGTAAATAACTACCTTCCGGTAGCGCCGCCATCTTAGTCGCGTCCGCATTCAGTATGAGAGCTTACGCAGCCTACGGATGTTTCTCTGCTGCTGCTCTGTGCCCCGCCCTCCGAATTTGTCATACGTCACTAAGCAAAGTGCGTACACTACGCTAATAATTTCTCCTGAATACAGAAGAGTCTAAGATGGGCGGCTCTACAGGAAGGTAGTTATTTTAGTTTATAACGTTTTAAATATGGATATTTCTACAACAACACCGCGCGGATTACCCTCAGAAGACCTTTGTTTATTATCCTGGAGCCGTTTGGATTTATTTTTTGAAGGATGGACGCACTTTTTTGGACTTGAAGGTCGTGGACCCCGTAACATTACATTTAATCAACTGAAAGATCTAAAACATTTTCTAAAATATCCGAAAACCTGTTTGTCTGAAAAACGATGAACATATGCAACTCGGACAGCTTGGGGGTGAGTAAATCATGGGTTTAATATCATTTTTGGCCGAACTATCCCTTTGACCCGAATGTAAACGGCTTTATTTGTTTTACTTTGTTATATGACACCGACTCCAAGGTAACCCCTAAATTGTACATTTAAAATTGACTGAAGTGTGTCTCACGAAAATTAACCTACCACAGCCACACAATGTCTTAAGCGCTCTTGTCAAACAGAGAAGGGGTTGAAAAAGGACATCGATGCATACACGCAAGATAGTTCTGGTAGTCTCGGGTGCGTTTTGGCAAAAACACATTCATTTTAAATTACCCGAGAGCCGATGCCACTATTATTAAATCCGACTCGTGTCCGAGGCACAAATGAATATTTTAAACCTCTTAGACCTTTAAGACTCTTAAGGTCGGAACTCTGGATTTCGGATCTAAGTTGACCCGTAAAGACCTCTACTGTGGCCCTCCCAAAAATATTTGGACATATTTGGATTAATGTCATTGTATAAGATACAAAACATCAAAGCCTGTGGCATCTGCAAATAAATGATGCTTCACACAAAATCAGAAAAAACTTGTAGTTTATCACTTTAACAATAGACTGTAGCACAAATTGTTCATGTAGCTTTTGAATACATATTATTATTTTATAATCAGTTTCTTTCCTTGTTTATAAAATAATACATTTCAGTGCTGTAGTTTAATTGTCCAAATATCTTTTAGGGTGACTAAAGTGGATATGACATCTAAACATATATGTATTCCCAAATTCAGAAAATAAATTTTGTGTAAGTACATGCAGTTTTGTTTATAAGGCAGAGAGCAAGGACACAGAAAAGAAAGAAGACTAGATGAAGAAATAGAGTATTAAAAAGGCACCCCTGCTGAAAAAAACAACATCAAACCAGCATGGACCAGCATGGGAATTATGCATACCAGCACCAAAATGAAATGGGATGCTGGTGCTAGTGCTGGTTTGGTGCTGGTTTAGCTGGTGCTGATGCTGGAAAACACAATATATGCTGGTCTTGCTGGTATGCTGGTTTTTCCAGCAGGGATGCTCATGTCTGGCTCCATATAAACAGATATTTATTTATAACAATAAAAGAATTGCATGTAAACATATAGAATAATGTCTGTTTTAAAGGCAAAGTGGCAACCTAGAGAGTAAAGTAGCTACAGAAGAAAGCATGACTGATGCATGGAAAAAAGCAATGAAAAGATTACAGCAGAGTAAGATGAAATGTTGTGACAGATCACATCTAGAGGAAGTTTTGCTTTACATGTATAATGTGTAAACAGGAAGGTAAACCAGAAATTATAGTAGAGAGTTAGATTCAGGGCAGGTGAAACATAGATTATTTGGGGGAGCAAAATACCTTTCGAATCCAGGGTATGAAGTAACAACACTGAACAGGGGAGGGGGAACGGGAGCGCTGGTACTAAAATGACACAAATTGACAGCACAAGGCTAAATGATGAATGAAAAAAATTATATCAGGTACTTGATGTTATAAATTAAACATGAAAAAGCAGATATTATGCTTTTGTGATGTTATGATGACGTCATGAAACGCTCATGCTGTTGGGAGTGAACAAACTGACAAGAAATAAAAAGACAAAACTTCCTTCTAGAACCTCAAATTGGATCAACAGAAAATATTTCTGTGATCTAACTTATCAATGAGGTGTCTATACTTTAAATAAATGAGTAAACAGTACAATCTGAAACACACATGCTGAAATAAAAAGCTTTAGTTTGTTTAGATGAAGTAGGAATTTTCAGAAAGGGATATGATTCAACCTGGCATCCAATAGCTTTGGTAAAACCTGTATATTGAAAAACAAAGAGCAAGCTCTTTAGTCTTGTCTTTACATCCTCTGAAATGTAATTTACCTTTCTGAGGACTGGTTTAAATTCAGCCTCCTTGACTGTCCTCTCCTGCAGCATTGAGATGCAAGGAATAAAAAAGGATAAAAAAAACCCTATCATACTTTTCACAGCCATTTTACTTGCTAGTGAACACACATTCATAACGTCACGTCACAATGTAAAAATCACGTTTACACTAGACATTAAACTACAAATTTAAAGAAAAATCTGTAATCCATGTAGTGTTGGCTATATATCAGTGGCGGCTCGTGACTGCTCATCCGAGTGGCGCAAATTCAAAATATGTGTTTGGAGTGTCATGTGTTTCTTGTGTATTGAAAATATGTGTTTGTTGTGTAATGTGAACCATGTTCATCACGTGTTTTGTCAAAATAAGTGCCTGCTGCACACGCATCAAAACCGTTTATGATAAAAGAGAAGCTCAAGTTCACAAAATACACGCAAGACAATCCCTTAACATTAAACTCTGATTACGCATGAGATTATGCGAGTATCTGGCAAATGCGAGTGTCTCTGCCTGCAGCAGGCACTTATTTTGACAAGACACGTGATGCACATAAGTTCACTCAACGCGCCAAAAACATATTTTGAAATTACTAACCGCTAACGGTGTGACGAGATCTCGTGCGACGAGATCTCGCGAGATTAAATGTGTTTCGCGAGATTACATGTGTCTCACGAAATTTCTTGTGGAGGCGCTGGCCGTTTCTCAAATAAAAGACTGCATCCTTCGGATGTCGCATTTTTAAACTGCATTTACTTCGTCATTGTCTCATTGGCAGCCTTTTTGGGCTTTACCTAGCTTCCTCTTCTAGACGTTGCTTTAGTAATACGTGCACTTTTAATATTGAGTCATAGCCGCAGCAAATTTAACTGCTTATGCTATCATGTATTTTGTTGTGCTAGCTGTCGTTTTTCTGTGCTTTTCACTGCTTCTATTTATGTAAAGCTGCTTTGAAACAATTGACTTTTGTGAAAAGCGCTATATAAATAAAATTGAATTGAAGTGAATTATTAGAGACTATTAACAAAAATACAATTTTTGTAATATGTTCACGACTTGCGAATGTAATGCTCAGTTAATGAACTGAAATAAACCTTGATGACGTATGCAGCCTCCGGAGAATGCAGCTTTCTGTTTGACCCTTTTACAGTGCATGCATTATATTTGTCTTTTACTGCATTTGCTTTTTTGTTTAGGTTTCCAATAATGTTAGTTTGGGAACTTGTGTGAAGTCTGAGACGCATTGTGTTTGTTTGTTGATCAGTGTCAGATGTGTCTCAGCACATTAAACCCTCACACAGAGTTTACATGATTTAATGTCTCCATGTTCTTGCTAAAAAAATGACAGTGGCTGTATCATTTCTCGTGTAAGGAAATGGACATATATTAAATATTAATATGGATTTAAACATTGTTTGACTAAAAATAAGCGTTTCTCTCCGTCTAAAGTGAAAGTGAAAGTGAAGACAACGTCCGCGAGACGATTTCTCTATTGCCCCCTGCAGTTATTTGTTATAATACATACTGCTTTTTATTTATAGGCCACAAAATGTTGTTTAATGTAACTTGGTTTTAATACTTTATTTGAACCAATTATTATTGCATCTTCGTTATTATGTAATTTTAAATGCTACTGCTCACTTGGGTCTATTTTTATTAACCCAAAATAACAAATTACTTCATTATTAGTTAGCAAAATAATTGTTAGGGCCAGTCCTTGATTAGTTAAAACGTTTAAAACGTTTATTTTATCATTGAGGGTTTCTTAAAAAATGTAAAAATATCGTCTCGTCTCGTTCTCGTGAACCCAATCTCGTGTTTCGTCTCGTCTCGTGGATTAAGTGTCTCGTCACACCCCTACTAACCTCACACATGACGTGCTACATACCTGTACATGTTTTGACGAACTTCGCATCGTGCTCCCTCGAAAAAAAGAAGTCACCGGCCACCACTGCTATATATAAAGGCCATTTTTATGAACTTGTTGATGTTTACATAACCAGAGACTTACAGTTTTTCAAATGCTGCGTACACACCAAATGCGAAGCATCGCGTTTGTCGCTCTAGATGCCTCGTGGGATTTAACTTTGTGTCATGTGAATTTTTCGCATGAGTTTAATATTTTTTAATGACGCTGCAATCGTGTCATTTGCATCGGCCCGTGCATCTTTGCATTGACTTTCTATGTTATCTACTTGTGCAAATCATTGATTTGGAGTTTGGTGTGTACGCCCCATAAGAACATTGACCACAAATCTTGATGACTCATCTTGCACTGCTTAGAATTCGGTCCAATAAATGCTCTCGAAAGTGAGAATGCCCCTCCCCTTGACCAGCAAAAATCTCGATTTGTAGTTTTGATAAGAAATACATCACAAAAAAGTAAACTGGTTTCATCAAGCAATTTCATGGGTTATATTAGCTTGTTTGTGTGTTACCTATTAAGAACACATAAAACATGTTTTGAAATATTACAAAAAGATTAACAAATTATATCTATATAAACTATTTAAAAAAAAATATGTTTGACTCAACACATTGTAAGCATAGAGAAACTCTTTACCTTCCTCTGGATAGTTTGCACATCATTTTCCCTAATGCTCCTCTCCTGGTATGCATGGCAGGAGAGAGAGAGTGCTAGCTTAAGTCAAAAGTATTTTACAAATATAACTTTAAATCTGAATGAACATTTCGCTAGTGTTTTGTGTCATCAATGGCAGTAGTTCCCAACTGGCATCATGACCCCAAAAACCTGATAATGTAGCGGACAGGAAAGAAAAACAATGCTAAATGTAAATAATTTAAGGCAACCAACCATGTTATTACCACAGTACAGCATAAACACAATAAACAGACTAGTGCTGCCTAGATTAGTCGCGATTTATCGTTTGCAGTATAAAAGTTTTTGTTTACATAATATATGTTTGTGTACTGTGTATAATAATTATGTATATATAAATACACACACATAAATGTATAATTTTAAGAAAAATATATATTTAGATAATAAATATTTATATTTATATATAATATAAATTATATATAAATATAAACATGTATATACACATGCAAATGTTTCTTTATTATATACATGGTGGTCTAAGACTTTAGCACAGTACTGTATATCTTTCTTGTTATGCCAGGCTTGAGAATTCGGTAGAAATTGTTATTAGGGGCTTTCAAATGTTGTTATGGGGGCTTGAAGTAAAAAAATAAATGTAGTGTTTTGTGTCTTACCAGACGTGAGTGTCTGCCCCTCTGCTCGCGCCTTCTGAGTTTTTGAGTTGAAGGGAGGGATGGCATGGGCGGAGCCACAGAAATAGATATGGTAACCCGACCACGTTCTCTGCTGGTTGAAAGCTGGCGCTGCTGCTGGTCTGTAGCACACAGACAAAACAAACACTTCAGCTTACATAACTCATAATACAGTCTAAACTGTGTTATGAATAATAACAACTATTTAATAGCATTTATGGGCTGCCAAATACTGACAACAAGTTTTTCATGTAACAGGCTTTAATGGATTCGTAGCATACTGATAATGAATAATCAATGTTTTGGTCACATTTTATGTGTAATTGCAAAGTTGATTCACAGGGAAAATTACATTCGGCTGTAATGGTTTTGACAATGCTTGAGGCAATGCCATATCAAATTTCATCATTTAAACACAAGAGGGCAGCAGAATCAGATAATCAATAACAACAGTCCCTTACATTCTATTTATTTGATCAAATCAAAATGACTTAAATTAACTTTTAATGAAGAATACTTTCTCTTAATCCTACTCTACATACTACATAAAGTTTATAACTTTGAGCTACGTGTAGGCCTTATCCTCAAAAATTGTTAACGTTGTAAACCGCTGAGCATCCTGACGAGCACAACCTAGCAACATTAAAGCAACCAATGTTAGTCGGTTCCTGGCCGAAAATTATATTTAAAATTATATTTTTAAAAATTATTATTAATGTTGCCTATGTACTATGAATTCTGATCCTGAACTGTCACCTTTAATATGTCCTAATATCACTATTATGCCCCTGGGCAAACACTGAATCACATGGTGAATTTGGATGTGATTGGGATTTTTGAGATACTATATATTTGAGATACTTTTGGATAAACCAGTCATTTTAGTCTCATTGTGGAAACAAAGTAGCCCAAAGGACATTTGGTACCTCTGTGCAGCGCCCGCAGGTTGAACTTGGTATGTCGGTGTAACTCCTCCAAGCATGGTGGCCGTGTACAAGGGTGAAACAAATTGTGCTGCTGATGCCATGGAGCCTGATAGTGGGAAGTCAATTTACTCTCAATGTCCAGATTGGATACCGCTAAAGAGAAAGACAGACAGACAGACAAGAGGGTGAGAAAAAAAGTTTTATTTATAATTCTGAATCAATCCTAATGTATTCTTAGTTCATTTTATTAATGTTATAAATTTAACATTGGCATAAGATAAAAGGTGAACGATACACAGCTTCATTTGTATTGCTCTCTACCTCCATCTTTTTTTACCCCGCTTCCTGTCTCCTCTATAAAGGAGCATCTGCCCATCAGTATTCAATGTGCAGCGGTCCCCTTGAACTACCCAGAGTCATCTGTATCCAAGCAACCCTTCATATCTAATTTACAACAAATTAGCAGATCCTTATCAGGCCGTGATCAGCAGAATAATACCAGAAATACATTTCCTGTCTTAGAAAACCAGAGACGGTGAGGATGGTTAGAAAACAGAGAATTTATAGCAACAAACCTTGTAAATTGACCAAAGGCCATATGACAAAGTATGACGTGAAACAGAAGTTGTCTTAAGGAACTGGAAAATGTTTTTGCTGTTTTCTGAGAGGATAACCCAAAGGGGCTTCATGTTTCAGAGACATATGTCTAAATATGATGGGAACCGTTCAATCTCACGGCCAGACTTTAGAAATATGATAGTGCTCATTTACCTTAAGGAAAACAGTGACAATTGCAAAGTCATTTGTTCAGAATACATACAAGGGCTTTCTCGCTCTCTCACGCACACAAACATAAGGATCTCAAAATACACATTAGGTAACCCAATACATAAACTCTGATTCATAAGCAAACAACCATTAAAGTGTAAAGTGATATTAAATATGTGTTCTGAGTTTGTTGCACCACAGACAAATGGGTTATTAACCACCCAGCCAAATTTGAATGTATAAAAAAATCTTCATATAAATAAAATAAGTTATCAAAATCTGAGAAAAACAAGTCACATTCTCTCCTCTCAAAACCTCGGGGCGTGTCCGCTTTCAGCTCTGAAACCACGCCCACTCGCGGGAAAGCCACCATCTCTCTTAACTTTCAAATACCGCTACAACCTGAATGAATGCTAGTGATTGTGTTAGGGGCGGGGCCATGCTCGGTGGCTACAGTGTGTCATCGAGCCACCGTTGTAGCCCCGCCCAAATAATCCTGAACATAGAAATGTGGAAAAACGGTTTAACTTTGTAACTCCACAATTGTAACGTGTTTCAGCAATACAATTGTATCATTTATAATGTGTTTAGGATCGTTTTTAAATGTTTTTTTCCACCTCATGTTAACCTGAGTTTAGTAGGAGACTAAATGTTAAAATATCGAACCAAGTGGTCTCTGAAAACAAATGAACCTAAAGATGTTTCTTAGACATAACATTTAAGCAACAGATATCAAAGTAATTTTAAAGAGCACCTATTTCATAGCTAAAAACAATGTTATTTTGTGTATTTGGTATAATACAATGTGTTCGCGTAGTTTATGGTTCAAAAACACATTATTTTCCACATACCGTACATTATTGTAGCTCCAGATTTCACTCTCTTCCTGAAACGCACGAATTTGAAAACCTCTGTGTCCCTGATTGGCCAATCTGTATGTTGTGATTGTTCTGAATACCTCGGACGTCAGCCTGAAATATGACGCTCCTTACCATGTTTAAAAGATTCGCTCACAATGCAATGCTAACAGGAGTTAACTTACAGGCTGTGAGTCCGAAACGGGAGGAATTATGATAATGTCGATCTTTACTACATCACCAAGGTAAGTAAACTGTTGCCTACAATCCGTGTGTTTATTGTAGTCCAAGAAAAGAGATTTACGTTGGAGATGATAACTCGGGTCATCGTTTACTTTGGGGTATGTACCTTTTGCATATCGTTAACATGTACTTACACACTAGGGTTGCCGCGGTGACAGAATTTTCCCACCGGTTAATCGGCGCGTCACAAAGCCGGTGATCCCGGTTTCACCGTGTGGGAGGGGCTTATAAATGCGCATTCAGATGTGCACATTTTACTTTCACTTTTGAATTACGCAACTGTTTAAATGCAGTGCTTGGGTATGCTGCGTTAAATCGCGTATGAATTTGCATGCAATGTGAGTGCAACAGCTGGTTTAATTAAGTGCTTGAGTCAATGTGGGCAGGTAATTCTCACAGAACCTGCCAGTCCCAAGCAGAGCAACCGGCTACTTCTCCATAAAGCGCGGCTTGAATGATGGGTTTATTATTTTTCTTGATGAAAAACACAACAACAAAAATGATCTCGCTTATATTAAACATCATATATGTATATTATAACAAAAACGAGTAAGCACGCGGCTTCTGTCATCATCTGGTCAGTCAGCTCGTCTCGCAAACTCTGACAGAAATAAATGAAATCTGACACCTGCTGCTCTGTGACGTGATGCGCGTTCAGCTCCGCTAAATTCAGACAACAGACACATTCAGTTGTAAGTGTTTGCTCTCTCTAACGAAACTAAATGATTTAATTACACGAAAATATCAAAACGACGGTGAAAGACGGTGTCGCGGTGGGCAAGTGATCTAACCGGTGAGAGGCTGAAGCACCGGTTATCACCGTTTCACCGACTATCGCGGCAAGCCTATTACACACCACAGCAAATGTAAAATCGTGAATCGGACCATTGGTGCTCTTTAAAGGTGACGTAGAATGATTGAACAGGGTATTTATCCTTGTTCTGTGATGTGACATGTAGACAAAAAAAAATGTGTTCGGGTCTGTAATGCCTTCCTAAAAACCTCTCTCAGATAGCTCTATTAGGGTGGGGGATTTTAAACAAGTGGTTTTGCACCTATTTGGCTCCCCCTATTGGCTTAACTTGCAATCTCATTACTGATTGGCTGACTTTGCTGCCACTCAAAAAATGTAGCCAATTATTTTAATGTTTTTCAGATTGGGCCATTTTCTGGCTGACATTTCTAAAAGAGGAATTTCTATGAGACTGAGATGTTTAGCATGTCTAGCACTTTTTGTATGTTTGTGAATGCGGGTAGACTACCATTATTCAACAAAGACAAGGTAAAAATGGGTTTTTATTCTCTGTCCCCTTTAATGTCCACCTATTTCATTGCTAAAAACAATGTTATTTTGTGTATTTGGTATAATACAATGTGTTCGCGTAGTTTATGGTTCAAAAACGCATTATTTTCCACATACCGTACATTAATGTAGCTCCAGATTTCACTCTCTTCCTGAAACGCACAAATTTGAAAACCTCTGTGTCCCTGATTGGCCAATCTGTATGTTGAGATTGTTCTGAATACCTCGGACGTCAGCCTGAAATATGACGCTCCTTACCATGTTTAAAAGATTCGCTCACAATGCAATGCTAACAGGAGTTAACTTACAGGCTGTGAGTCCGAAACGGGAGGAATTATGATAATGTCGATCTTTACTACATCACCAAGGTAAGTAAACTGTTGCCTACAATCCGTGTGTTTATTGTAGTCCAAGAAAAGAGATTTACGTTGGAGATGATAACTCGGGTCATCGTTTACTTTGGGGTATGTACCTTTTGCATATCGTTAACATGTACTTACACACCAAAGCAAATGTAAAATCGTGAATCGGACCATTGGTGCTCTTTAAAGGTGACGTAGAATGATTGAACAGGGTATTTATCCTTGTTCTGTGATGTGACATGTAGACAAAAAAAAATGTGTTCGGGTCTGTAATGACTTCCTTTAAACCTCTCTCAGATAGCTCTATTAGGGTGGGGGATTTTAAACAAGTGGTTTTGCACCTATTTGGCTCCCCCTATTGGCTTAACTTGCAATCTCATTACTGATTGGCTGACTTTGCTGCCACTCAAAAAATGTAGCCAATTATTTTAAAGTTTTTCAGATTGGGCCATTTTCTGGCTGACATTTCTAAAAGAGGAATTTCTATGAGACTTGAGATGTTTGGCATGTCTAGCACTTTTTGTATGTTTGTGAATGCGGGTAGACTACCATTATTTAACAAAGACAAGGTAAAAGTGGGTTTTTATTCTCCTGTCCCCTTTAATGTCCACGTGTTGGGAATATCTATAGTTTTTTTAGGCTTTTACTACTACATTTTTCTCGATGCCATTTGATTGACAAACTAGTGAAAGACTGAGACCTAAACTAGTGTGTATATGTAAACTGGATTAAGTGGAATAATGCTTCCATCAAACCTTGTGGTTTTCACTGACAGTCTACAATAGAAACTACTGTCGTTTTTGGATATGGTCCAGTTTTTATTGCGTTACAGCACTTTCCCAAGGCATTTTCTGTCCTGTAAGCAACAGAGCACAAATACATTATCTTCACAAACACATAAATTATTATTTAGCTAAATTTGTGTAGCAATTACACACTATAATAGCAGACAAAACTACACTAAAAAATTAAATACAATACTGGAGAGAACTGTTTCACTTCTAAACATAATACAACACACATACAAACACATTATAGAGCTCTATATCAGATCTGTTTCAGAAACAACTATTCCCTCACCTGCTCTCTACCTCCCCTCTCCGTTTAGACGTGAGCTATAATGATGTGCGAATGCGGTGAACAAACTCTATTACTCAGCACTTCTCTGCTGTTACTTCATTTTGACCCGGCATATTTAGGAAGGAACTGACCCTCATGTGGCACATGTGTGACCTCTATCGTTATTAATAATCACTGTAATTATGAAAAATTGTAAATGAGCTACATTTTAGAGGAAATACTTATCAATCACGAAATAACAAACGCAACAAAAGTCCATGTTCGGTAGCCACAGTTAAAGGAAATTCTGAATCACGTAATGGGTGCGATGCTTGATGATACAGCAGCATACTGCAGTATAATTGCAGCAGAATGTAAAGCCAGCAAAGTGTAAATTTACAAATGTAATATTATTAAACATGTACTACCTGCACAAATCCCTTGAATTTTACATTTTAACTTCAGCAGGAAACGTAGATTTCTATCCTCGACGGAAATCTAGTTTTCTTACCTGCTGTGTCTGCTCTCTGGCCTGCGCTTTTACTACCTCCCTGAATCCTATTCTTTTTATTTAAGCCAGATCCAGGTATCTTCCTCTGAGAGTTACCCATTTCTCCTTGGGCTGGTCATAGAGAATGAAGCATTCTGCTACTACTAAAACAATACTGAACCGAGACAGCCTCTCTCATTCTCTCTCTCTCTCTCTCTCTCTCTCTCTCTCTCTCTCTCTCTCTCTCTCTCTCGCAGGTGCATAGTCAGCAATGTGAGTCAGGACAAACCTCTGCCAGGAGCAAAGCAAAGTATCTCTAAAATTCCCCAATTAGTAAAACAGAAAAGCAATACTTATAGAAAGTTTCTAATTAAAATGATCACTTTGAACTACCATTAAAATATCCCTGCAAAAACTGTGCAATTTCTTATTAGATTAGATCATATAAAGAATAATGCATCTATATATCTGCACCTATACACTCTAAAAACGGTGCTAAATAGCACTAAAAGTGGTTCTTGGCTCGTAATCATATAGAGGAACCATTTTAGGTGCCATATAGCACAGATGAAGTACCTGTGTAGCACCGGTGTAGAACCACATAGTGCTATGTAGAACCATTTCATATGTGGTGCTACAGTGGTGCTATATGACCCCCGTAAGGTGCTATAGACAGTTTCAGCAGTAACAACATAAACAAGCGGCTTTCGTGGTAATCACGTAACTTCCGGTAATCTCTGCAAAGAATAAATAACAACAAATTCCTTTTAAAGTAGTTTATTTATATAACAAGCAAATTAACAACACGTAAATTACATATGAACCCAAAACATTTGTTATTTTCGATGAGGTATTTGTTTAGTTCAGTTTCAGCAACTAGTCAGACCATTAAACAAACAGAAACCAGAAGTAAAGTTCGGACCAGACGCTTATTGCGTCACTGCACGTGCGCCCGATGAAACGGTCTATATAGCACTAAAAATAGTTCCTCTAAGATTACCAGCCAATAACCACTTTTAAAGCTATTTAGCACCGTTTGTTTTTAGAGTGTATACTATACTTATGCATATTTATTTAGATCTCGAAACACACAAATGCTGGGCTGTTTCAATCACTGGTTGGGTAAAATATGGACAAACCCAACCATTATTCCAAATGAACATTGAAAAAGTCCATATTTGACCCATATTTGAACCCAGCACTTTTTTTAGTGTGCAAGTACTTTTTTCAAAGTCATTCATACACAACCAGGGTTTCCTGCAGCACTTTGCAGTTCGGGCGGCCCGCCTTAGGTGGGAAACCCTACCGCCTTAACTAGGTCACCCCCCCATAAAAAAAAAAAAATGCTGCACAAAAAGCTGTCAAGTGCATCTCGGAGAATGGCATGGACGTGTTTCACATCTGGTGCGAGCATGCGCGCCACACGGCCAAATGAGAGAAAGACGTGGTCGGTCACTGTCTGGAGGATAACTAGTACCCAGTTGAGAAAACATCTCGGTGAATAGTGCGGACGCGCTTCACACCGCGAGCGTGTCCGTCAACCGTCTGGAGGATTGATAAAACGCATGTCCGTCAGAACTGTAAGTGGACTTATGTTTTGGTTTTATGTAAGCTTGCTTTGTATAAGTCTATACTTCTTGCAAATTTAAAGTAAGTTAGATGGTGATTTTTGTTGTTTGAAAAAACTGCTAGCTAGGTTACATGTTCCTGTTGATTAGATATAATTGTTGAGCGCTCTTGCTCATTTTATTTATGTGCATTATTTACATGCTACAGTAGTTACACTCCTTTAAGATAATGAAATTAACAGTGGGAGATAATCAGTTTTTAAAATTTTTGCACTATCTATGATCGTTCGCCAGACGTTTTACAAATCTGCTTCAGTTTGTGTTTATTAACCCTTTAGTTTCACTTCATCACGCAGCTATTTTCGTTAGAGGTATCTGTTAAAAACATTTCATTCAATAATCTAGCATGTGTTCATTTTCTGTCATAGTTTCTTAAAAATTAAAGGGATACTTCACCGATTTAGCATTCAGCTTTGTATCTGTAGAAACCCGGCAGTATTACTGAATGACCATGTTTCCCTCCATCATTTCCCCCTGAGAGGAGAGATATCTGCATTTTGGTTCTGCAAAAAAGTCCTCCGATGATGCATAAATCGTCATATTACATCATCGGAGGACTTTTTTGCAGAACCAAAATGCAGATATCTCTCCTCTCAGGGGGAAATGATGGAGGGAAACATGGTCATTCAGTAATACTGCCGGGTTTCTACAGATACAAAGCTGAATGCTAAATCGGTGAAGTATCCCTTTAAGTTTTATTTTAAAAAATTATTTTCATTTTCGTCATGACGCGTACGCACCCCCCCATTTGATTGCCACACCCCCTGGCCACAGACCCACCTTACCTAACAAATTTTCCTGCACAACTAAGGACAAACTTCATAAAAAACATCCTTTTACAATGTCCACAAACAATGAGAAATAAGTGCATACAATATTACAACCAACACAGATCAATAACCACATTTCACACATTGGAAACTGACACCAATCTATGAACCAGTAGTTGCAGGCCTGACAGGGTGCACAAAAGAAACCACAAAAGCAAACCTAAATGGTAAAATCGTGGCTTATCAAGATATAAGGTTGAAGAAAACACTTCAACTCATTCGTCATTTGGTAATTACAATATTGCGTATTGCTGCCTATACTTTATGTAAAAACATTTGTCATTCAGTTCAGTGTTTCATTTCAATTAGTCTTTTACGATAAACTATTTTAAACCTGTATTAGGTCTCCACTTTATACACAATGTAAAATCTGTGTTATGAATTAAAGGGAACACAAAATTCTAAAAATCAATCAATTTTTAATACCAAAATAAGAGAGACCATTTATAAACATCTAAATAAAGGGGCTGTGCTCTCACGCTATCTAAATCCTGAGCTGCAGCTCTTCTTTTATTAATACAGATGCACTAGTCATTAGCAGTCACAGCGCTAGCATAGTTGAATCTAGGTCAAACTTGCCGAGCAGAGTTCAGAAACATACGATTGAGGAAGAAAAACAAACAGATTTATCTATTTGTAGACTTCATTTAAAAGCACTAAACACTGTTAAACAAGAAACATGTGAAGCCTATGCATTGGATGCAGAAAGATAAAATAACTTCTCAATGATAAATATTTGTTGTCTGATAGGAGATTGTTAGCTAGTATGCAGTACGGATGGAGCTGAACTCTCTCTGAGGGGGGCTGGGGACTCTGTGTTTCACAGCTGGTCACTCTGCAGGAGCGCTTAATACCCACTGATAATACACAACAACTCTACGCACTATATAACAACACTGTAGACCTCTTGAAGAGCAATTTCCTTTTGTATAGAAGATGTTTTTTAACCAGTTAAAACACATTGGGACTCAACACAATCTTATGGCAATTTTAAAACATATCTTACATGGTATTTAATTTGTAACAATTCATATGAACACATTCATAAATTTTGTACAATTTGCCTCCACTCCTGTGAAGATAGGGTTAGTGGTTTTATTTTCTAATAATCATACGTTTTCTTGTACCTTTAGCTTCAAAAATTCATACGAATTAGCCAGCTCATAAAATATGTATAATTTCTGTGAGATTGGGTTGAATATTTTGTCATTCTGCACTTCTGGTCTTTAATTATTATTTTTTTTGGCCAAGGAACCCTTAAAGTCACAATGAAATTGAAATGAAAAACTAATTATTTTTGGAATATTGTGGTATTTTTTTTTTACAAAAAAATATTTTTTTTTACAAATGGATGTACCCTCATAATCTTCAGAGATGTATAAAGTACTAGCGACCCAGACTTGAGTAAAAGTACAAGTGCTCTATCAAAAAAGTGACTTGAGTAGAAGTTGAAGTGCTCTTTAAGCACAGCACTTAAGTGGAAGTACTAAAGTATTAAACATGCTTTGTACTTAAGTATTGCAAGTAGTTTATTTTAAAATATACTACTCAAGTACTGAAAGTAAAAGTACAAGTATTGTGTAATGTAGTTATTAAAGAAAACAGTCAAAAGTTTGAATATAATATTGTTTATATTATTTCAAATGTTTAAGCTAAAGGACACTTACAATTCCTTTGGCTGTAGCAGGAGTACAAGGACATGAATGTTCAGATAATTCAGATTAATTTAACTGATATGGCGATAGAGAATTCAGAATTAATGAAATATTAGTCGATAAAATGGTAATAGGTAAAGGTACAAGGTGTTTCATTGAATTTAGGTTTCCTTCTTTCGCGCACACTCGCCCTTTCTTGCGCATTCTCTCTCTCTCTGTCTTTCTCGCGCACTTTGGTTCTCTCTTCGCTTCACATTTGTCAACAACCCTGGCTCATATTTGTGAGTGAGAGGTTGGGAGGGGTCGCCCTTTACTATCTCCAATTGGTTCAGACCACCATGTGACCATGATTCGTAACATTTGAGAGTAACGAGTAACTATGCAGCACATAAAAAATGTATTGGAGTAAAAGTATTAAACTCAAAGAAAAAATGTACTGAAGTAAAAGTGGAAGTAGGAGAAAAAAATAATACTTCAGTAGAGTACAGATACTGTCTTTTAGTACTTAAGTACAGTAGTGAAGTAGTTCTACTTCGTTACTATACATCTCTGATAATCTTTAATTAAAAACGCAAATCTCCTCCCCTCCTCTCTCTTTACTTACAGTCATATGGTATGGTAGTTGTGTGGGGCCCGAGAAAAGTTTGAAGCTATTAGCAAACAGCAACATGACCCAACTTTAAATGATCCAATCAGTTCTCGATAGACGAATTCAAGTCCACCCCTACCTTTTTTCATTTCAGAAGCCTTTCACTCGGATGTACGTCACTACGAGGAAAATAAGACAATTGCTACTTTCGTTTAATGGCGACTTTAATGAATATAGATGGGTTAAAATAAGACTGGATATACATACTTTGTTATGATGGTTACATTACAAATATATTAACTCTTTTCCCGCCGTTGATGAGTTATCTCGTCAATTAAGAAAAAACATTTGCATTAAAAAAGTGTTTCTGATGAGGTTTTATGTTAATCTGTAATACCGCGATCATCCACTAGATGGCACACTTACCCAATTTAGCAAAAAAATATTATTAATTTTAAACTCTGTGTATAATCATTCTGAATCTAATCTCTAACAAAATTCCTTCAAAAAAATGCAATTATTTCAGCTTTTTGCTATTGTTTTTAATAATACCCATATTTAAGAGTTTATAAGCAGAGAAAAAAATATTGATAGGATAAAACGCCCCCCCCCCCCCCGTTTTGTTTGTTGTTTATTGTTTGTTTGAAAACAGAGGGTCTGTTTTTTCATTTGATATATTTGTACTGTATGTTTATTAGGGATCGACCGATATGGATTTTTTGTGCCGATGCCCATACCGATTTTTGTTTCATCAGCCTTAGCCGATAACCGATACATGCTGCCGATTTTCTAGAGCAGATATTTGAAGCCGATACTGCTTTGATCACTCAATTTACATCATAAAAATGACACCATGATGATGCCAAATGTTACAAGTCTCAATTTAAAAAAGTAAAATTTATTGAACTTATCAAAAACCATACTTAACAAATAGTAAAAACAGGTGAGGGTGCTATGGAACCATGAACTGCGCTCTCCACAATGACACGAGGAACTATCAGCTAAGGATATTGATTTCTAGCGCTTTACTACTACAAATATATAGAGATGAGAAATAAAAACCTGCTTTGTCCAGCTATGATCAGCTTTTAGGCTGAGCCTTCGATGTTGTCATGGAAAGGTTGGTTGTTTTTAGTCACATGACCGGCAATCGCTTGCAGCTTCCAGCACTCTGTCTGTAAATAATGCCGAAAAAAACTATCGCGAACAAAGCAGCCACATATCAGCCGATGCCGATACACATAAAACTCACAAAAATCAGCCGACCGACATACCGGTCTATCACTAATTTTTATATATTTTTAGAAGAAAATTTTCCTGGAAGGCATTTTGTGAAAATCACAAAAAATGCTGCCGTTGAATGAGTTAAAAGTAGCATTTTGTTTGTATACACAGATACATCTGTTAACACAACTTTTAAATGTACTGAATAGATTTTAATGGGGAACCTTAATTTTAATCATGTTTTATAAATTTTATATGGCAACATTAATTTAAAGTATTTTATAATTTCTATTATAAGCCGATCGGTGCAATTTTCTTTGATGCATAATTTAATTTTTCAGAGAAAAATTGAATTAAAAGAATATGGAGGACCTATTGGTATTTTCTTGCTCATCTTTCTAATTATTGCAGTTTTATCATCAACACCCAATTTGTGAACCAACAACTGGAAAATCATGCACTTCCAAGCAAAATACATAAATTAAAAGTTTCCGAATGAATCTCATTTACAAATTGCAATTTTATATATGCTTTATTGAGCAGTCTATCATATTCAACATTATAATACGACATCTAATATTAACCAAGAACACCCCGGATGAATTAACACACTCAATTATGTAATGAAGTTGTATTTTTTTAGCATCCTAATGTAAACAATGAGCTGTTTATGGTCTTGATAAGCATATCATCACCTATTATGCTAAGGGAGTATCTGATAAGATAAGCCTGATTTGAGGGTACCTGAAGGGTGAGGAATGAGGGATCCTGTTGAGACTTGACTTATAGACCTTTACAAATGAGCCATAGCAAAATCACTGAAGCAGAACAGACTGACCGCTCCTTAAACTGCTGACCACTGCACTTCTGACACACACAGCAAGTACACTGCCAAAAATTTACTTATGAGTTTGACAGCCATCCATTAAAACAAGCATATACTCTTTATCAGACTTAATTTAGATTCCTATTTTACCACCATTTTCAATCTCAACCTTTCTCTGCATGTTCAAATAAAATAGGACAGTAATAAACACAGATATTCAGATAGTGGACAAGCAGATGGACTGTTTGGTTTAGATGTAGGTCAAAACTGTCTCTTATCCCTCTCTTCACTTTCTCTCTCTCACACACTTGTATGCCTTTAATAAACTGAGCTTAATACGGATTTTTTTATCTAAACCTAAATTTGTCAAAAGTGCCAGTTCATGTTAAGATGCTTGCTTTCTTAGGCCCATGGATGCTTTCCATGACACACACACATGCTAGGAATGCACGATACCACTTTTTTGGAA
This sequence comes from Paramisgurnus dabryanus, assembly GCF_030506205.2. NCBI lineage: Eukaryota > Metazoa > Chordata > Actinopteri > Cypriniformes > Cobitidae > Paramisgurnus > Paramisgurnus dabryanus. Next base: position 6,068,961 of record NC_133350.1, on the reverse strand, counting down.
TACGAGTACGAGTACTTACATTTCAGTACTTGTTGATACCGATACCGAGTACTTAATAAAAAACATGCCTCTTTGGACAACACAAGATGCATTAACCCCTTACACGCCGCTCAAACATAGACATTTCTCAGACCGTGGTATCGATTCCAGGTATCGGGGGACTTTTAACGAGTACGAGTACTTTAGAAAATGTGGTATCAAGGCTGATACCCGATACCAGTATCGGTATCGGTGCATCCCTAACACATGCCTACAAACCTTTCTACTTTAAATCTCAACTCCAATCCCATATTGTAATTCAGTCCTTTTAGAAAAACGCAGATTTTTTTTTTGTGATTATTGCGGGCAAAAATCCTTGATCTTGCGGCACTTTTTCTTAAAAAATGCGATGAAATATGCAGGATATTTCAAAATTGCGGGAACTTGCAAAAACTGTTTGCAGCTTTTGATTGATGTACACGTTGTGTAATTACGTCACTTCCTAACATTCCCATGACAACAGGGGACATATATGTGAAGTAAATGCCTCATTTTTCAACTTACTGCTAAGATATATATGACTTTTTGATACAAAAATGCGGGGATTATGAAATCATGCAAGCCCCGCATATTTTGCGAGCAGAAATCTGCAATTTATGCTGCGAAAGTGCGGTATATTTAAAAATATAAGAAAATTGAATCATGCGATCACATAATCACATTTTTCTGGAGGGACTGGTAATTGCATAGAAATGTGGCACCAGTATAAAATTTGATTTGATTGAAAATTAATACATGCTTGGAGGACATGAGGACAATTAAATAATAAGATTTTTTATTATTTGAACCTATTCTCTTAACACACAAATTCTGCACAGATCACATAATTTTGGGAACATCTGCAGGACTTCAGACAAGGGACTAGACTCAAAAGCTTTCGTGGCAAAGACGGGCAGCAGTCGATCATCACCGCCAACATTGTAATTCAGCATGCAACAGGGATTTAACAATGGCATGCTCCAACATGTCAGACAGGCAGACCAAACACTTACAGACAGTCTGTGTGACAGAGACATTATCGCAATGACAGGCTTAGCTTTTCTAGCACCGCAACATCAAAGATGATCTCTCATAGAGAAATAATTGAGATTTGTGTTAAGGCTGTACAGTACATTGTTTATTTTTAGAGTTCAAGAGGCATCAATGATGCACATGTAAATAAAAACAATAGTAATTTTGAAATTCACCCTTATTTTTACCTTATTACTATTTTTTTCTGATCAGGTCAGAACCGTAATTGAGAATTACACATGCCCTGTCGATATTTTCACTTGCCCCATTGCAAAATACAATCTACTTTATTATAGAAACATACGTATACCATTCAGAAACATGTATATTTTAATAGAAATGTCAAGTTCTCTTTAAGCAGCAGAAAAAAATTATAATTTTTAATCTAGCAATCAATTTCAACAAAACTTCATCTATGTCAGCCAGCTAAAAATTACACCATGTTTAATACATCACAAATATTTTGTTTTGCAACTCACACATATTTATTGATGAGTCCTATTATAAATTCTCAATTAAATCGAATACAACCGATTAATTTTAATCGGATACAATATTTTTACTATTAAACTGACCAGTAAAACTGTTATATAAGCTATGTGGGTTAAATAAGGACCATGAAAAAATAAACCAGACACAAATAACAGAAAATACCTGATCTAAGTTGTATAATTTCACAACATCAAAATGAAAGCAATTTGTACATGTACAGTACTCCAAGACCAAAGCTAGAAAAGGGCAATTGTGACTGGATGAATTTAAGGAATGCACGGATAAACATACCTCTTGATCTCACAGGAACACAGCAGGCAAAAGCCATTGTTCGGGAAGTACAACTATGTCCAACAGTTCCTCAGCCAGCTTTACTATCCTTCAACACTCTCTCATTTTATCTACCTTATACACGTGTGCATGCAGACACATGCTTGGACCCAATCTCCTGCTGCGGTCTGCAGCTGCCGTACGGCAAAGACAGACCGATGTAAAGCCCATCTGTAGCATCTGCAGTTAATACCGTATCATTTTCAGTGTTCTTTAAGTCTCCCCTTCTCTAGAAGCAGGTGGTACAGTCCAGTCTGCCTTTAATCTCCTATGGGACAGTGCATGAACCGGTCCAAAGGGGGATTTTAATTGCTACTACAAAAAAAAAATAGTTGGTTCATATTGACATTATCAAAATCATATAGTCTATGTAGAGGATTATTGGCATAAGTAAATATTTTTAATGTGTAACATTATAATTTTCAGTCAGTCAGGTGTGCAACTATCCATTTAATGGTTTGAATACCGTATTGTCCGAAATATAAAATGAACCTGATTATAAGACGACCACCACCATTTCAAAGTGTACCTTTTGTGCAAATATTCATATTTCAATAACAGGAGTTAATCAGGTTGCTTCAGTCCAGGTGAACTTGTTTACGTGTTATTGGCACCACTAACCACATTTTTGCGGGTATGTGGTTTAATTGACGTAATAGTCTAGAGCTTGAATGAGAGCCCCCATGTGTACATATCTGAAAACTGAACATGGACGTTAATACTTGTGCATGATGCACACCGCGGCCTTCCCATTAATCCCTATTAATCTGGTCATCCTGTGACCTTGGTGTTAAATGGTCTGGCGGTATGTCAGTGTTTGGTTCAGGCAGCATCACATTGGCATACAGAGAAACACAGGGCGTCTGGCGGCCTTGACTGGCAGCTTGTTGCTCTGCAAGCTGTCCATTAACAGCACATATTCACATGCCTGGACTTGGGAAGAGGCCAATATGGGCCACTTCAAAAGACAGCATTTTAAGTCAAGACCTCTGATTGGCCCAAAGTGTGCTTTGTGTGAGATATTTCTCGAACCGACAGTGCGAAGAGGTGGTTAACAACAAGGGATATGACTCGCATGCCCAACATGAGAATTAAATCTTAATTGTGTCTCCTAAACAGCACTGAAAATTACAAGATTGGCGTAGCTTTACGCACAACTCTCCAAAAATTGTAACAACATATGTAAGTTCTATGTGGACCACAATCACTGTGATTGGTCCGCTAGAACCCCCCCTCAGGTCAAAAAATCTCCTCAAATGTATTTTCGCTTGTGATGGTGAAACAAATATGGACCAAGTTGATATTTAACAACTTAGAGCCGAGTACCAAAACACCTTTGTAGCCAATCAGCAGTAAGGGGCGTGTCTACTAACCAACATCGTTACCTGGGTTGCGTCAAGCATGACGCACAAGCCCTGAAAAGTGAAGCCAAAACGTCTTTATCGCCCCCAGTGACTGGTTCCAGTATAGGTCATAAACCCCGCCTCCCCCATGTTATTCAATGGGACTTGAGACCAACTAAACAATTTAATTACACTATAATTATCTTTTTACCGGAGCTGGTTTCTGTCATTTACTGTAGTTTTTATCTTGCTGATGTAAATTCACGAGTTTTTTTCTTTTAAATAAAATTTAGTTAATTATTTAATGCTATAAAAATGGTGGTGTCACGTCATGATTGACAGCTGTGATATGCGCATTCTGCGAGAGCGGGGCCTTGATTTGACGGCTGTACTTCCTGCTCACTACTGCGCAGGACTGGTCCTGAAATCGCTAATGTGCAGACTCAAGACGCAAGATGTCAGCGCCGTATCGGGACACTGGCAGCTTCACTTTTCACCAATAGAAAAGAGCGAACGGGCATCGTAAATCTTTTTTTTACAGTCTATGGGTTGCGTATGTGTGGGGCGGCTCTATCAAAAGAAGGTCCAGATTCTATTGGGGTAGGGGCGTGTTTGTTTAGGTGATTTCAAATATCAACATTGGCTTTCAGAGATCATGCACCCCGCCTTTAAGCTGCAACAATAGTCGCTATCTACTTGCCTCCATCAACGCTGATGCTTCTCCACCAACATACACAACAAGCTGCTTCTTCGGTTTTTGCTTTTATACGGTCACATGCCCATGCTTACTAGCGAACAACGGAGCAGATGTATAAATACAAAACTAAATCACCCTTTATTGCGTAATGTTTATTAAACATAAATCCATTTAATCTCATGAGCTATGAAAAGCAACATCTAAGCTATAAACTTTTTCTGGGTTTCCAGTTTTTATTTTGCTGACTTGCAAAAGTCACGAGACATGGGTGGTACTACCGTATGACATCTGCATGGCCCGCATAGTGCACACCTGCTCTTTTCTTTCCCATCCTCTTGGGTCACACCCTTCCTGTATCAGTGGTACAGTCTTACCATAATAATACCTTTTTATGACCGTGAAGGGGTGTTCCTGAAACAAGCCATATAGTGTACTACAATCCTCTTGTTTTCTTTTAAGAGCAGCGGCCATGGAAAAAAGAAAAGGTTGGGACTGATGGTGCTGTGTGATCCTGTAACCCGGGGTTCAACATGCCATCCTGGGCTGAGCAAATTTGTATCCTGTGCTGTGTGAAAACAATAAGCATATAAGCTCAACCTAACAGAAAAATGGAAAAAGTATGAAGCTTGAAGAAAAGGTTTTTACACAAAATAACATATTGCTTATAATATGAAATGTATAGCATACGAATGTGGTATTTTCTCAACAGTGGCCCCTAGTGCTTAAAATAAGAATGTAGCTCAAAACGTGAAAGAGAGAGAGAGAGAGAGAGAGAGAGAGAGAGAGAGAGAGAGAGAGAGAGAGAGAGAGAGAGAGAGAGAGAGAGAGAGAGAGAGAGAGAGAGAGAGAGAGAGAGAGAGAGAGAGAGAGAGAGAGAGAGAGAGAGAGCGAGAGAGAGAGAGAAAGATATCAGTGTTTGTGATCACAGTCCTATAGGCACCTCTGTGATAAAAGGGAGGTAATTTGTAATTTACAGCACAGGATCACAGAGCACGTCATCAGTATTAACACTACAGATCCTCCTCCTATTATAAAATCAGTCTCACACTGAGTCTTAACGACATCCCCCAACAGATACAACACCATTAAAGTCTAACTTTACCTTAAGGGTACCCTGGCTATGAAGACTTGTGTAGCTTATTAGATGAATGCTGGCATTGGCTATATACAGTGGCAAGAAAAAGTGTTTGAACCTTTTGGAATTTCATGGTTTTCTAAATAACTAAGTCAAGGGTATTGATAAACATAATGCGTCTAAAAATTGATTCTGATCTTTCATGTCTTTATTGAATACACTCATTCAACATTCAAGATGGCAGAGGAAAAAGTATGTAAACAACTAGAATTAATAACTGGTTTACCCCCTTGGCAGCAATAATCTCAACCAGGCGCTTCCTGTAGCTGTGGTTCAGATCTGCACATTGTTGAAGAGTAATTTTAGCCCATTCTTCCTTGTAGAACTGCTTTAGCTTTGTTCAATTCATTGGACGTCTCATGTGATTGGCCCTCTTCAAGTCAATCCATAGCATCTTTATTGGGTTGAGTTCTGGGATCTGACTTGGCCACTCCAAAAGGTGGATTTTGTTTTCTGGAGCCATTCTGTTGTGGACTTGCTCTGGTGTTTTGGGTCGTTGCCCTGTCGCATCACCCACCTTCTACACAGCATTATCCTGAAGAATTGTCTGGCATACTTGGGAATTCATCTTACCCTCAATGATTGCAAGGCCCTAATGCAGCAAAGCAGGCCCAAATCATGATGTTTCATCCACCATACTTTACAGTTGGGTTGATGTTTTCATGATGATATGCTGTGACCTTTCTACGCCAGATGTAGTGATGTGTGTTTTTTCCAAATAGTTCAATCTTAGTTTCATCAGTCCACAAAACATTTTGCCAATACCGCTGTGGAGTTTCAATGTGCTCTTTTGCAAACTTCAGGCATGCAGCGATGTCCTTTTTAGTAAGCAGTGTTTTCCTTGGTGGTGTCCTATTGTGGACACCCTGCTTGTTGTTTTACGTATTGTAGACTCAAGAACAGAGATATTAGCAAGTTTCAATGATGCAACAGGACAACGACCCAAAACACCAGAGCAAGTCCACAACAGAATGGTTCAGAAAAACAAAATCCGCCTTTTGGAGTGGCCAAGTCAGAGCCCAGACCTCAAGTTTTGTTTCTTTATCTCATTCATGAGTCTTCATTGTGCTCTTGGTGTCATTTTGACTGGGCGCCCACTTCTTGGTAGAGTAGAAACAGTCCCAAAACGTCTCCATTTGTAGATTGTTTGCATAAATGTAAAATTTCTAAAGCCTTTGAAATAACTTTGTAACCCTTTATGTAAGGCAACAATTCTTTATTGTAGCTCCTCTGAAAGCTCTTTTTGGTGAGGCATGGCTCACATAAGCGTGTTCTTCTTGTGCAGAGCAAACTCCAAAAGTTTGAGGGTTTTTTTATCAGTCAAAGTAGCTGTAGTCCACACCTCCAAACGTATTATCTTACTGAGATTCCAGGTGTGCTAAAAACTGACTCAAATTAGCTTTTTGAGGTCATTAACTCAAGGGTTCACATACTTTTTCCACAAGCACTATGAGTTTATTTTTGGTTGTTCTCAATAAAGACATGAAAGATCAGAATTTTTATTTTTAGGCCTTGTCCACACCGACACGGGTATTTTTATAAACATGACTTTTTTTTACGCGGTTCGGCCATCCACACGGAAACGCAGTATTATTGTAGGTCACTGAAACTGAACATTTTTGAAAACCCTGCCAGGGTGAGGATTTTCAGAAACACCGGTTGCAGTGTTGTCATGTAGACAGTAAAACCGGGGTTTTTGCTTCTGATCAAGGCTTCTGATTGGCCAATGTGGCTTTACGATTAGGGGTATATCACCGTCTGCTGGTGTGGCATGCTCTTGACAGCGGGTGATAGCGTGTTTTTGCGTTTTCATGTAGGCCGAGATTTCTTTTAAACCGAGCATGCGTGGACAGGATTTTTTTTAAAAAGCAGGAGGAAAACCTCTGGTTATAAAAATACCCATGTCTGTGTGGACTAGGCCTTAGACACATTATGTTTGTACCCTTGACTTAGATGAAGATCAGATCACATTTTAAAGACAAATTTATTCAGAAAACTATGACATTTCAAAAAGTTCACATACTTTTTCTTGCCACTCTAAAAGTGAAATTAAAACAGTGTAGATGTCATAGATGTGATAAATGTAAAAAAAATTCTGTACTTGTAGTTCGCCTTTGTTGTTGTGACTCATTTTTCTAATGCTCCCAACGTGACCCTAAGAACATTAACCATGTTACAGGTTAAAATGTAAAACTATTAAAATGTTAGAATTTTTTAATAATGTTTCTAACCGCATATTTTAGTAAAATACATTTATAAGGTATTAAAGGCCTGCACGTTTTCACAGTTAGGATACCCTTTAAGTATAAACCCATAAACTGATAACTCTTGAGTTTGTCATGCATCTCAAAATAATTTTGACCTTTTGTTAAGCTTGTAAGACTGATATGCTTACTAATTGTTTTTCTTCACTGGGCAGTTTGCATATCTTGGATTTAAAACATACATCGGAGACGGTACAAATATTGTTCTTAACATTTTATGCAAAACATGCATTATATATGCCGTTCCTTATAAAGTAAACAGCCAGCTGGCAAAAAACCCTTCATAGTGCACACATCCAGAAACACACACAAGTCACAAAAGACTATTATCCATTGCGTGTGTACACGCGACACTCTTTAAAACGCGGTCCAGAATACATATACAACATGATGTAATTCATACATACATGTGGTCTGCAGTAACCACAGAATAACAGAGAACAGGAAGGAAAATATAAATGGCATCCTACAAGAGTCTTTGTTGAAAGCACCTCTATTTCAGTTGGCCACATAAGATTGCATCAATGCTACACGCATAAACACACCTGTGCGTTTTAAAATTAATGTTCGGTGTGGGACCCCAATAAGGTCAAAAGCCATGAGATTCACAAAGGATATCATGTTTTAACTTGTGCTCATCTTTATTTGTGTGGGCCATTTCAAGAAAAAGATTTGCATTGGGTTCTGTTTGCTCTGAAAGCATCACTGCCCTGATAATGCCTTCAAACATGCTTAGCAAGGCGTATATGCAACTCCTGATATTTTTGTTATGTCATGCATGAATGTAAAGATGAATGAAAGGGGTGTACTTTCTATACCCTTAAAATACAAAAAAGACAAAGAGCCCTATTTTAACGACCTGAAACGCAAGTGCGAAGCGCAACGCTGTTGCTATTTTCCCGGCGTGAGAAATAACTCTTGCGCCGGGCGCAAATCAATAAGGGGTTGGTCTGAAGTAGGTTCATTATTCATAGGTGTGGTTTGAGCGTAACGTCAAATAAACCAATCAGAACGCTATCCAACATTCCCTTTAAACGCAAGGGCGCAAGTTCCATGGCGGGTTGCTATTATTATGACGGATTTACCAGGCGTACGCCAGGAGCGGTTTACAGCCGAGGAGACCCACGTTCTTGTAAGAGCAGGCAAGACAGAGAAGTTGTTTTGTATGGGGATGGGAGAAACCCGCCCAAATCAGCGTAGGTTAAACAGGCGTGAGAGGAAATAGCCACAATTGTCTCATTAGCTGGCATCCCCATCGTTGCGCCAAGCGATACAATGATGTCAGGAGACGGGGGAATCCCAAGCTTGCCAGCATAAATCGGGCACGCCGTGTAACGGGAGGTGGATCTGCCTCTACACAGACGCCAGCAGAGGACATCACTGCGTCCACCCTCACCGCTGAAAGGGTTTGGGGGCTTTGAAATCGGACCCAAGAAACGCAAGCAAGGTCCAACCCCTAAGTACACTTACAAATCAAGTTCATATACATTAAGGTTTCTTATGAAAACATTTTAATTATTATTTACATAAAATAAACGTAATACAGCCACACAACAAACTTATGAAAATATTTTATTCGTTTATTAATTTTTTAACGCAGCCACACAATAAATAAAAACTATCACCACAATGCTCACCACTATGATTCCCCTTATCTCGTGTATTAATATTTTTAAGTGTAACAATTTATGATTTGCAAAAATAACTGTTGCATCTGTGTAGATTAGATAAGCAAATTGTGTGCATGTTGTGCACGCTATACATTATGGTCAAGCATGCGCCCCTAAAATAGCATAATGAACAAAGCGCAACTGACTTTAAACTTTTTTTTCTGGTCAGTGGCGCAATTGTTTTTTGAAACTGCAAAATAGCATCAGGGATGGTTTGTGCCAGAACACGCCTCTTTTTTTGCGCTGAACCGCCCAGGGAGCGCAAGTTCATTCCCTAGTTTGCCGACGTGCGTCTGTGGAGGGAAAAGCCCGCTGTGCGCCGGTGCAAAATACGAATGATACATGCGTCACTGACAAAGTCAATTGCGCTGGGTGCAAGAAAGGGCCCATTGTGTGCAAGTAACAATACTTAGTCGCTTTCTCGACTTTTGCCCATATGACTTTTTTGCATGTACTGTTTTTTTCAGCACCTGATTCAACTAAAGGAGTTATTCAAATCTTGTAACAGTGTAAAACATGACAAAAAAAAATGGCGTGAAGCAAAGCAATTTGCATTGGGTACTTCCCCAGCTTGTTTGAGTTATGGAGGATGCACAGACTACTATGATCTCTACTAGAAAGTTCAGCATCACTGCAGGCACCTGAATTAGTTCTTCAAAATGCCGAATGCGTGCTCGTCTGCCGGGCGTTTCTGAAAACATCCTTGAGTAAAACACCTTTCTTAATCATTTGATGAAGTATTGCTGCTATTATCCTAATATAGCAACTGTTTTCCATCTGTGTTAACTCTTTCCCTGCTTGCGTTAAAAAAAAGTTGCCAGCCAGCACCAGCATTTTTTAGGATTTTCACAAAAGTTTAATGCCTACAAAAAATGCTCTTCCTTAAATATATAAACATACTAAATATCAAATGAAAGAACAGACCCTCTGCTTAAAAAAAAGTTTCATCCTACTTTTATTTTTTCTCCTTTTATCACCTTATTATTGGTAAGTTTCTCCAAATATACCACATTTTGATAATTGTGTACATCCCAAAAAACTGAGATAATTGCATTTTTGTGAATGACTTTGAAAGAGATCGCTTAGGTTACTCACGTAACCCCGGTTCCCTGAAATAACGGGAACGAAGCATTGCGTCAGTTTGCTGACGCTATGGGGGAAACTCCTGTTTACTCCGTGATTGAAGCCTATTGGTTAACGTCTGTAGAAAATACAGACCAATGACGTTTGAGCCCGCGCGGGGGTGTGGCACACGTCCCTATATAAGCCGGTGAAATACGTCAAGAGCTCATTATTATTCGACTGAAGCGCGCAGCCGAATAACACTCGCTGCGTAGACGTTTGTAGCACGGCCAGCGACGCAATGCTTCGTTCCCGTTATTTCAGGGAACCGGGGTTACGTGAGTAACCTAAGCGTTCCCTTTCAATACGGTTCACTTCGCATTGCGTCAGTTTGCTGACGCTATGGGGGAACGTAATCCCATCCCGCCGTGCATACACAACGGACTGAGGTGCCCTTACCGGAGAGACACTGCATGTGGCCCTAACCCAGCATATACATAGCTCTAGCGAGCGCAAGTGTAAGCACCATATATGAGACAGTAATACGCATACAGTGAAGTTTCTAAACGCACCATGATGCATATACAATAGAGCACAAGACGGCGGGTTCTCTGAGCGCGCCGCGAGCTGTGCATGAATTATTAATAGGTAGCCATGACGGTGAGCTAACAACGCACCGTGAAGGCATACAGAAACGCAGTCGCGTGAATCATTAAGCCGATAAGACCTGTGCTTGTAAGGCAGGGACATCCAGGCTATAAAATCTGACAAACGTAGACGGCGAGGACCAGCCGGCCGCGTTACAAATGTCAACGATAGAAATCCCCGTAGACCAAGCCCAAGATGAAGCCATACCCCTCGTGGAGTGAGCTTTTAAACCAACTGGACAATGTTCATTCAGGGAGGCGTAAGCCAAAGCAATGGCTTCGACGATCCATTTAGATAGCCTCTGTTTAGTGAGCGGCATACCTAAGGAATGTTGCGCGAAGCTTACGAACAGCTGATCTGACTTGCGGTATGAGGCAGAACGGTCCGTGTATATTCTTAACGCTCTGACGGGGCAGAGCGTGTTCGGGGTTTGTTCGCCGTCCGCCGTCGGAAGGGCGAGAAGTGAAACCACCTGAACTCTAAATGGCGTGGTCAAAACTTTAGGAATGTATCCCGCTCTCGGTCTAAGGATCACTTTGCTATCGTTAGGACCGAATTCCAGACACGACGGGTCAATTGAAAACGCGTGTAAATCGCCCACTCGTTTAACCGATGCCAACGCCAGGAGGAGAGCGGTTTTAAACGAGAGAGCGCGCAGGTCAGCCTGTTCGAGGGGCTCGAAAGGGGGACCGCGCAGCGCTTTCAGGACCGTGGACAGATCCCAAGACGGGACCGTGTTAGGTCGCGGTGGGTTTAGTCTGCGAGCGCCTCTGAGGAATTTAATGATGAGATCATGTTTTCCCACGGTGCGACCGGCGATAAGGGCGTGATTCGCCGTTATCGCCGCCACATACACTTTAAGCGTCGAGGGCGCGCGACCGCTGTCCAGCATTTCCTGCAGAAAGGAGAGAATATGCTCCACTTCACAGGTGTTTGGGTTTAAGTCTTTCGTCGTGCACCAGTCAGAAAAAATAGACCACTTTTGAGCGTAAAGGCGCCTGGTAGATGGGGCCCTAGCTTCAGTTAGAGTATTTAACACTCGTCCTGAAAGGCGTGATGGTTGCCGTTCAGAGACCAAACGTGTAGATTCCATAGCTCCGGCTGTGGATGCCATATCGTCCCTCTCGCCTGAGATAGGAGGTCTTTCCTCAGCGGTACTGGCCATGGTGCTGATGTTTTCAGCTGCCATAGGTCGGGGAGCCACGGTTGATTGTGCCAAAACGGGGCGACCAGAATTATCGCGCATTTCGTCTCTCTTATCCTCTGAAGGACCTGTGGTAACAGAGCCACCGGAGGAAAAGCATACAGAAGACACGCCGGCCATGCTTGCGACAGGGCATCGTGATGTCTCGAGAAGAAGATCGGGCAATGCGCGTTCTCGTCTGATGCAAACAGATCGATCTCCGCCCGGCCGAAGACGGTCCATATTCTCTCGACCGTCTGAGGATGCAGTCTCCATTCTCCCGGCGGCGGACCGTTGCGCGAGAGAATGTCTGCACCCGTATTGGCTACACCCGGTACGTGAGTCGCCTTTAACGAACGTACGTTCGCGTGAGCCCATAAGAAAAGCCGTTTCGCCAGCCTGGATAGGGAGCAAGATCTCAGCCCTCCTTGGTGGTTTATGAACGAAACCACCGTCATACTGTCCGACCGCACTAGAACGTGTTGATGTTGGAGTTTCGGTCGAAAGTGTCGTAGCGCCAAGATAACCGCCCACATCTCGAGGTGGTTGATATGTAGCTGAGACAACTGGTTGTTCCACGCACCGAAGGCGAGCTCGCCGTCGCAGTGAGCGCCCCAACCCGTCGCAGACGCATCCGTAGTCACCACTTTCCTCCTGCTCACGGAGCCGAGCTCCGTGCCCGAGAGGAAAAGGTGAGGGGATGTCCATATCGAAAGCGCTTTCACGCAGCTGTACGTGATTTTGATTAATAAGCGGCCCGACAACCAAGCACGGGGCGGAACTTTCGCTTTCAACCAAAACTGAAGCGGCCTCATGAACAGCATTCCCAACGGTATTAGTGGGGATGCTGCTGCCATCAGACCCAGCATTTTTTGGAATCGTTTGAGAGGGAGATGTGAACCCGCTTTGAACGATGCCGCCTCGCGTCTGACCGTGAGCGCGCGTTCCTGTGTAAGCCATGCCCGCATCTTTAATGAGTCGAGCGTCGTGCCTAAGAACGCGATTCGCTGCGTGGGGGTGAGCAAACTCTTCTGGAGGTTGATTTTGAACCCCAAATTCTCCAAATGCTGGAGTACAACGGTCTTGTGCGCAGTAATTTCCCTCTCTGACTGTGCTAGAATAAGCCAATCGTCGAGGTAATTCAATATGCGGATGCCGCTCTGTCTGAGAGGGGCGAGAGCCGCATCCGCACATTTGGTAAATGTGCGTGGTGCCAGAGATAATCCGAAGGGCAGGACTTTGTACTGGTATGCTGTCCCGTCGAACGCGAATCTTAGGAACGGCCTGTGACGTGGCGCTATCGGAATGTGAAAGTAAGCGTCTTTCAGATCCACTGATATGAACCAATCGCCCGGTCGAATTAACGCCATGATTCGTCTGGCTGTAAGCATTTTGAACGGCCGTTTGGCAAGAGCGCGATTCAAAACGCGTAGATCCAATATCGGTCTGAGGCCGCCGTCTTTCTTTGGAACGAGAAAATAACGACTGTAAAAGCCTGATTCGCTTTGATCCGCCGGGACCGTCTCTATCGCGTCTTTTAGTAATAAAGAACGCACCTCTTCCCTGAGGATCTGTACACGATCGTCTGGGACAGTGGTGTAGAGAACGCCGCGAAACCGGGGTGGTCTCCGGGCGAATTGAAGTGAATAACCGTGTTGGATTACGTTTAGAATCCAGCCCGGCATACCGGGGGTGGATTGCCAAACGTGAAATTTGACGGCGAGCGTCGATATGCTTATGGACGTTAAGCCGTGTGTGTGTGTTTGTGTGTACAGAGGAGGAAATTTGCTCTTTTTGTGAAAAGGTAAAAATTTTTGTTTCGCTGTTACAGCGAGGGTGTGTCCAGCGCCCGAGGGGACTGAAACACGCAGAACTTTCGAGGGCGGGCCGGCCGAAGCGGGACCAAAGCCTCTTTTCCTCCTCAGACTCTCTTCAGGGAGGCGGCGCCGGCGTCGGGTCCAGCGTAATCCGAGGACGGGGACCGCGGCGTCGAGGCGGGCCAGCCGGTCGTGCAGGACGCTGGCGCTTGACCTCCGGTTCAGCTCTCTGCTGGGGCTGAGCTGGTGCTGGCTTAGGGCGTTGAGCTGGCGGCGGTTTTGGGCGGCCGGTCTCAGACGCTGAGGCAGATCGTTTTGGTAGAAAATGCCGCATAGCCTGCGACGATTTCTGTGCCTCAGTGAAGCGCTGGGTGAACCCCTCCACAGCGGAGCCGAAGAGCCCCGACGGTGACACGGGCGAGTCAAGAAGGGCAACCCGATCCGTGTCCTTTATCTCCGTCAAGTTCAGCCACAGATGTCTCTCCAGAACAACCAGGCTGGCCATGGCTCTTCCTACAGCCTGAGTGGCGACTTTAGTGGCGCGAAGGGCCAGATCAGTCGCGCTGCGCAGGTTCTGAAAGGTCGACGGGTCCGGACCTGCCTCGTCCATGTCACGGAGGAGTTTTGCCTGGTATACCTGCAGCACCGCCATCGTATGGAGAGCGGATGCAGCGTGGCCGTCGGCGGCGTAGGATTTCGACGCCAGGGTCGATGTCAGGCGACAGGGCTTTGATGGGTGGTTCAACTTCGCCCTCCATCCGCCGGCTGAAGACGGGCAGAGATGGGCGGCGACAGTTTCCTCGAGCGGCGGCATCTTGGAGTAGCCGTGTTCGTCGGCGCCGTCCACTACGGAGAGGACGTGGGAGACGGCGCTCTGAGCTCGGGTGGAGTGGGGAGCACGCCAAGATTTGGTGAGCTCCTGGTGAACCTCAGGGAAAAACGGCGCCTGCCGTTGGCGGGACGATTGACGGCGCCCGGGCTGCAGAAACCATTCGTCCAACCGGCTGAGTTGAGGCTCTGACGGCGGCGACCACTTAATGTTGAGCTCCGCCGTAGCTTGCGTCAAGATGCGGATGAGCTCAGAGTCGTGAGGACGCGACTCGGTAGGTTCATCAGCGGCGGCTGCGTGGGCGTCGTCATCCGAAGCCGCCCAATCCTCTAACTCCTCAGAGGATGACATCACTTCCAAGTTGTCACCGGACCCAAAGGAAACCATGCCGCTAGCACTCGGCAGGGGGCGTAGGTCCTCATGGGCGAAGGTGACAGGGTGACGGCGGGGAGACAGAGCACGCGGGGGATGAGCCGGCGTGGACTCGGTCTCAGGGCGTCTTCCAGCTTCACGGCTCCGCTGCTGTTTAGGCGGGAGAGCACGGGAAGCCTTCCGTTTAAAGATCTCGAGGCGGGAGCGCAGCACCGCGATAGGAAGGAGCTCGCAGTGGGCGCAGCCCGCCTCAGCGAGTACGGCCTCGGCGTGGGCAGGACCCAGACAGATGACGCACTCCTTGTGGAAATCCTCCACAGGCAAAGGGGCTCGGCAGGAGCCGCAATGCCGAAGCGACATTATCTCAACGCGCTTCTGCTCTTTTAGATAACTCTTTTTAGTCTCACCGGAAAGCGGCAGGGGAACACGCTGGTGTGTTGTAGTCCGCTGCAGTGCTTGGATCGACGGCGAGTAAGGGCTTCTTCTTCGGAGCAGCGAGAAGGTTCGCGCTGAAGGAGAAAAGTAATGAGCTCTTGACGTATTTCACCGGCTTATATAGGGACGTGTGCCACACCCCCGCGCGGGCTCAAACGTCATTGGTCTGTATTTTCTACAGACGTTAACCAATAGGCTTCAATCACGGAGTAAACAGGAGTTTCCCCCATAGCGTCAGCAAACTGACGCAATGCGAAGTGAACCGTATTGAAAGGGAACAGATTTAGAGCAATCCTCAAAACATACAAAGAGTTTGAACTGTTGGCTTTAAGGAAATACTTCTTGGTTTTATGAGTTGGGTAAGAGCGCCACCTGGTGGAAACACAGATTGCCGGAAAAACTCGTCATTGGCACGGAAGAGTTTTCTCTTAATTGAAGATTTTACTCCTCAATGGCGGGGAAAGAATTAACAGTGTACCATCAATGGGCATTTCACATGGTACGCAGCACCCACGAGTGTCTAGGTCATTTTTAACAGATGTGCGCAAAGCGTTAAAACGGGGGCAGATACAGAGGTGAAGCGGAGCGGAGCACCCCAAAACCTTCCTCTTCCACGGACACAGCTTTTCACGACAGGTGCCGTTGAAGATAAACATAATTTGCACTAAATGCAAAACGCTTCCACTACACGAGAAAAGCTATAGCCGTGCGGCAATTTCGCCGCTTGCCGCATACTGTGTGAAACGCCCATAATTTTCATGAAAATGTTGCTGAAATTTGTGAATTTTTGAAATCTATAACAGGCAAAATTTAAGTAAAAAATACGTGCTTGCCACTGAATTTTTTGATATCTGGAGGATGTTCCTAGATTTTATTAAAAATTGAGATATTGAAGAAGCTTTGGATGTGTGAAACTATAGAATGTATGATGTGGTTTATTGATTTGTATTTTATTTATTATTTATTTTATTTTTAAATCCTGCCTGGGGTAAGGGGTTATTATGGTGTTTTCCGGTTTCAAATATTTAGTACAATTACCAATTGTGAAAAGCGCTATATTAATAAAATTGAATTGAATTAAAATCTCAATAAAGACATGTTCTAAAAAAAATGCAGGCTTGCTCTAAAGAAAATCACCCTGTGAAATCCAATATTAAAGATATCAAGGATATATTTTCACAAAATATTCTTTACATTATACAGAACGATTTTATGTAGTAAATCACAAAAAATGACTTCAAGTCATCCAAAAGTCCATCCCAGTCATACTAAAACTCATTCATTTCTGTCCACAGCAAACCTTATTTTTCAAAATAATGCTTGCTTAAAGAATTCAATATGGGTGAATGCTCCCTCTTAAACTGCTCATGGGCCACTGTCCCTGTTTGCCATATACTTAATGTTTTACTTTAAAAAAAAAGTGATGTGTGCATACGATTTAGTAACATTATGTGCCAGCCTGCTGCTTGTGCTCGGAACTGGGTTAATGTGAGGGAAAGGGAGCTTATCATGCACACGTGTGTGTGTAAGGATGCCACTGCAGCAGGGTGGGGTGCCGCCACTGCAGAGCCCATGGGGCAAGCAAAGTGAATGAGAGTGTAAGAGTCCGGCGTTCTCCATTTATCCCTATTATTGTCCATCGGAAACGTCAGCCCTGTCTCATCATCAAGGGTAGGGGGATCTCCGTGTGCGTATATGCGCGTGTGACATTTTGTGTCAGACGTGTTGGTGAATGGTACAATAAAGCCGTCGCCCATGTTATTTTTAACTCTCTGTCTCCATGGAAACCAGCACATATGCTGGGAGCGATGCACCCTGTCGTTTGTGTGTGTGTGTGTATTGGAGATGCAGCAGTTCATCCCGCTTCATCTGGAAGCACACACACGTTGCGCATGCCTGCCGCAGTGTGTGTGAGCGTGCGTGCGCACGAGTGTCTTATGAGGTCAGAAGCACGTTTGATTAAACATACACAGTGAAGCATCTTACTAGAGAAAATAGGGCGGAGTGAACTAGTAGCTGGCTTACATAAGCATGATTTTGATTTATAATATTCACAAACCTATGCTTGCAAATAGGTTTCTAACTGTTATTTAAGCCATATAAGCTTGATGAGATATGGCATATGTTATGTAACCCGTACACACAAACACAAAAAACAATAACATATCAACCAGCACATTTGTAAAAATATCAAGACGTTCAGTATAGTGCAGATTCTATATGCATTTAATTGCAAACCTTATGTAAAGTTAGTTAAAACGATTCGCATTTACTAGATCGAGTCTTGCATTAGTTTTGCATGCAATATGTGTCAGATGGTAAGCGAATGTATTGTGGGTGTGCCGTCTGAGACTACATGTATTCTGACCTCAGATCAGCACTATTTGCAAAGACAGTGCTGGGCTCATCAGTAAGGTTGCCAAGCAGACAACCATTCATTCCCACCTGCATTACTGTGTTACTATGGTAACAGCTTAAAGATTAGTACATAAGCTACCATGCACAGTAAACTCTTCTGAATATATATAATGCTTTAATATCTTCTATTATTCTATATCCTTTCATTTTTCCTGAAAACTGTTTGGTCATCCTTGAGATAAAAGCTTAGCTCCAAATGGATTGACTTCTTATTCTAGCAAATGTGAACAGAAATAAACTTGGACCCGAGCAGCTAAATTCAATAAGATTTTCCTATCTTCCATCCCTCCCTTCATTTTTTACCGAGCCCTGATGGTACCCTACAATGAGCTTGAGGAAACAACCAATAGTACAGCAGCGCAACATTCTCTGGGTGATGATGTGATTGAGGCAGTTTTGTGTTAAAAGCCAGAGCCTGGCAAATGTAGGTCACCCACAAGAAAGGCACATGTACACGCCCTACTACACATTGCCCACATATAACTCAGAAGTTTCAGAATGGCAGCATGCTTGGAAATGGAGGATGAATTACTTAAACCAATCTCGGCTGCCACGTCACCGACATCACACAAAAATCACAGCGAAATGTGTCAAGAAACCAGTCGCAAATATCACATGTGACTCACTTTATACCCCACGAATGCATTTCATAGGAAACAATGAAAGTATGTATGATTTATGTATGCTTCACTTTCTTTCAATTCACAAAAATGGGTGAAAAACTAAATTTGACTATTACAAACATCGTGTATGAGGTTTGTCTCCACGTTGGCCCTTAGGGAAAGGTTTTCTTTGTAACAGAGCTGTGTAGGCACAGGTACAGTAACACATATCGTGTCAGGCTACTCGCCAATTCAAACACTCCGTGGAGAATGGTTTATGCGCCTGTGTGTGTAAATGTGTGATATTGTGTGTGTACCTCCCTAAGCAGTCATCACACAGTGACCTATATATCATCCTCTCCACTCTTTCAATGCACTCAACCTTAATTATTTATAACACACACACACAAACATTCAGAACAAAGACCTCGTGGAGGAAACTAAATCGTTACATTAAATTTATCTGACTTTTCATAAAATAAATGTCTGTATATGTATGATAATAATGTGATAAAAAGGACAAAATGCAAAAATAATGTTTTTCTCCTAACTGAATGTGCAATTTGTGACCATGCATTTCAACTAAATAACCACACCCCTGTAACCGAGTGGGTAAATGGAATTCAAACTCCTGTCACAGTCATCACTACCTTACATATACAAATATATGCGTATGTATACATATAATTTGTAACTCTTTTACACTGGCAATAAGGTTTTAAAGGCCCTTTGAAATTAAAATGAAACTTTTTTCCTTTTTGTAAAAATATGCTAGGTTTAAGGTAGGGATGCTAAACAATTAATCGCGATTAATCGTTAGCAGAATAAAAGTTTTTGTTTACATCACATATGTGTGTAAACTGTGTATAATAAATATGTATATATATAAATATGAACACATTCATGTATAATTTTAAGAAATTTTTTTATATATTAAGTATTTATATTTATAGATAATATAAATCATACATAAATATACAAATGTATATACACATGTAAACATTTCTAAAACATATACATGCATGTGTGTACATTTATTTATACAAATTTATTATACACAGTTCACACACATATATGATGTAAACAAAAACTTTTATTCTGCTAACGATTAATCGCGATTAATTGTTTAGCATCCCTAGTTTAAGGATATATATAAACGGGTATGGCCCAAAACGCTGACAAAATTTGCATATAGAAGATATAAGCATTTAAAACTAATGGGGCATACACACCACCAAACGCAAGTTCAGCGATTTGCGTGAGTAGATTACATATAAATTCAATGCAAAGACATGATCAGACGCATCCTCGCGCGGGGCTATGCGAATGACCCGATATTGATGGCGGGTTTGCAGCGAAAACACACGCTATTTGCCTCAAATGTGTCTTCGCCGGGTGTGCCTCATAAGTCTTGTAAAGTGAAGCTGCTGGCTCTTTGATCGCCCCCTGGTGGCTGTCTGCACTACAAGTCATAAATCCTGCCCTCTCCATTTAAACAAACGGGACTCCGCTCTAAAAAAATATTTACACTTCCAATAAAAGTTTCCGAAAGATGGTTTTGGTCCTTTCAAGTAGTTGTTATCATGCTGTTATCATGCTGATATATTTATATATGATATATCAATTGTAAAAATTTGTGATAAGTTTCATTTTAGCTAGTAATTTGATGCTATAGAAACAAAGCATGTCGTTATGATTGATTGGCGTGATTGAATTGGTCGCGCGAGCTTTTGGGCGAAAATTTAATACCGCGGCTCCGCCTCTGGCTCCACGGACGATTCCTTATGCGCATACTTTGGCTCCAAACTAACATATTTACGTAACATGGCGGCAACCATTGTCTGACATTTTTGGCTTCAATTCGTTAAATTGGAGGGAGGTGACATTGCGTCGTCCATCTTTTTTACAGTCTATGGTCTTCGCCCAAGTTGAAAATATTCAACTCGAGCGAAAAATTTCCATAACGAAACTTCTTACGAAGTTAAATCCCGCGAGTAATCTAAAGCGAGTAACGCGATGCCCCGCATTTGATGTGTACGTAGCATTACAGTTAACATGCGCTAAAAAGTCTAGAATTTTTATGACATCATCCTACACTTCAGCTTCTCATTCAGTTTCATGTCCAATCAAATGCTCTTTAGATGCTAAAGCATCCTGTCCCATACATTGCGCAGAACCTCTGCCTGAAATTGACACTTGTTACAACATTTACTAGTTTTTATGTGAGGAATGGCACATAGTGCACTACGCAGGGGATAGAAACAACTCGGACAGTGTAAATATGCTTTCCATTGGGGTGAATGAAGTCTGATATCGCATCAGAGTGTCACGAATTTACATTCTTGAAAGTATTCTTAACCAATCTCAAGTCCATTCATACATGCTCAAATTTTTTCCTCACTCAAATCAAAATATTGGAAGGATTTCCATCTTATCAGCCTGTCAGACCGACCTGCTGTCCAGCCAAGCTTAGACAGCAGGCTTGCATATGGTCAGTTCAGTCCAGAAACCCATAATTCCCACCACAGTTTGCACATAGCTCCCTATAATACAGTACATGTCATGTTGATAACCGCACAGCAATATCTGATGCAGGTTTGTGAGTTTTACCCATTTAATATTACATCAATTACACCACAAATTTTTTTACAGATATGACAAAAAATAAACAAGGAAGAATTTTATCATAAATAATCACAAGTAAGATAATTCTATCAATAAAGAAGAGAAATGAGATTAAGCGTATGAACATCAGCCTTACACCAGCCACCAACTCTGACCTAGAATTTATAACATCACTACGCATTTGGCAACCAAAATTACTGAATCATTCTGATTGGTGCAGAAAAAGGGTGTGTCCTTAATAATTGGAGGCTATTCTATGGCCCGCCCAATCATCAATCAACACTTACAAATAAGCTAATAATTACAAAAGCTGTTTATTTTTTTATGCAAAAAAAGGTTTATAAAATACCCGTGTACATGTGGACTAGGCCTTAGATAACTAGTCAATATTGTGTAGAAAAGAAATGAAGAGGTAGATAATGTAATATTTGCAGACATATGTATATAAGAATTATTCATGTGCATTCACACATGAAAAAGTACCTTCTCAACATACAAATAAATTTCCTCAAAAAGGAAGTGTGAGGTTATTTATGAGCAGTTGGGGTAGTTTATCAAAACATTTTCTGCTTACCGCACAACACAATGTGTTTTTTTATGCAACTGCAAAGGGGAAAGATGTAGGACAAAGAATGTAGTTGTAGAAGGTAACTGCAAGAGATTCAGAAATAAGAAAAAGGAGCATTTTTTTAATATTACTAAAATATGTGATCTGTAAAAAAGTTTTATGCCATGTTTAATAATGCAAACAAAAATAGCTTCACGCATGCCAGTATGAGATGGTACAAAGATAATATACACAGGAATCTGCTGATTTCCTAGAACTGTTTGTGGGGTTAGAAATACAAACACAGATTTTAAAAAGCAGGCACGGATTGCACAAAGACTGTAATCCCTTCAGAAAGAGCAGATTTAAGACAATCTGATCATTCGTTTATTTGACAAAAATATTCATTTTTTTACATTTATAGTTGAAGTTGTGCTGTAATTTAATCGCAAGATGTAATCTGCATCACCACAGTGTACCACAGCCACAAACCACATGGTGGTAATGATGATAAGCTAGTGACAGCATGGTCAAATAAAGAGAGAGAGAGAAGTAAGCGAAGGGCAAAAGAAGGTTACTAGGGGTGTAACAGAACACTGCTTCACTGTCACATATTGGGCACGCTTTTTTGTTTCTATGGAAACGGGGGAATCTCCTGTCATCTGTTAGTTTGGGTTTCCCCACAGATTACAAACACAGTCACACGTGCACAGAAAAACATATTGGCGCAGCATGCAAAAACCAGTCAAACATATTTTAAAAAAAATGCAAAGCCACTGGTTTGTGTGTTCTTGAAGAAAAAGTTTAACCACAAGCCTGAGAGAAATGATCATTTAGTTTTTCAGGCAAAAATTTTCATTCAACTTATTATGTTTCATTTTAAGAAGAATAAGATGTATGTCAGTACATTTGTTTTACATGTTTACAGATAATGTCATTTATAAATAAACAGAATAGCGTTTAAGTAAATTGTATATGTTTATAAAATGGCAAGAGTGCAAATAAACAAAGAATATAAAATCTATTCTCGTTTATGCAGCTTACTCCAGAAAAATTCCAACCTTGTATCATAACAATATTTAATAATTATTTACCACGATTAACTTACAATTAACACTGCAATTATGAATAAGTCCCCTTGGTAGTCTGCTGCTCATACTTAAGTATGCTAAGCTGGGGGATAAAGACTTGGACAGAAGTCTGTCAAGAGGCAAGAAACATGCGGCGGACGAACCTTTCAGCTTTTGAAGCTTAAAAGGAGAGCACACAAACAGACGATTATGGCTCTGCTGACTGATTGCAGCTGATTGGTTAATTTGCCACGGTTGTTATTGTGGTGACCCTGTGACGGACCACAGCGCAGATGCTGCCAAGTTGAGAATGTGCATGTGCGCTTGTGTACTCCTGTTTGTTTCTTTAAACCATGAACTAAAGTTTTTCTCTGTTGACCCCCCCACACACACCGCTTTCCCATTATTCAAACCTTTGACAGCATTTGTAAAGATCCCAGGCCCTCTACCAGCCCTCCTCTACCCCATTCAGTCCTCCGTGACGCCCCCAACAACATTGGCCATATGTAAGGCTACTAAAGGACAGACAAAACCGTCCCCGGTGAACGGGGCAACAAACACATTAAAATGCACACTTTCAGTCTCTGCGGTAGCAATTCCAGGTGTCAGACACACGTTGTTCAAGTAGAGTACAGAATGATGAATGGAAACCCTGGAGAAAGGCACTCCACAATTAAAATCACAAGGTTCAGTGGAGCTCAAAACATCTTTGTTGCCCTGATTGCACAATCTCTGCAGTTTATCATGCGCTCAGGACGACAACACAAGTCAAAAAACTTTTCTCCAATCAAATCATTTTACACATTCACTGAAATGTGACTGACCCAAAGGACAATTTTATTGATAAGAGGTTGCTTTTTCACAATGTCTTCATGAAAATCTGACTTTTTTCATGTTTAAGTGCTATAATTGGGTCCCCAGTGCTTCTATCAACTTACGGTAGTAAATATGAAAAAGATCAACCCAGTAACTAAACCATTCTGTGTAAGCATGTGAAAAAATAGTTAATTGAAATTTGGCTCCCCTTGCGATGTCAGAAGGGGATAATGCCGCCCCTTAATCTGCACTTTCCAACCACTGCACTGCCATTTAGTGCAAAGATCAACTCATTTGCAGTTTAAAGGACACACCCAAAAACGGCAAATTTTTGCTCACACCTACAAAGTGGCAATATTAACATGGTGTAATAAATTAACTATATGGTATTTTGAGCTAGAACTTCACATACGTACTCTGGGGACACCAAGGATTTATTTGACATACATTATTTATAGCAAGTCCTCACTATTCAAGAAAGTTTAAATTAATTGTAAATTCAAGTTGATTAAACTTAAAAGTTAAGTGCAACAAGAATTTTTTTTACAGTAAACAGACTTAACAGAATTAACACATACGTAGAATTTTGGAGACAACATGGCTTTGAAACTCATCTTCAAAAGTTGTGCATTTTCAGTTCCCAAAACGCCATTGTTGTGTAAACAAACAGCCAAACCGCATAACAACTTTACCGATTGTGGCTTAAAAAATTGTCGTGTATACAGCCCCTTGGTCTTAAAAGAAACAATAGATATTAAAGAAATCCCCATTTTTTTGTAAGTGTGAGACATTTTACCAAACAAAACATTCTATGCTCCAATCCTATTTATACATTCTGAAGTTTGAAAGTTCAGTGTTATCGTAATTGTACTGCTTTTTATTAGTTTTGCAAATCTTTGTAGAACTTTCTGGAAGTATTCCAAGGATCCTTAATATAGGCCTATGCAAAGCCTGTCCACATGAGCTAAGGATAATTAGCTTGAAAAAAGGCCAAATCCAATGGCATACACCCTGAGGAATAATCTGATCGGAACGCTCAATCGCCTCCGTCTAATCTAGAGATTTGCGTGGCTCAGATCAAGCCCATGCTGGTAACTGGCTTAGCACCAGCACATCTAATGAAAGAGCGGTACAGACAGGCTGAGTGTTCAGACGAAACCCTAAAACCCAGGCGCTATTTTATACTAGTAAAGAGCTGCTAAACACCCACTGAGATGTCAAAAAACACACTCTGTAAATTTAGTATAACCCTGCTTTTTAAAGCATTCTTTAAAAAACACATGAAATACAAGTTCTGTATAATGCATGGAGAGCATGTTTCAAAGGCATTCATTAAAACGGCCGCATTTAGGTCAAAACAAAGTAAAATACTACTTAGCTCTTGCAAATAGAGTAGAATTGTTTGTTTATTTATTTTTACAACGGCCAATTTTGTTCTTATTACAATATTGCAACAACACATATTTTGGGAAAGTTTATCTTAAACTTTGGTCAAATATGTTGTTTGTCTCGTTTTAATCATAAACCAATCAAAATTTAAACATAAATCAAAAAGCTTTTCAGCTTTATGCTAAAAACAAGCAAGAAAATTATCAATACATTTTATAAATTTTAAAAGTCGCATTTATCTTACACAATTTAGCTTCTTTAGTAAATATATCTTGTTTTAAAGATGTGGTTTACATTTTGTAAAATGAAACAAAAACACCAATTAATAAAATTTTGATTTTGTCTGAACAGAAGCGTTTACTAAGAAATCTAGCCTTGATAAAACTACATTTTTATAAGATAATATACACTACTCATCCTCTTGGGCTTTCAAATCTGTCGAATCAGGATAAACTAATGGGTAAAGGCAACAGCAGATGGTACCACGGATAGAGAAATATAAATGACCTTAGTTAGTTTCAGGATCACTCGCCCTGATCTATTAAAACCATATGGTTGATCTGCACTTCACGCCTAATTCAGCCCCCTCCTCACGCAGACGGACACGTCCCGAATACAGCGACACAAATGCACATACTTTCACACAAAATCACACACACTACATAGTGTAAGGGGGGTGGTGATGATGGGGGAACCCGGTGGAAATTACAAGGGATGTTAATTGTAGTTTGGCATGGCTGTAATTATTCAACTGTGCAAAAATAGTCACCTTCAATTGCTTGATCATAGAGTGGATGCAGATCAGACAAATGAGACTTTTGTATCTCTGTGCTCTTATTTTGAAAGATTTGTGTGAAATCGATTGTAGGTATCTTTCAGTAGCTTGTTTTCTCTCTCTCTCATTTAAAGTCTCACTTAATGAGGTGCAGAAAGAGCTTGTTTCCTCCATGCATTGTTACATTGTCTACCGAAGCAGCTGCACTCGCCTGCAGACCTGCAGCACGCCACTACCGCTGTCAACACGCGGCACATCATCCCACTCAGCAGACCAGGCAAAAACAACTCAAACAGACTGATCTAGGGCCAGCTGTCTCGTACCAAATCCCTTTTTTAAGCACTATTAGACGAACAGCTAATCTAATCACTGATCAGTGACAAAAGGCCACAAGTCGTTTTGGAGACCGCCTAAGATGCTAAATCCAGACAAGCCTAAAACCAGTGGATCTGGAATGGTAAACAAAAGGCTTGTAGGTTTAAACCCAGTGAGGGGCAATCTGTGAACTTTCACCACTGCACCCCTTGAGCAAAGCACTTTGACCCTAACTTGATCCAGGAGAAAACCAATGAATTATTACATGGTTCTCCCTTTAGTTTTGTATAATACTGTTAAGCTGGAATAAATGTATATTTATGCAATTGGCAGACACTACATTTTATATACATCATAACTGTGTAAAAGTTCTCTGGGATTTAAACCCATGACCTTTGCACTCTTAGTGCAATGCTCTACATGAGCTACTGGAACTTTTTATGTATAATGGTGTATCTTTGTTTTCATAAAATTTTTCAAATTTAATAGTGCATGCCCATAAAATGTCAGTTTTAGTCATTTCCACTGTCATTGTGTTTCATGCTGTTCATTATCACAAAATAAACCCATTTAGAGTGATACAAGACCCCCATGTAAGGGTCCTAAGTTTATTTTGGGATAATGACCTGCTGACTTATGTAAGTGTAAGTTGATCCTGCTACAGCCAAGCTGTACCTTACTCATTCTGAAATGGTAGGACAAAACATCTTTGCGTCCCTTAAGGAGAATAAAATGAAAAACCTATAGCTCACATTACAAACAAATCAAAAATGAAAAAAAAAGAAACATAATGCATACTGAAATGTGGGAGGAGTTGTTTAGACTGTGCTCCTCAAACTCCTGGCTAAAAATTGGTTTAATTTGTGACCCTGTCTGTGATATTTAATTACGATATTAGAGCATCAAAGCAAACTGATTTTAACCATTAATTTCACTATGATTTCCTAATTTCAGTTTTTCCAATTAAACCAGTAAATCACACAAAAAATGATTTTAGCTGTTTTTTCACAGGCAGGGTCACATTTGTGCCCCACTAATGGAGTAATAACACTTAATTCCTGAGCTAATGAGCCTGACGTTGTGCTTTGCTTTTAATATATGTTCTACTTACTATAAGCTGCTTCTAATCTGTTCATGCTGATATCCCTACAGTATATCTGCCCGAATTTGATGTTAATGTCGTGACCCCAGAATGTCACATTCAGTAACATCATATGGACAGTGTGAGCATTGTTATATACTCAGCAAACACAATCTATTAGAAATATGTTGTTAAGGACCACACATACTAAAATCACACACACAAACACGTACATCTACTGTATGCACACAGATGGAGGTCGACAAACGCTCTACTACAGTATCTTTACTACAAAAGCTGTCTAATAATACTATCACTAACACTTACTCTGTAACAAACAACTTACCCATACAGATTTTTCTCCTGAAACCTGAGCAGTGAAAAGAAAAAACACAAGGGATCTGTTATAAATCAAAGAAACTGCTAAAGCATTTATGTTTAAAAGGTGTGTGGTATGAAACAATTGCTTTGCAATGCCAGAGGTCAGCATGAATGTTCCTGGATGGTTTTGGACAGGCTCCTAAAGTCCCACATAAAACAAACCAAAGTTCAGAACTATAACATAAGACGTTTTTTCCTCAATTACATTCCACTTTCCAAGACGCATGTGTTTTTGGTTAAGGGATAAAATTAGCAAACAAAAGTTTGCCTAGACCCAATATAAACATTATAAACAGAAAGGTTTTAGTTTAAACAGCTGTTATCAAATTATTTATTTTGAATATATAAGTAGTAGTATTTAATTACAAGTCATTATAGCAAAAATCATTCAATTTAAATTAACAATAAATTTGTTGTGTCTACCTTTAGTACTCTGTAGCTGTATTGCAACTGCTCAAATTAACATTTAGGTAAAGTATGTACACTTGTACAAAAACAAAAGATTTGTTGCTTCAACTTAAAAAAGTAAGTGTTCGTGCTACACTAAAATTTTGAGCCAATTTAACTCGAAAATATTAGTTAACTAAAAAAAGTTGTCAACAAATATTTTCAACTTGTATGTATATATGCATGTACAATGGCAAGAAAAAGTATGTAAACTTTTCACTACTGTGATTTGCCATAAAATGTGATCTGATCCTCATCTAGGTCACAACAATAGACAAACACAATGTGCATAAGCTGACAACACACAAATAATTCTAGTTCCATGTGTTTTTTTAAACACCCATTAAACATTCACAGTGCTGGAAGAAAATGTAAGTGAACCCATAGACTAATTACTTTAATCAAAGCTAATTGTGTCAGAAATAAAATTAAGGTGTGGTTTAGTGATCCTTTGATTGATAAAAAGACACTTAAACTTTTTAAGATTGCTGTCATTAAGAAGCATCAGCTCTAATGAACCACGTCATTTTAAAGATACCCGATCAAGAGTTGTTGCACTCCATAAGGCTGAAAAGGGATACAAAACAATCCCAAAATGTTTAGACATACATCAGTCAACACTTAGACAAATTGTCTATAAATGGAGACAGTTTAATACTGTAGCTACCCTTACTAGAAGTGGGCGCACACCCAAGATGACTCCTAGGGCACAACTCAGAATACTCAATGAAGTAAAGAAGAACCCACGAGGAACAGCTAAAGGCTTGAAGACATTATTGGAACTGGCACACATCTTTGTTAATGAGTCTACCATACATAAGTCTTTGAACAGGCACGG
This sequence comes from Paramisgurnus dabryanus, assembly GCF_030506205.2. Taxonomy (NCBI): domain Eukaryota; kingdom Metazoa; phylum Chordata; class Actinopteri; order Cypriniformes; family Cobitidae; genus Paramisgurnus; species Paramisgurnus dabryanus. Next base: position 6,040,330 of record NC_133350.1, on the reverse strand, counting down.
TATCTATGGCAGAACACTATGCAGGAGGCCGCAGCTCTCCCGAATAAAATTGCTGTGAGCCTGAACTTGCAAAATAACACCTTGGCAAATCCTAGTCACCATGACTGATGAAACAAAAGTTGAATTGTTCAGGAAAATACTTTGGCGCAAAAAGGGCACAAATTACCGACATCAAAACATCATCCCAACAGTGAAGTATGGTGGAGGGTACATCATGATTTGGGCATGCTTTTCTGCCTCAATGCCTGGACCACTTGCCATTATTGAGGGGAAAACGAATTCCCAAGTTTAAAAAAATATCCTACAGGATAATGTCAGGGTGGCTGTCCGCAGTTGAGGCTCAGTAGATGGTGGTTGATGCAGCAGGACAAAGATCTTAAAGGGACAATTCCACTTTTTTTGAAAATATTTTCCAGCTCCCCTAGAGTTAAATATTTGATTCTTACCATTTTGGAATCAATTCAGCTGATCTCCGGGTCTGGCTCGCACTTTTAGCATAGCTTAGCACAATCCATTGAATCTGATTAGCCCATTAGCATTGCGTTCAAAAATAACCAAAGAGTTTCGATATTTTTCCTATTTAAAACTTGACTTCTCTGAGGTTACATTGTCTACTACCGATGGAAAATTAAAAGTTGTGATTTTCTAGGCAGATATGGCTAGGAACTATACTCTCATTCCGGCGTAAGCAGGATAGTAATATTACGCAGTGCCCGAAAATAGTCCCCTGCTATTGAAAGTAACCAAGGGGAGTATTTTCGGGCAGTGCGTAATATCACTACGTATTATTAGCATATTTTCAAAAAAAGTGGAATGTCCCTTTAATCATTGAAGAAAGTCCACCAAAGACTGCCCTAAGAAAAACAAAATGTGCCATTTGGAGTTGCCTAGTCAAAAGTCCAGACCTTGGAACGACCTCAAGAGAGTCCTACAAAATCCTACAAATGTGTATTAGTTGAACTGGTTTTGTAAAGGGCAATGGGTAAAAATGGCTTCTGAATGATGTAAGTTGAAAGATTGAATCATTATTTATGATCCCAGCCAAACATGGAGCCTTACAAACTCGAAAAACTCATGAGAAAAGTTAAAATCACACAGCAAACGTTATACACTACATATATGCGCTGTATGTACAGTGCAATACAAACCGTGTTAACAGAGTGACTCCCATTGATTCATTCTTGGAATAGATTAAATACAGCAGCTCTGTTTACAGTTGACTGTCATCATAGCAGTCCTCTCTCTTTATCTCCCTCTGTCTCTTTGTCTTAATTATGGCTGTTCCCTCTGTTATGACTCAATCAGCCAAATTTCTCCTTTCTGTGTCCCTCTCTCTTGCTCTCTCTCTTTTGCTCTTTCAGAGCGATTCAGCCAAACAAATATTTCTCCCTATGCTCCTCTGACACAGTAGTCAGATGGATTCCCTGTAACTTTACACACAATTCACTGACATCAAAGGTGAAGTGCGTAACTTCGATTGTATTGTATCAGGTTAATGTGAAACCTGTCATCTATCATGCTAACTGACTGAATGTCTCATAGTCTCGAAGAAAGTATTTGATCAACCCAATACCTTGTCACACCATGACCATTGTTATAGTTGACTTCTGACTTAATATACCAGTGTGGATTAATTGTGTTCCTTTGTAACCTCTACAAATTAAAGCAAAGCTCAAATGGTCAGAATGGTCAAATCTGTCATGACATTACAGGACACACAGAGGAGTCAGCCACTCTTCAGCTATTCTGTAGATCTAAGAGCCCTTTGTGGTTGTGATAGATGTTTAAGACTAGAAGTAGTAGGCATTGTTTAAAAGTAATGGCAGACACATCTCTCAATGTCTGCAGAGCATGGCTGTCTGGGCAGATCGCCAATTCGAGTCGAACTGCAGTTTAACCCATCCATACATTCAGCGAATAAAGGGAGGCTGGTAATGATTTCCCAAGGTGTCCTTATGATGTATGAAAAATTCTGCAGATTCCCGAACATTGCTAGATGCCATAAAACTAAATTTACTGACAAATAGCATCAGACATTCCAAGGTAATTTGACAGTGTAACATCAAAAAGCTAATATAAGAGCATATTCACATAAATCTGTCTCTCCAGTTATGTATGTGAAGAAGAGTGATTAAAGATTAGCTCGTGCCGTTCATCCACATGTATAAAAGTTTCATCATCATCGTGGTCTGATCAAAGCTACGCTGAGATTACTGGCACCTCAAAGCTCTGATCACACGAGAAAGACTTGATTAAGGTCTGAAGGTAAGTACAGACTGGAAAAAATGCAAGTTTCCCTTGTGTCTGAACTAACATGATGTCTTATGGAGGAAACTACTGCAGTAAGGTTTACTTTGAGCACTGGTTTTAGACTGTGCACAAGGGCAAAGTCTGTATTTAAATACCCAAATGATCAGGAGAGTATTAAAATAGACTTTTATTATCCATAAGATATTTAAATTATGATAAATCATGCAAATTATTGTTTAACAACTAAAATAGTTTGAGTGATTTCTCCTGAGATGAGAGCGCTTGCAACATACAGAAATACTTTTTAAAATTGCTTAACTCCTGAATAAGAGATTGCTTATCTGCAATTTTTTGCAAAATTATTGAAAAAAATATTAAGAAATGCTTAATGATGTGTTATAACTCCTCTGTTAGCAAGTGAAATTACAAACTCATACCCCACCTCATACTTCTATACACTTTACATTTAGGGGTGATCGATAAATCCCCTGCGAATCTCATGTGTATCTTATCAGTAAAGCTGTTTTCGTGATTAGTAGTAAATCGTCATCACCTGCTTTCAGATGGAGCAGCATTTACTACACAGAGCCGTATTTCACAGAGAAGCTAGGCAAAATCGCGGTCATAATCATGGACAAATAATGTATGCTTTTTGCCGATTTACATTAATTTGATTTCTTATTCAGATCTGTTCTTATTAAGATATAATTATGCCAGAGGACTTAAATGAAATGCCTTAAAAAAGGTAACTGGAAAAACATCCAGAACTGTTCTTTAAGTACACAGAGTTGAACTATAAGAGTGCACATTTAGCGCCTCATTACAGGACCTATAGGAAAACATTCCTAGTTCTCCACCTGACCAAACCCGAAAATTTAAATGAAATATTGGAAAATTTTTGTTTTCAAAAACATTTCTTTCACACTCATATTTGATTGGTCCTCACTCTAATGAGATCCTTTTTGACTGGAGATCAGTGCATCTACCAGAAGAGACTGACAAACCAAACCTTCACCTTCATTAGGTTACAACCTTAAAAATAAGATGCGACCAAAATACAACTACTGCTGAAAAAATAACCTTGACCTGGAAACAAACAGTAGCATTATTGCCACAACCCTAACTAAGAAATAGCTTAATTCATTTATATTTGATTATAGGATGCATTTCTATTACAAAGGCTGAAAACACTTTATGCTGGAAAATAAACCTCAAATGGAAATATTTGGTAAAGCAACCTGGTATTTGCTCGCAGAGCCAAACAATATCTGCAAAGATGGTTAGGGGTCTTTATGGCCTGTAGTGCTTTGAAATCTAAATTAATAAAAAAGTATTCAGGTCTTTTGTTTAACTATTCACTTAACTATTCATATAATTCTAGATATGACTAAACTAATAAACCTTGTTAAGCAACAAGACACAGATCACCACTCTTTACAAACCATCATAAACCTCAGTTTAACATGATATTCGTGTATCTTCACTTATGCATAACAGACACAACTAACACTATTTCAAACACCAACAGTATGAATTTACAACCTGATTAAATAACACCAAATATGTCTACATCTGTAAAGCTCCTGTATAGCTAAGTGGTAGAAAAATGCATAAGCAGTGCAAAAGGTCATGGGTTTGAACCAAGGAAACCCCCAATACTGATAAAAATGTATACCATACCATAAGTCACTTTGAATAAAAGCATCTCCTGAATGCGTAATCTATAAAAATTATTCATAGAAGCTGCCATCATTTCTAATTATAGGAAGTTAGAAATCACTGTTGACTCATTCAGTTATATAACTGTGAGCCTTGTGATATGGTTCTAGGGAAATAATAGAGCCATCAAAACAAACCTCCAAAGATCACTTAATCATTCAAATAATTTGAGAAGGTCTACAGCAAACATTAGACAAACAACAGCAACGGGTAATCTGAATGAAATACTGTCTGGTCCTCGCCCATAACATTGTACTTCAGAAATAAGGTCGAGCAGAGAAACCGTCAAATTTATAAAGACGTGCTGAAAAGGACACGGTTTTCTTTTCCATCATGATAAACAACTCTCAGACAAGCCTCATATAGAGCCTTGATGTGTCTCCAGTGAAAATCAAAGTGCATTAAACATTAAAAGTACTGTCAAACCCAGAAGTAGATCAACAGAGAGAGAGAGAGAGAGAGAGAGAGAGAGAGAGAGAGAGAGAGAGAGAGAGAGAGAGAGGGAGAGAGAGAGAGAGACAAAGAGAGAGAGAGAGAGAGAGAGAGAGAGAGAGAGAGAGAGAGAGATGGCAGAAAATAATCTCTGACTTTATGAACCTTGTTGTGCTCTTTTATTCAGTTGTATTCTCTAATATGTAAATTAACAAGCGATGTGTTGTTAGATATTTTAAGGTTTTTCCTCACACACTAAATGCCAAAATCAAAATCTAATAGCACACATATTTCACTTAAAAATGTGTATTGGTCAATCTAAGGTAACTACTTTATTTTTAACAAGGTTTCTCCGTGGAAGCATTTTAGTACAAGGACAAAAAGTAACAGGGCTGAGTTTTTAGCATAAAATTTGCAAATACATGAAATATAACCACATAGAAAATGTGCTAATAGCTTAAGGACCAGTGGCAGCTCGTGACTGCTCATCCGAGGGGCGCAAATTCAAAATATGTGTTGTTGCGTCATGTGAACCATGTGCATCACGTGTTTTGTCAAAATAAGTGCCTGCTGCACTAGGGTTGTTGCGGTGACAGAATTTTCCCACCGGTTAATCAGCGCGTGACAAACCCGGTTTAACCGGTTTCACCGGGTGGGAGGGGCTTATAAATGCACAGAAGTTCGCATTTTACTTTCACTTTTGAATTAGATGCAACTGTTGTTTAAATCCAGCGCTTGCGTACGCTCAGTTAAATCGCGTATGAATTTGCGTGCAAATGCGAGTGCAACAGCTGGTTTAAGTGCTTGAGTCAATGTGCGCAGGTACTTCTGACAGAAACCCGCCAGTCCCAAGCAGAGCAACCGGCTATTCCTCCATAAAGCGCTGCTTGCCTTGAATGATGGGTTTATTATTATTCTTAATGAAAAACACAACAACAAAACGATCTCGCCTATATTAAACATCATATATGTATCTTATAACAAAAACGAGTAAGCACGCGGCTTCTGCCATCGTCTGCTCGGTGCAGTCTGACAGGAATAAAGGAAATCTGACACCCACAGCCGCTGCTCTGTGATGACGCGAGCCTCGCAAACTCTGACTGAAAGAAATGAAATCTGACACCTGCTGCTCTGTGATGTGATGCGCGTTCAGCTTCGCTGAATTCAGGGAACAGACACATTCAGTTGTAAGTGTTTGTTCTCTCTAACGAAACTAAATTATTTAATTACAAGAAAATATCAAAACGACGGTGAAAGACGGTGTCGCGGTGGGCAAGTGATCTAACCGGTGAGAGGCTGAAGCACCGGTAATCACCGTTTCACCGACTATCGCAACAAGCCTATGCTGCACACACGTCAAAACCGTTTATGATAAAAGAGACGCTCACGTTCACAAAATACACACAAGACACTCCCTTAACACTAACAGTAAACTAGGGTGACCATACGTGCCATTCTTCCCGGACGCATCCCGTCCAGGATTTTGTGTTCGTCTTCCGGAAGTCGTATTTGTCGACCGCATACGTCATAGAGAATTATTATTACAGAAAAGCAACCGTTACATTTTAAGGTAAGAATGTTCACAAAATACACACAAGACACTCCCTTAACACTAAGGGCGCACTCACATTATCCCAACCAAACCAAACCATGTCTGGGTGCGATTGCCACCCCTCCCTACTCCCCCAGGTGCACGCACTCACACTGTACTTCTTATCGATCCGAGTCCGGGCGCGCTTTCGTCATTAAGATGCGATTGTTTTGAAAAAGCAGGAAGTAAAGCTCTCTCTTAACACTGGAACCCACCGTAATGATAAGTCTGTGTTTTTTTATCCGGAGTCGTTTGGTGCGCTATTACAGACAGCCCTCTCACATGTCATCATATTGCTTAGTTGATCTGTCACGTGCGCAGCTCAGACATTCACGTAACCCCGCTGCGCGCATCAAAAGGTTTTTACGGATGCAGATGAAGGTGAGTGGTCGCGCAACTGACGTCTTCACCTTTTGAATCGCGCTCAGGCGCGATTGCGCTCACACCACAGCCTTCCGCGCCTGAGCCCAAGTGAACCGCGCTCCGGCCCACCTCTGCAACCCGGCCGTGGCGCGATTAAACAATCCGCGCCCGGGCGCGGAACGAAGCGATCACACTAGTCAAACAAACCAGGCTTTGGGGGTCAAACGCGCCCGAGCGCGGTTTGGTTTGGATAATGTGAGTGCGCCCTAACAGTAAACTAGGGTGACCATACGTGCCATTCTTCCCGGACGCATCCCGTTCAGGATTTTGTGTTCGTCTTCCGGAAGTCGTATTTGTCGACCGCATATGTCATAGAGGATTATTATTACAGAAAAGCAACCGTTACATTTTAAGGTAAGAATGAAACTACGATTGTATATCTTATGTTTTTAACTGAATGGCGTATGCGGTCAACAAATACGACTTCCGGAAGACGCACCGAAATCCTGGACGGGATGCGTCCGGGAAGAATGGCGCGTATGGTCACCCTAAGTAAACTATTACGCATGTGATTATGCGAGTATCTGGAAAATGCGAGCATCTCTTTTATCATAAACAAACCCTTTAGACGCGTCTGCAGCAGGCACTTATTTTGACAAGACACGTGATGCGATCACTCGACACGCAGAACACATATTTTGAAATTACGAACCACACACATGACAAATACATACATCTTGTGACGAACTTCGCATCGTTCGCCCTCGAAAAAAGAAGTCACCGGCTGCCACTGATAAGGACACTGATAAAATTCCAGTGGTTGATCCAAAATTTGTATGAAACAAAACTGTATAAATCCAAGATGGCAGATGAAGCAAGATGAAGAAAACTTAAAGGAATAGTTCACAAAAAAAAATGCAAATTCTGTCATCTCACTCTCAAGTTGTTCCAAACGTATACATTTCTCGAAGCAAAAAAAGAAATATTGAAAATTGTTTGTAAACAAGCAGATCTGGGGCACCATCAATGACTTCCATATTATTATTCTTTCCAACCATGGAAGTCAATGGTGCCCCAGATGTACTGTATTCGGTTGCAAACATTTTTCAAAATATCTTCATGTGTTAGGTGAGTAAATGAAATTTTTATTGTTGGGTGAACTATCCCTTTAATATGATCTGGGCCTACTTCGGGGAACACGTCTTCATTTATTTGCTTAGTCTGTCACACCTTCAAATGCTCCCCGCACCATGTGGTGTACCATTGTGCAGATGTTTCAAACCACTTTCTACCACTAAAAGATGGAAGGACCTCTCTGTGAATATAACGGCACTTTTAGTCAAGCTTTGCTGCAAATGATAAGGGCAACACAATCAAGCAAGTGAATCGTGTACATTAGCACCTGGCACTATCCCACATACACAGGTGCTCTCTGTCATCAGCATTTGTCTATGTACGCTGAGAATAGGGAGAGTGCAGAATGCAGAGGATGTGGGGGCTTCCGCTGCGTTTCGAACAAGTCTGGGCTTGCGGATGACTACACTGTCTTCCTGATGCTTAAACAAAATTTTTTTGTCTCGACTTCGCAGTACATTTTAGAATAGTAGATATTTAAACTATGAAATAACACAAATGTAGGTATGAAGCGATAATTTTTTTTTAAATCATATATTTTTGTATTTTACATAGAATTATTCAGTAATAAAGCACTGCTAGGTCACTCAGAGGGAAAGGTTATCTTAAATCCCTGAGAGAACCTTAAAGTACCCATTAGACTAAAAGTTATATTTCCCCTCTTCCCCTTCCTTTGAACCCAGCAAATACTTCATTTTGAGCTTATATTTGAAGTAAATTATACACTGAGAGTGTCATTCTCTCTTTGTGTCTTCCAGTAATAAATGACCTGAAAGGTTGGTTTAACACGGCCTACCATTCCATTGTGTTAACCCCCATATTAAAGACAGCACAGCCCCAAGGCAAAACCACCACATTTGCCTATGAATCACAGATTACCTAAATCTTTGTAGCATAAAAATCTTGCTTTTTATCTCATTTGCAGATTTGCCAACAACAACTTATGAGTTGAAACAGACTTAAATGTTTCCATACAGACCTTCATGATGATCCATTAAAATATAACACATAGCATCATGCCTAATTTTACCTACTTTTGTGTGCTTGGCATGAAGTCTGTCGATCTTTGCAGATTTTGCACTCAGGAATGGCTCCTGCAGTCAAGCAAATGGCTGGCATGTGTTTTTTGTTGCACAAATGCTGACAATTTAAGTACAATTACTAACTAAAGTAAATATTCCTTTTAAATATATGATAAAAATTAGCATTCCTTCTCACATTCGCTCTCAATTTTTTAATTGTTGTTTTATGGTAAGTCACATTTAAATGCGTTATTTATTTTTTATCTTTAGTAACACACTTCTTTCTGAACAAACCAAATATTATTTTACAGGAGCAAATAAGGGATTTGTGATTTTAAAGCGACGCTCAATTGGTGCTATTGTGGTACAAAATCTGGCAGGCCTTAATTCAATAAACAATCCAGTAGATCAAACATTGGCTTAATACCATCAAAAATAAATTCTGCATGTCCTTGTAGGTGGCCTGAGGCAATGCACGAGTGCTCACGCTAGACTTGTTCTCAAAGACTGCGTGTGTAAATGGTGGGTGAACTCTGCAAGTACTTAAACCACGGGCTGCAGAGCTCCCAAAACCGACCAATCAGAGTTCAGCTCGCAGTAGCCCGGAGCCGAGAGGATGATGTGCCATTCACAGCTACTTTAATTCCAGGCCACTGAGACTCATTTTTATATGATGCTGGATGCGAAAGAGCCCTCGACTACCTGAGAGAGAATAGAAGATGTGTCTGCACACACAACTAGGGTGCATTTATAAGTGTGTGCACCTGTGCATATAGTGTCTTTATTTGTATATATTTGCCCTTTCTGTAATGTTTTTTCTCTGTTTTTAAGGGTAAACATTGCATTAGTGCATGTGGGGTGTGTGGGTATATCTGTGTGTACAAAGATGGACTATTAAACCTATAGGATAATGATTTTGACCCCAGGGGCTTCAGTGTCCACTCTCGATGCTCTGTTAAAAGGTTAAAGCATCTCTTCCCTGTTACTATTCTGCTTATTTGTGCTGGTCTTGTTTAAAAAATGTCTATCTATATTTATTTTTCACTCTCTTTATTAAGATAAATAGAAAATTATGAACACAAAATGTACAAAAAAATCTTCAGGCAAAAGTCAGTATTAAGAGTGTCCTATCCTGGCACCAAGCACATATTGAACTCTTCTGAGGAGACTGAAGTCATTAGATAAGAATTAGAAATTAGGATTTATTTTCATTTATGTTTAATAAAAAACAACTGCACCGGACCCTGCATGAAATAATACATATAGTAAAAAAACTTGCCCCAGAAGTTTTAATAAGGTCTGTACAATTCAGATTTCTGTACAAAAGTGGGAATGTTCCCAACAGAAACACATTGGCACGGGTGTTAAGTGTAACAAGTCAAAGGTGTTTCTCCAGTCGCTAAAACTCTCACTCTAACTTAATTAGAAAAACTTGCAAAATAGGAGTATGCTTTGGGAGAGATTGTGCCTGATTAAACAGGACTGAAGACTGGTAATACTCAATTCTCAATGAGGTTCACTGGGGAGGGCAAATCAGAGACCTTTTTACATCCAAAAAGAAGTATCGTCCTGTAAGCTGCCATTTTCATTACTTGACACTACATATAGACTGAATTAACAAATGCGCATGACATATTAGTTATCATAGATTAACGTTTACGCAGTTTACACAGAGATGACAAGGCGTACAGTAGTTTTCAAAAACTTGCACTTTGAAACCCCCATGTTGTGTAAACGAACAGCCAAACCGCATAAAAAACCTTACAGTTTCGCCGTAGTGTCCGGTGACTTATTTTTTCGAGGGCTCTCGATGTATGTAGACCTACATGTTTGTGGTTTGTAATTTCAATATGCGTTCTGCGCGTCGAGTGATCCTATGTGTATCACGTGTCTTGTCAAAATAAGTGTCTGCTGCAGACTAAACAACTAAAGGGTTTATGATAAAAGAGACGCTCACGTTTGCTAGATCCTCGCATAATCTCATGCATAATCAGAGTTTACTGTTAAGGGAGTATCTTGCATGTATTTTGTGAACGTGAGCGTCTCTTTTATCATAAACGGTTTTGACGCGTGTGCAGCAGGCACTTATTTTGACAAAACATGTAATGCACATGGTTCACATGACGCAACAAACACATATTTTGAAAACACAAACACATGACACTCCAAACACATATTCTGAATTTGCGCCCCTTGTTTTGTGTAAACGACCCATAAGACCAGACATATTTCTGAGATTGCCACTGATGATCGTAACAAACCACTGAGGATTTTCTTATTAACTTGTTTTGCACTGCATACATTTTTGTCAGTGAATATCAGCAACAAATAAAGTTAAACTATCCAGTATATCAGTGAAGCCCATCGTCCCGCCACCTCAATCAGGTGTGACCTTACTCATCCATCACACAATGCACATTAACTCCACTTCCTGTAGGGCAGAAACTAATGAGCATTCATGGGATGACTTCAACTTTGAAAAGCTTCTGTAGGGCCCTATGATTTCCGCAATGTGGGAAATGTGGACAGAAACACGGAACCCAAGCATAAAAATAGATATTAATGTATAACACGGAATGTCACGGAAATCGGCAAATTTTGGATTTAGTCATTTAAAAAACCCATAACAACTCATTTTCAAATGCTATTTTTTTGACATGGTTTCATTAATTGGCAAATGACAGAAGAAAAGAAAAAGGTAAAGAAAGGTACGCCTGTTTCTAGTCATGCATAACAATGACAAGCTTTGCCTCATCATAGCGCAGGCAGGTTTCTTTAAAGCTTGGGACACAGCAAACTAAAGGTACAGCATAATGTCTTCCTGTGTCACCCTTGCTCGCAAATGTCCTTTATGGGTGTTTTATTTGTTTAATCATAGATTGTTAACAGACCATTTTCTAACTAATAGGCCTATATTTACATTGCCTGAAAAGGTAAACAAGATAAGTATAGTCTTAAAAGAAAAAAAACTAAACATTTGTTTGCCAAAATACATAGGCCTTTATGCAATTTTAAATTAAATATTTAACTTTACATAACTAATTACATAAAACTTTTAATAAATTGTTTTTAAATTGTATTTTTTAAAATGTTTTCAGTTGATAAGATATGCTTTTTGATTACTGAAATGTTATTTAACCATTAAAACCAGAATCCAGAAAAATGGAAAACACGGAATTTGAGAATAAATAAAACGGATTTCCTACGGCCCTACTTGTGTTCACAGCACTCACATCATAATTCTCTTCATAAAACTCTTGTGCTAGTGCTCACACAAACATACATGAAATAACTACACTGACATGTACAGATCCCCCCACCCAATGTATTGCACATACATTGCATCATTTTTATGCACTACACCTCAATAATCCACCTCACTGTAGCCACTATTAAAACTATGACAATTATTATAAGACATCAATTCATGTTATGTCATTGTTACAGGATGTTGCACTGGCTGTTTTGTGCTGTATATATAGCCTACATTTGTTATTCCTCTATTTAGGGACTACATTTCATCTTTTTGACTCGCGTTTTGACTCGCGTTCTGGGATTTATTAACAAAACTCCAGTCTTTTTGAAATGCAAATGCATTCTCATGGATGCAATTTTTTGGTTGTAATTTGTCACATAAATCTGCTTTTCTTAGTATTTCAGACATTACATAGTAAAAAAAAAAAGAGTTGAAGTGCAGCTTCACATTAGCAAAGAGGCACGTTAGCTAAGATCACGAATAAAGGCACAAAAGACCCTGCCTATAGCACAACAGTCTATTCAAATTCAAAACTATAGGGTGTCGTTCCTGGCACTACATGCCATCACTGGAAACACATGACAATACACTGCAATTACAGGATTAGGATCGTTCACACTAAGCTAGCGATAAAGGAAAAGAGATAGTTAAGATGCAGTTGGTGCCTACAGTTGCTGTTTTCAATGTTTTCAAGAATTTATTGAAATAAGCATGTATTAAATAAAGTCTAGCAATTTAGGGGTTAAAATCAGACACCGCACCAGTTTTACCTCATTCTGCCAAACCTAAGGCCACAACCTGGCTATAAACCCTTACATGACAAATAGAGATGCATTCTTCAAATTGATACACTACTGCACTCTTGCATGAGTAGTTCTGGTTAGATTGTAATAATAACTAGTAGGAGTAAGAGAGTATTACAGCTGGTCCAAGCTTGACCTACATGGTTTTAATCCTTTTTTTTTTTAAGTCAAATTAGTTATTTTCTGATTTGGCCAGGTTCAAAACACATTGGAATAAGGTGTATTTTGTCCTATGCTGAGTAACTGCATAAGGCTGTGTGCTTGCTGCTTTCCCTCAAAGCAAAGGGGAAACTGCATCTAACCCATCTTTCTAGTGCTGTATCCATGCACCGGATTTATCCCCACTGCAGTTTAACATCCTCTTATAATTAAAGCTATACAGCAGCACCCAGTGCTGAGGTTATGATCTCCTTAGAGGCTTGACAAGGGCGCCTATTTCAAGGCAAGGGCCCATGCATCTCAAAAATGTAGGAGGGGGATTTTTAAATTATATTTTACATGGATGAAACCGCTTCATGCTCCTTTTCTGACCAGGCTGACATTTTTTCATGCATATGTGCTGGAAAAGGCATTGCAGCAACCAAGCATCTATCACTGGCATATTTATTTTCTATCCACACCCACAATCCAACAACCTTAAATTTGATTTAAACTATAATTTCCTATGTAGATCAGGACTTTTAAGTGTTAAAAGGAAAATATATCCCATCTCGATGTAACACCAGATAAACTCAGGTTATGTTTATTTTTATATTGCCTTTAATTCTATTGAAGTAGCTAGGATAGATGCGGTGCCAGTTTAATGTCACGAGGACAAAATACATTATTTCATAGCAAAACAACTACAAATACCGTGTCCTAACAGTGATACATAATATTAATAAATAAAATACATTTTAATGCCCTTGCGCAGGCTTCAGAAGATATGTATATATAGTACATAAGATAACACATACATATATTATACTATAGCCTATAATTTAATAAATATATTATTCTAATGCATCGAACAAATACAAATAATGTCATACATGTAAAGATAGCTGTTGCTTTCTACCCATATTAATAAGCAGAGCAATGGAAATAGCGGACCGGAGCCATGGACCCTACACACCCCTCTCCAAACAACTGCAAAAAAATTACCAACACGACCACCTAATGACTTAAAAAACTTAAATCACCATACATTCAGATAAATACATCCATCTGCAGGGGCTTAATGTCGTGTTGCAAGACGTTTTTTCGATTTGGCCAGAAAAGCGCAACCGGTCACGGCGCAGGTGTTGGTTACGCATACAGGCGTGTGACACATTATAATTTGGTCGGCACCGTTTGGCGACAGTGTCTACATGTGACTTAATACATATAACCACCACATTCATTCATTGCGATCTGATAATCTATAAAGCATCTCACTTTATCATGTGAAACCTTCGGCGCAACGACGCTCAAACCTAAATGGTCTACTTACGCACAGCCTCCAGTTTTGGATCCAGCGCACCAGCGGTTTGCTGGATTTTGCCTATTTTGTTCTGCAGAGCCCAAACCCGTTGGTTTGTGGAGACGATCTCGTTCTCGAGCTCCTGAAACAAGGAACAGGCGTGTTTAGCCAAGTCGGAGAGCTGCCGCAGGGTCCGGGATAGAGCCACATTGCTGATGGAGCACAGATCCTCGAATAGTAACCCTTCATCATTAGGGATGGGGTGTCTGCACAGCAGCTGGGGTTCAGCGATCCGTTTGGCAAAAGGCATTTTTTAGCAGGTAAATGCAAATCCCCCATAAATAAGTAAATGAACTAATCCGACAGAAGATTCTGGTGCCTGTCAGGCAGAAATCCACGATTCATCCGCGCTGCCCGCCATCACATCGGTTCTCCCGTTAGTGGAGCAGCTCACATACGGATGGTGGTTTCTCACAGAAAATCTCTGCTCCTGGATGCCCTTCGGTAGGCTAACGTTACTGGGTTTTTCAGAGCTTTGAGGCTGAAGTAGCTTTTAAAAAAAGATAGAGGCTTTGCAAAAACACGGACTGGTCTCCTTGCGACAGGAACGGGAGTTTTTCTTTGGATAAAGTAGAGTCGGTTTCAGAAATTGAATTCTACTATGGCCAAGGCGTCCGCCAATGACGTCGCATAGTAACGTCCAATCACGTAGCCTAATTAATATTCATGAGCAATAGTAATTTACCATAGTAGATAAAATAAATAAATAAATTCTCTGTACATTTGTGTGAAATATATATATATATAGGTCTGTCAAACCTTTACACAGTTCACACTAATGTTTTTAAAAGAGTTTTTATGGTAGGGCTGTATGTTATTTATAAATTATAAATACAGTACATTACCTCAACAACGCATTTCATACAATTAACTGTACTTCAGAAATAATGCTTCATCTAAAAATAAGGAAACTATAATACTGTTTATCGTGTCTATTCAATGTAATGAAAAAAAAAACACCAGTTCATTCACAAGCACTGACATACTACGTCATTAATTCACCACAATAGTTGCTAGTGGAAACAAAACTGACATTCGTACACGTGCGATGTTGTGGAACCGTAAATGTGGCAAAAGTGCAGCGGTTTCCGGTGGGTGATTTAGAATAAAAAGAAAGCTTGCTGTCCTATTTTAAATAGGCTCATGCTTTCTATTGTCCAGGTGCTTAGAGTGCAACAGCACGGTCAATGTGCAGACTGAACTGAATGATTTGAATAGCGTTAAGGCCTGGTGTTAAACCTGCAAACCAAGCTGGATGGCTGGTCTTATTGGTCTAAGCTGGTCCTCCCAACCCGGCAGGTGTGTCAGCTGGCCTTCCAGCCTAAATAGCTAACATCAGCCTGACCAGCTAAAGTTGGGAGACCAGCTAAAACCACCCATTCATCTTAAACTGGTTTTAAATGTTTCTTAAGCACATATAATAATTCAAAGCTGATAGTGACTTAGTTATCAAAAAGCCAGTCATGTATATTTTCTTATCCCAGAAATAATTACAATTCTCAAATGAATAAGCTAATCATAATGCATATTATTCTGCTATGACATCTAAGCTCATGTGTGTATTGTGGTCTTTGGTGGAATCACAGAGATGAGAAAGTGTCAGATTGAGTTAAGAGATCACCACCTGGTGGACATGTCATGTCATTTCTATTGGACATTAGACTAAAAATGCAATGAGGTATTTTTTTGTCGTACAGTCAAATGTATAGGTAGAAAAGGGAAATTAGATAAATTGTACCTATTTTGTGCATCCTTACCTCTTATGAATACATTAGAACTATCAAGGTATTTTATTTCATACAGATATTCAACAATCAAGAAATTTGGAACAAGCCTTAAAAAAAAAAAAAAATATATATATATATATATATATATATATATATATATATATATATATATATATATATATATATATATATATATATATAAAGCAGTGACAAATTCTTGGCTGCACTTTTAATCACGTTTTGTCAGTGTGTTCGATTTTATCTGAAAAAAGATCTTAATCTGAATTTGACCCAAGTGCACCACACAAACAGCAACACAAGAAAGTATTTAATGTAATCCATGAAGCAGGATCCAAATTTTTATAAGATAACAGAAACAACTATTTGGTAAATGAGGTTACATTGTTACAAATGTATATTATTGAAGTGGCTGTTTCAATGTGTTCCCACATATACCATGTTTTTATTCAATTAATTTTAATTTAATAAAATGTATTCGATTTAATTTGAATGATCAACATGAACCATCAGAAATAGTTTTCTATTTAATCAAATTTTTATTATTTAAGAGTTCATAAAAGTAAGGACATTCTCTGAGTCAGAAAATCTTTGATAAAGATCTGTTAAAAACCTTTAAAGTACATTTATTTATGGCTTTATTGCCCAGATTAAGTGCACACTGTACTCAAGGTTGTCCCTCCTGTAGAGAGCAAAGGTCTCGTTCACATCCATGTGGTAATATATATGGCAAAGTAAAATATAGCATAGCAAATACAGATTTTTATGTTGTAGGGCTGTCAAACTATTAAAATCAAATTAATCATGACGTGCCGATTAATTAATAGCATTTAAATTGAGAAATTACCCTCAAATTGAATAAAGTATACAGTTCTTTTATGTTTTTTTTTTCAGATTGGACTGTGGTTTAAGGTAGCACAGAAATTTAATTAAGTAATTAAATGTTAAATAATACTGCAATGCTGTTAAATAATATGATTTGAAGTTATATAAACATATGTTTTTATGTTATTTTAAAGACCCACACTTTTTAAGACCAATGATATTGGACCCACTCACTTTTTCATCTAATTTAGCGCATGTTCACTTGTCAGAGAGCCGTCAATGAAATCCATTCCACTATAGAAATGCCCTAATAAATTAAACTCCGTTTCGCGTTTTAGCTACAGCCTTGAAATCAGCACTGCTGCGTTCTCAAATCCATTCCACTTGGCTCATTCTGAGTCTATATAATGTAAACTCCATTTCGTGTTTTCAGTCCTTTCGCCCCTCTGTACTGCCGCGACGCGACACGACACGCCAAGGTAAACAGAACTTAGGCTACAAAAGCAAATATTTAATTAAAAGCCAACAGAATACAAGAAACTGACAGCTACTCCATTAAAAAAAATTCGACTCCCAGGTACCATGTGTGCGCTGTCTCAAGCTTGGAGGATGGCACTGGCTTTCAGACACGCGCAGTCGCGCGCACACACAAAACTTCTTGAACTGCGTGTAAGCACTGCATTAAGATATGTTTGTGCTTAAATATTTAAATCCGCAAGGCCTGAAAGCATGTTAGATGATAAACTTTTGTAACTATGCAGCTTAACGCGTTATTTCTCCCATAACGTTATATGTATTATGCGCACGCACTCACTCACGCACGCACACACACACACACACACACACACACACACAAAACATAAAAATTTGTTTTTGCTATGTTATGCTTTACTTTGCCTTTTAGTAAAAAAAAAACCCCTTACTTAATCTGGCATCATACTGATAATATCCCTAAATTGCTGATTCATGCTTGTACAATAAATTGCAGCACTAAAGAAAACCACACCAAGACCATTGCTTATACCTAATTTTTCAAAAACTCAAATCATAAAGTATTAAACTGTAGGATGTAACCCATTATACAATCAGCTACATACGCCTTCAGAAAAAAAGTTTGACCAAAACATTTAAATTTGTGTATAAGTTCTCTATCCTATAAATAAAAGACACAAAATATCACAAAATATCTGTATTCCTGGAACCATCCCACCTGTTATAAGCAAAATATTGCACCATTAGGTAATAGCGCTGCTCAAAGTACAAAGCAATAAGGTGTCTTAGATAAAACTGAGCGTTGTAAAAACAAAAGTGTCAGTGTTGTAGGGCATGTGCTATTGAGATGCTTGCTCCCTGGATCCTAGTTTTGGCCGTGGCCTCTCTGGCCTCCACTCAGACAGTGGAGGAACAAGCCAAGGCATTCCTACAAAAATTTGATGAGGATGCGTCTCGTCTCAGCTACCAGTATTCCCTTGCATCCTGGGCCTACAATACAGACATCTCCCAAGAAAACGCAGACAAAGAGGTAAGAGGTGCTTTATATAAAACCTTCTGCCCAATGTACGGATATTAAAAAAATCATCTCTTAAAGCTTTTAAAGTAGTTTTTAAAACTGTTGTTTTAAAATATATATATAATATTTGAAGAAAACACTGATAATGAACAGTGGCAACGGGACGTGTGTCCAATAATTTCTCTTTAACAGGCTGAGGCATATAGGACCTGGAGCGAGTACTACAGTAAGATTTCTGAGGAATCCAGTGCTTTTCCTATCGATCAGATCTCTGATCCAGAGATTAAATTCCAGCTCCGAAAGCTTCAAGATAAGGGATCAGGGGCCCTTTCACCTGACAAGGCCAGCCAAGTAAGTACAATATGCTGTTTGACAATAGCAACTCAACTCTCATAAAATTGTGAGGTTTTAATATGAAAATATTTATTATATAAAATATATTACATTATATATTAATATTACATAGCTTTAAAACACAATATGTAAGACTTATGCATAAAAACTTCACCTCCCATTGTTCCACGCACTTTATAGTGACATCAAGCTACACCTCTGTTGTTGTTGTTTAGCGACCTCTAGTGATAAAGGTTACATATTGCTATTATATGCAAAGAAACTAAAACTTTATTTGTTTTCTTTATTACAGCTTAGGAATATCTTATCAGATATGAGCACTATTTACAACACAGCAACTGTGTGTAAAATCGACGATCCCTCTGACTGTCAAACTTTGGAGCCAGGTATTTTCAGCAATACATCCCTTTCCTAATAAAAATAATTGTCTAATAAATATTTTTTCCCATTTTTCCTCACAATTCAAGTGAAATAATAAAACATTTCTTAAAATAATTAAATGCATAGTAAAATCATTTCACACAGACTCTTGAATAGAGCCCATCAAATATCATGTTAAGAAGTTGGCCAATTTGACTGACATCACACTACATGTTTTCTTCACCAGGTCTAGATAGCATTATGTCAAACAGCAAAGACTACTATGAACGTCTACATGTTTGGGAGGGCTGGAGAGTGGCTGCAGGGAAGAGGATGAGACCCCTGTATGAGGATTACATGGACCTGGAGAACGAAGCAGCCAGACTAAACAGTATGAACCATTAACAGCTTTGATTGTTCATAAAATTAAGCTGAAAAAGTTCTGAAATCTGATTTGTTAACCAAAGATTACGCTGACCATGGAGATTACTGGAGGGGGGATTATGAGACCACTGATGAGCCCAAATACAGCTACACCCGAGACCAAGTAATGGAAGATTCCAGGAGAATTTACAATGAGGTCGGTCCTAAAAAATGTCTTGCATCATTAATCTGAATCGAAAGTATAGACAGACATTTTGACTTGATTTACCAAACTCAATGGTGCTGTGATGTTTCAGATTTTACCTTTATACAAAGAGCTTCATGCTTATGTGAGAGCCAAACTGCAGAATGCTTATCCTGGTCACATCAAATCAGATGCTTGTCTTCCTGCACACCTGCTTGGTACTGTGTCATTGTTATAATAGGCCATTTTTAGAGATCAAGAAATTTTCAAAAATATCAAATATCTTAAAACTAGTTTCGATCACATACTTTACATTACAGGTGATATGTGGGGACGTTTTTGGACCAACCTTTATCCTCTCACCGTCCCATATCCTGAAAAGCCTGATATTGATGTGAGCTCTGCAATGGTGGCCCAGGTAACATGTGATAATTTTTTATTTCTGTACTTCACCCTGTTTTTTAGCTTATTTATCTTTTATCTTTGAATGCTTATAACACTCCAGGCTAAAGGTCCAGTTGATTAAAAATTAAATGAAATTTCCATCCTTTATCAATTTAATCGTTAGCTAGAGCAATTAAAGTGTTTGAGGATTATTAAGAAGCTGTATTGTTTTTAAATGTGTTTATCTTCTTCTCCTTACTTTCTAATGAATTTAAGGCATTATCAATTTCAGGGCTGGGATGAAATGCGACTGTTTAAGGAGGCTGAGAAATTTTTTATGTCTGTGAATATGCCAGCAATGTTTGACAACTTCTGGGAAAACTCAATGTTTGTAAAACCTAACGATGGAAGGAAGGTGGTGTGCCATCCTACCGCATGGGACATGGGAAACAAACAGGACTTCAGGTAGGGCTGATAATTCTGCATTACTTTTGGTCAAAATGCCTGATGATGTCATAATTTTGCATCATGTGCTCAGTGGTATTGCAAAAGCATTGCAAAAGGTCATAGGTTCGAACCCAGGGAACACATGTACTGATTAAAAAGAAATGTACTGTAAGTCACTTTGGATAAATGTAAATGTACATTTTAAGGCAAATCAAAAATTACATCAGTGTTTTATGTTATAGATTTATGTTTATATATATTAATTTTTGAAGAGAATAAAAAATAAAAAGTTTGGTTCCAAAACGCAATAAATCCATTTTGACTAATTTCTGTAAAAATCTGTTTTCTATACCATGCCATGTTATATTCATTTAGTTGACTAGTGGTATACACTGATTATAAAAATAAACATTAATGGCATTAATCAAAACAATTACTTTGTCATATTAAGAACACTGTCATTGCTGCTGTCATCCTTGGGACGTCATCGCTGAACTTTTTTGACAGCGATCAGCTGTAAAATGTTTTGGTCCTGCCTGATTTTCGTTGACTTCGTGTAAAATAATGGAAAGTTTTTCATAAGATCCCCTGGGGTCAATGTGTTAGCATGACAGAAGCTTGATGCTGTCGTGTGAGAACAAGCAACAGCCAGCATTTTTCCTTCGCCCAAGTGCTCGTAAATTATTCAATTTTGATGGCTTACGTTTCTTCCCCACCACAGAAAACCACCACAGGTTTATCAGTGCCATCAAAAGTATTATTTTGTTTTTGTTTATTGATCACGAAGTACAAAGTAGATGAAGAAAACTAGGATTCCGTGTGTATTCAAAGTACCGCTATTATTGTTTACAATGCGTGGAATGGTGCGCTGTGATTTGTTGATCGGATTTATTGCATTGTTCAGAGAAGGAGGACTGGCGTTTATCGCGGTTTGGGAAAAAAGGAATAACATGGCGGATATCGGATTTTGTACTTTTTAATACTGACCAGATACAATACTGATTTTGACCATAATTTTTTTTTAAATGCCGTTTATTGTGTTTTGGAACCAAAATCTTCAAATATCCATACCAGCGTTCACATTTTTGTCTTTCTTAAAGGGATAGTGTAAACAATTTTAAATCGGACGGTTATTCTGTCTTCATTAGTGTGATTAATACAAAAATCTGTACATTTAGCTCTCTATTACAAATATTTCTGCTCATATCATTAAAGAAACCTGATAACGGAACCAAAAATATATTTCAAGCTATGCATTTATCAGTATGTGTGTTCCCTGGGATTGAACCCATGACCTATGGCACTACTAACTGAGCTACAGGAACACTATTAAAACACTGTTGTTGTTGTTTTCAGGATCAAAATGTGCACTGAAGTGAACATGGATAATTTCTTGACTATTCACCATGAGATGGGGCATAACCAGTACCAGATGGCCTATCGTAACAATTTGTACCTGCTGAGAGATGGCGCTAATGAAGGCTTTCACGAGGCTGTGGGAGAGATCATGTCCCTCTCTGCGGCCACACCCTCTCACCTGAAGGCCTTGGGACTCCTACCTGCCGACTTCAGTGATGATTACGGTATAGTGTCACTGTAGACTGAGGGTATCTGGCTTCTTTTAAATAAAATAGCAAAAATAGAAGTGTTTGAACTAATACCAGCCAAAGGTACAATTAAAGGTCCCGTTCTGTATACCGCTGTTTTCACTGTCCTAAAAATGGGCTGATGTCTTCTTTGTTCTATGAAGTCCCTCCTTCAGAAATACGTATCGAGTTCTGATTGTGTCGCTTGTTTAGTGTGTTGTGATTCGACAGCAGCTTAGCTTATCAGAGCCGTTTGAGCCATAGCTGGTGACTGACGTATTCCTGTGGGCAAAGTTTAGTCAAAAACTGTTTTATTGACGTCATTCAATTGGGATGTATAGGGCTGTAGTCCAAACCGGCCGTTCGCTGTAGGCTTTGAAAGGGGACTTCTGTTAAAGAAAATATATTGCTTGGCAGTGAACTTTGAGCTTTATTATTTTACAGGTATTATTTATGCTATTATAGCAACATTACATACTAACTAAAGATTAAATAAATGGAATCAGAAAGAACGTGACCTTTGAAGGGGCCATGGGATGAAAATTTGACTTGTTCCATGTTTAAGTGCTATGATTGGGTCCCCAGTGCTTCTATCAACCTAGAAAATGTGAAAAAGATTAACCCAGTAACTTAGTTTTGATAAACCATTCTCTACAAGCACATGAAAAAATAGGTCGTTGAAATTTGGCTCTCCTTATGATGTCATAAGGAGCTCTTATTATAATAATACCACCCCTTAATCTGCACTATCCAACCACAGCACTGCCATTTAATGCAGAGAGAAGCACAATTGAGTTTTAATTGCAACAAACCACCATCATTGTGATCAGTGTTTGAATTTCATCAGCTCATTTGCATTTTAAAGGACACACCCAAAACGGCACATTTTTGCACACACCTACAAAGTGGGAATTTTAACATGCTATAATAAATTATCTATATGATATTTTGAACTAAAACTTCACATATGTGCTCTGTTTTTTTTTCGACATCTTAAAAAAGTCTTGTGCCATGGCTCCTTTCAGCTCTTACGTTTACAGACCCTTTGTAGAATGTAAAATGCTGGTATTAAAGGGGGAAAAAATAAGAGCGGTCAATACAAAATGCTGTTATTTAGTACAGCCCAGACAAAGCTATGTTTCCCAGATAAACAGTAAACTAAAGTGGCCGACAGGGGTCGCTGCACTGCAATGAACGAAAACGCATGCAACACTAGCAAGATATGAAAACGGCTTCATCAGTTTGACAACACGGCTGCTAAACAGACGTTTACCCTACTGAAAAATCCTGCTAAGACCAGCAAAAGCTGGTAGCTGGTTTTTGCTGGTTTAAGGTTGCAGTAGCTGGTTTAAGCTGTTCCTCCCAGCCTGGCAAAGCTGGTCAAGCTGGTGGGTCAGCTTGTCTTCCAGCCTGGCCAGCTAAGTCCAAAGAAAGTGACCAAAAACAGCTTGATCAGCTTAAAAAGTAACCAAAACACAGCTAGACCAGCTTGCTACACCTGGGAAACCAGCTAAAACCAGCTCACCAGCTTATGCTGGTCTTAGCTGGATTTTTCAGTAGGGAACTCTGCTAAATGCCTAAATGTAAACAACTGTTTATATGTTTTGTAATAGTTGTTCACTAGTCTTGTTTGATTAAATCTTGTTTTGTTTCAATTGGCCTTTAGAAAAAACTTCCAGGACTATATGTAGCCTAAACATCTGTTGTGAGAAATAGCTTTTTCAGGGCAGTACTACATAAAAAACGGCAATTTATATAAGTATTCTCTTAAATACAAACATTTTGCACATTATGCAAGGGTAACTGATGTGAACTTATAATGCTCTGTCATGTAGTGTGCCAGCGACCTCATCTCAAATTTATACTTGACAAAAACATATTTTCCGTTAAAATGATATTCATTTAAGAAAATATTCGCTTGAGGAATTTATGGAAAAAAACACACCTGGTTGTATATTGAAGAACAAACTAAATAAAAGCTGTTACATCAATCTTTGCATCTTATTAGCTGTTTATAGGAGAATTGCAGTCGGTAGACTCTCTTGCAAAACACATAGAAGGAAAAAGCAGATGATGTTTTTGATAAAAAGTGACATTTACATTTTAAACCAATTTCACTGGTTTGCGAACTACATGCAGTTTAAAAATGTTTCTCAGATATTTGTAATAATAAACTGCAAAAACTCATGCTTATCACGCATTGATTTGGCTTTCTTGTTATTTCTTTCTTGTTAACTTTAAAAAAAAAAGTAGGAACTTGAAGAAAGTCATAAACAACGTCTAATTTCGAAAGCTGCGTCCTCCGCATAAGTCATAGAGATTTATTATTTTAGGTTTAATAGGTCCCACGTGGAATAAATGCTCAATGTGTAATGTTGTTCTCAAATGAGACATCCTCAATGACGTATGCAACTGACGAAGTTTTTTTTAATTGCATAATGTCATTAAATACAAAAATCACACTTTGCTCAATGCCACATAAACAAGACGTAGGCTATTAATCACATGTGTTACCAGAGAAGAAGAAAAAAGAAGAGAGAAAAAGAGTACAAATAAATAAAGTACTTTTAAAAATACTACATGTTTTCAATGCTTTTTTTGTTTTTGACTTTTTTCAAAGTGGTACGGTATATTTTGAAATCATTCATAAAATGGTTTCGAAGATTTGGGGCCATTTTGTTTTGTGTATATGGTACTTTCCTAATACAATAAATCACTGTATAAAATATTGTTCATATTTGGCCAAGAGGATGCGCATCGTTCAAAATAAAATGTGTGTATGACTTGGCAAAAATCCAAATGGCAAATGACACCAAAGTACCGGGAGAGCGCTTCAGAAGCTTTGTTCTAGTGGTAATTTGTCCGTTTTTGTGAAGTTTTACTAATATATTAATTATTTTGTTATATATGTAAGATGGAGTACTCCAAATAAATCTACCTTATGTATGTTTAAATACAACAATAAATATTTAGAGATTTTTTTATTGTTGGTTGACTCAATCTGTGAGTCCTTTTTGTTAACCTCAATCTAACGGAAACATTTTGCATCCGCAGAGACAGACATTAACTTCCTGTTAAAGCAGGCGCTTACCATCGTTGCTACTCTGCCCTTCACCTACATGTTGGAGGAGTGGAGGTGGCAAGCGTTTAAAGGGACCATCCCAAAAGATGAGTGGATGCTGCGCTGGTGGGAAATGAAGTGAGTGAGAGCAATCATCATAATAAGACAACTTCAAACTATGACATCATTCTCAGTTACATAATTACTCACCATAACCTTGCCACAGGAGAGAGCTAGTAGGTGTAGCTGAGCCTGTGCCCCGGGACGAGTCATACTGTGACCCACCTGCCCTTTTCCATGTGTCTGGGGATTATTCCTTCATAAGGTAATATGTTTGATGTATGAACCCGAAACAGCACTTAAACAAGGTCAAAGAGCAAAGCAATGAAAAACCACAGTAAATAAATTTATTCAATGGAGACAATCTTGAATCCTGACAGAAAATTTTTCTTTATAGCATGTATTATTATTATTTGTACCAAATACAAGTAAACTGATTTCCACACTTTACACTAAAGCCACCATTTATCTGTTTCTCATACAGGTACTTTACTAGAACAATATATCAGTTTCAGTTCCAAGAGGCATTGTGTAAGGCAGCTGGACACACCGGCCCGCTTTACAAATGTGACATTACAAACTCAACTGAAGCCGGCGACAAACTTAGGTATGCGGAACGTTTTGTCTCTCTTATTATTTGGTTTGTTGCCTCTGGCTTACTTTTCTCTGATACCTCCACTGCAGACAAATATAATCGCTGTAAATTAACAGTGGCATTACGATCCACAGGCACATGCTTGAGTTAGGCCGATCCATGTCTTGGACCCGTGCCCTTGAGGAGGTTGCAAGAACCACAAAGATGGATTCCCAACCTCTGCTAAATTACTTCAGCACTCTCTTGGAATGGCTAAAGCAGGAGAACCAGAAAAACAACAGATTGACACACTGGAACGTCAACCGTGACCAATGTCAGTTTTTCATATACACATATTCTTTTAATGCCACAGGTGCCAAAGGTGCAATGGGGACTTATAGGGGACTAATAGTGGTGAGACTTATGGTCCTTTTCCATTACATTGTACCCCATGGTTTGGTTTGGGTTAGGTCGTGTCAGCTCACCTCATTTTGGCCTGGTTAGCTTTTTGGTTAGTAACACTTTGGAGTGCGAGGGATTATAGATGTGTCGTTTTATTTGCGCTGAAATCATACATGTGAGAGCGTCGTTGGAATGCTATACATCCCCATACATTAGTGTTGTAGTTCTCGAGACCGGTCTCGGTCTCAAGACCACTTTTTAAAGGTCTTGGTCTCGTCTTGGAATCGACCGCATTTTTACTCAGTCTCGTCTCGGTCTCAGACAAAGAGGACTCGGAAATTTAATTCAAGACCGGTCAAGACCACAACTGATGGCACACTGCAAAAAATTATTTTCAAGAAAAAAAATGTTTTACTTTAGTATTTTTGTCTTGTTTTCAGTAAAAAATTCTAAAAATTCTCAAATTAAGATGTTTTTTCTTGATGACAAAAACGACCCAAGAAAATAAGTCTAGTTTTTAGAGCAAAAATATCAAATTTAAGTGATTTTGTGCATAAAACAAGCAAAAAAAATTGGCAATGGGGTAAGCTAATTTTTCTTGAATTTTTCTTGAATTTAGTGAAAGGTTCAAGATTTTTTTGCTTGTTTTATGCACAAAATTACTTACATTTGATATTTTTGCTCTAAAAACTAGACTGTTATTTAGTTATGTTTTAGGACTAGATGGAACAATCCCCTAAATATAAGACCTGAGGTATAAGTGTTGACAATTCCTCCATCAGTAATTTCCCTGCTGTGATGGTGGCTGAATGGGCTGCGACTGGGGTTTTGCTTCATTGGGGTCATCAGGTGGGCACCCTCCTTCTCTGGTGTTTCGATGATAGGCCCACGACACCTCCAGAGGGCTCATCGGCACCGCCTGGCGTCCCAGGTGTGCCCCCCTCTGCTTTTACCCCTTACGTGCAACAGGTGTTATTCGGGGCCCAGCTGGAGTCTCCCCTTTTCATCCAAAGCCACAGACTTGCTTCTTCTGCTGCACCTGAAAGTGTTTTAATGGCTTGGCGTAGGATTTGGCCACGCACTCCCAATTCCTTAAGCAGCCTGATGGTTGACTTACCCACAAAGCCTCTGCAACCGACTTCGACTGGGCAAACCTTGGCTTTCCATCCACGTTGTTCAGCATCAGCTGCCAACTCAGTGTACTTTATACTCTTGCGTTCAAATGCCTCCTCTACAGCAGCCTCCCAGGGAACGGTAAGCTCTATGATGTACACGATATGGAGTGAGGGGGACCAGAGCACAAGGTCTGGTCTGAGGTTTGTTGTGGCAATCTCAGAAGGGAAGAAGAGCCTTTGGTTCAGATCTACTACCAACTTCCAGTCTCGAGCCCTTCCGAGCTGTCCGATGTCCGATGTTATCTGGACTGTGGCTGTCTTTGCACCTTCTCGGACGAACTCTCTTACGTATGAAGGATGGAATGATAGAGAAGGCAGGGCATTGACCTTTATTCGTCTGCTTTCCAAGGTATCTGCTAGGCACTTCAAAACATGATTGTGCCGCCAGGTATAGCGGCCTTGTGACAAGCTTGTTTTACAGCCAACCAAAATGTGCTTGAGGTTTGCGGGGGATGGACAGAGGGGGCACGTCGGGTCTTCTCCGTACCACTGGTTGAGGTTTGAGGGGGAAGGCAGGACATCATACGTTGCACGTAAGATGAAGCTGATGTGAAATGCATTCATGCCCATTAGCTCCCTCCAAGAGAACTTTCTCCTCTCAACACCTTCCCATCTCATCCACTGTCCTTGCTTCGCTTGTGAGACTGCTTTTGCACATCTCGTTGCCTGTTCCTGTCGACGCACCTCCTCAACAACCAACTGTCGGCGCTGAGCTGGAGCTGCCTTATGCCACGATGGTCTGCTCTCTCCCAGGCCGAGGCCTCCTCTCCCCTGTTGCACATTGCCAATAATGTCTCTGTGCCTAAGGTCTGACTTTGCCTGGTGAGTAGCTGCCGCTGGGTTCCATTTCCTTCCGGTCACCAGGGTATGAGCCTTTTGGGAAACACATGGGTCACGGGACTCTGTTAGTGTCATTTCCAGCCTTACCTTAGAACACTTATACTCTTCTGTAAGGCTGGAAACAGGAATCTCCAAGATATCTCTTCCATACAGCCCGATATTGGTAAAGCATCTGGGAAGTCCCAACCATTTTTTGGCAAATGAGCTGACCAACCTCTCCAGTTTTTCTACCTTTGAGATTGGGACATCGTAGATGGTAAGAGGCCACCTCAGCCTGGGTAGTAGCCCAAATTGAAGGCACCACAGCTTTAATCTGCCGGGCAGCATGGTCTTGTTGATATTCTCTAGACCGCACATGGTGTCCTGCCTAAGCCTGTCTAGTTGCTCTGTGTCCTTGAGGGTGGCATGGTACCAGCGACCAAGACTCTTGACTGGCTTCTCTGCCACTGTTGGTATAGGCTCCTTGCCCACATAAAACCGATGTTCCGTCAGCTTTCCCTTGACGATCGAAATGCTCCTGGACTTGCTTGGCTTTATTTCCATCCGGGCCCAGTGAATGTTCTCATGTAGCTTGTTCAGCAGCCGCCTAGCACAAGCCTTGGTAGTGGTGAGGATGGTCATATCATCCATATAGGCTCTGATAGGAGGGAGACGAAGACCAGATTTGATCTTCTGACCACCTACTACCCACCGAGATGCGCGGATGATGACCTCCATTGCCATCGTGAATGCTAAAGGTGAGATGGTACATCCTGCCATTATTCCTATTTCTACCTGTTGCCATGCTGTGGTACAATCGTCAGTTGTCAGGCATAGTTGTAAGTCTTCAAAATAGGATTTAACAAGGCTGGTGATTGCTTCTGGGACACTAAAATATTGGAATGCAGCCCAAAGGAGATTATGTGGAACTGACCCAAAGGCATTTGCTAGGTCCAAAAACACAACATGGAGTTCTCTTCCATCCTTTTTTGCAGTTTGGATTTGATTCCATATCATGCTTGTATGCTCTAAGCAACCTGAGAAGCCTGGGATCCCTGCTTTCTGCACTGTGGTATCGATGTAGTGGTTCTTTACCAGGTATGCTGTTAGCCTGTGAGCCACTACACTGAAGAAGATTTTTCCTTCAACATTCAGGAGGCTTATTTGGCGGAACTGGCTGATGTCCACAGAGTCCTTTTCTTTCGGGATTAAGACACCTCCTGCCCTCCTCCATGCAGTTGGAATTGCTTGTTTCTTCCACGCTACTTTCATCAGTCTCCAGAGAAAACGCAATACCTCTGGTGTGTTCTTATAAAGCCGGTATGGGACTCCATTGGGCCCAGGGGAGGATGCAGCTCTTGCCCGTCGTACAATTCTCTCCACTTCGCTCCACCTGGGGGGGCTGGCATCCAGCTGATGCTCTGGGGAATGTATCGGCGGCATATCAGGTGGAACAATTATCTGTCTACTTCGCTGGCTATCAGTGTAACTCTGTTTCAGGAAATTTTCCAGATCTTTCTGTGATGCTTTGAGTTTGCCACTTTTTTCCTTTGTAAAAAGTTTTTTTACAAACTTGTAGGGGTCCCCGAAAAAGTTTGATCTCGTTTGTTCCTTCGTTTTTCGTCTCCTCCTCAGATTCTCTGCTCTCCTCAAGATTGCCAGTCGGTTCTTAATTTCTGCCTGTAGCAGGTTAATTCCCTCCTTCTCCTCATCTGGAGCTTTTCTCCATTGTTTTTTAAGCTGCCTTCTTTCCTTGACTAACTGTTCTATCTCCTGCTGTCTCCTGGACTTCGTCATGGTGGGTGACGTTTTCTTCCTCTTTTCTGTCGTCCCAAAGCGCTCTGCACCGTAGTTGTAAATCATGTCTCCCATTCGCTCTAACTTCTTAATTGCAGCTCCCTTCATTTGTCCCAAGAGGTTACTGATGTCGGTGTCGATTGTCTTCCATTCCTTTTTCTCACAGGATTTTGGCCACTTGACTTGTGGCTTTCGCCCCTGGCTCTTGTTCTCGATTGAAGGCTGCGGCAGGTTGGGATGGTGAGGCACCACTATGCTCGGATCCTCGTCTTCCTCTCTAACAGGGGGATTGATGTTCGGCAGACTTTGGTTTTGTTCCTGCTGCTGAACTTCACTTGACTTATTCGACCGGCTTCGCAAGAAGTAGCGGTCAATGCGAGTTCCCTGTTGCTCTGACTGCAAGCACTTTTTCAAGCCTTGATGTCTTCTCAGGCCTGCATAGGATGTTTCCTTGGTCCAGCCGCATCTACAACTTTGGAGCTTAATTCCTGGAGTAGATGTTGTCGTCTCAGGTATCTTATTGATCATCTTTCTCGTTGTCTGTTTCGTTCCTGGGTCAGTAACCATGTAGTCTGTCAGTGAGTCATCATCCTCCCCCGCTCTCGCTGACTCTGGGGGTGTTTTCTTCCTTGAACTTTTTGTAGCCAGAGCTGGGTGGGACCTGTACACTAATAGTGCCAAATCCCTCCAACCCCAGGGAGCTAACCTGGGGCAGGCCCGTTGGGGTCTTTCCCTCCTGTCAGCTGTCTTTCCAGGCTGTCACCGGGTCTTTCATTAGTTGCCAGCTGCTCTCTTCACAGCAGTCACTGGATGGATCCAGATGATCAGTTATGTTTTAGGACTAGATGGAACAATCCCCTAAATATAAGACCTGAGGTATAAGTGTTGACAATTCCTCCATCAGTAATTTCCCTGCTGTGATGGTGGCTGAATGGGCTGCGACTGGGGTTTTGCTTCATTGGGGTCATCAGGTGGGCACCCTCCTTCTCTGGTGTTTCGATGATAGGCCCACGACACCTCCAGAGGGCTCATCGGCACCGCCTGGCGTCCCAGGTGTGCCCCCCTCTGCTTTTACCCCTTACGTGCAACAGGTGTTATTCGGGGCCCAGCTGGAGTCTCCCCTTTTCATCCAAAGCCACCGACTTGCTTCTTCTGCTGCACCTGAAAGTGTTTTAATGGCTTGGCGTAGGATTTGGCCACGCACTCCCAATTCCTTAAGCAGCCTGATGGTTGACTTACCCACAAAGCCTCTGCAACCGACTTCGACTGGGCAAACCTTGGCTTTCCATCCACGTTGTTCAGCATCAGCTGCCAACTCAGTGTACTTTATACTCTTGCGTTCAAATGCCTCCTCTACAGCAGCCTCCCAGGGAACGGTAAGCTCTATGATGTACACGATATGGAGTGAGGGGGACCAGAGCACAAGGTCTGGTCTGAGGTTTGTTGTGGCAATCTCAGAAGGGAAGAAGAGCCTTTGGTTCAGATCTACTACCAACTTCCAGTCTCGAGCCCTTCCGAGCTGTCCGATGTCCGATGTTATCTGGACTGTGGCTGTCTTTGCACCTTCTCGGACGAACTCTCTTACGTATGAAGGATGGAATGATAGAGAAGGCAGGGCATTGACCTTTATTCGTCTGCTTTCCAAGGTATCTGCTAGGCACTTCAAAACATGATTGTGCCGCCAGGTATAGCGGCCTTGTGACAAGCTTGTTTTACAGCCAACCAAAATGTGCTTGAGGTTTGCGGGGGATGGACAGAGGGGGCACGTCGGGTCTTCTCCGTACCACTGGTTGAGGTTTGAGGGGGAAGGCAGGACATCATACGTTGCACGTAAGATGAAGCTGATGTGAAATGCATTCATGCCCATCAGCTCCCTCCAAGAGAACTTTCTCCTCTCAACACCTTCCCATCTCATCCACTGTCCTTGCTTCGCTTGTGAGACTGCTTTTGCACATCTCGTTGCCTGTTCCTGTCGACGCACCTCCTCAACAACCAACTGTCGGCGCTGAGCTGGAGCTGCCTTATGCCACGATGGTCTGCTCTCTCCCAGGCCGAGGCCTCCTCTCCCCTGTTGCACATTGCCAATAATGTCTCTGTGCCTAAGGTCTGACTTTGCCTGGTGAGTAGCTGCCGCTGGGTTCCATTTCCTTCCTTATTTTCTTGGGTCGTTTTTGTTATCAAGAAAAAGCATCTTAATTTAAGAATTTTTTGATATTTTTACTGAAAACAAGACAAAAATACTAAGAATTTTTTTCTTGAAAATCATTTTTTGCAGTGCATATCACAAATGTAATTTTATGCAGTTTATTCAAGTTTGGCATATGATGTTGGCATTGTTTAGGCATTGTTTAAGTTTCTCCCAATGACAATTTTTCAAATTTTATTACTATAAAAACCTGCATTGTGTTAAGTGGATGGCAAGCCATGGAAAGACCATTAAATGGTTAAGTTCATTTCAGCTCTTTAGTGTTTGTTCACTTTTATTTGCTTATAGACAAAGATAAATTCCCACATATCTGCAATGCCTCTGATTATTTTATCAACTTCTCTGATGGCGCACGCACACGCACGCACGCACACAGACAAGAAGTGCCTAATCATATGCATATTCCACATTTTATAAGTGTTTTAATGCAGTGACTTTCAATGGTCTTGGTCTTGGTCTTGACTTGGTCTCGGCCTGTCTTGGTCTTGTCTCGGTCTTGGCCTGTCTTGGTCTTGGTCATGACTTGGTCTCGGTTTAGGTGGTCTTGACTACAACACTACCATACATTCATGTATTAACAAAAATAGATGTTTGAACATCGCGTTTATCACTACCTCTGTCTCGCATGACAGATTCTGTACAAGCACCTGTGGCGTCAGTCGATGCGCTCTGCTGAGCCTCATTTAAGTTGCATTGGAGCATGCAGACGTGCGCGTCGCGAATGTGCCGCCACAAACTGCAAGTCTAGAAAAAAAAATGGTATGGTGTTCCTGATTCACATCCTGTGGATGTTTTTCATCGCTAAAAGGGAGTTTGGGAACTTACAGCAAAGCACAGATGACAACAGGGTTACTCGCAAGCTAGCATGAAGGTAAAGCTAATCTTTTACATTATAGCGATGATGCTGGTAGTGACGATTCTCTCAGACCAATCAGTGACCTACAGTGTTTTCGTGTCACGTTTTGGTATCAGCTCGGGCCTCTTGGAACCCCGACCGAGGTGGTACAGTACTAAAAAAAGTCGGGTTCTACGTACTGTACCCAGTGAAAAAGCTCACAAAAGTAAGCTGACCCAAACGGTGGCGTGGGTTACTATGCAATGGAAAAGCACCATTAGTCCACAGTTTACCCCTCCCTTTTGAAACGCATAGTAAAGCTACGGTAGCCGCCACAGGAAAAAACAAGTTATCATCTGAGACAACCTAGTAACAAAAATGCGATCTATAAAATAGTTTGACTGTTTACGGCAAAAATGGCAATTCCTATGTAAGGGAAAAGATGCTGTATATAGATAAAAGCGGCTCATTCTAAGAGAATAAAAATAATACAGTTCTTTTTTAAGGTCTTAATACACCACTGATAATATAGTTATGAATTTTATATTGCATTTCTGTCAAGAGATCCTTCTTAAAAGTCTCACATTGCCCCTTTAAGTGATTTAATAATATCACACATACAAATACCTTACAATTACAATATAAGGGATTTTTAGCATAATGAACAGCGTTATTATAAACCAATTGTTGCATTTATTAAAACTATATATTTACTGTATTATACAGATTCAGAAAATGCTTTTAAGGTCAGAATAAGTCTAAAAGCTGCCATGGGAGGTGACGCCGTAAGTCCATTAAAATTTTAAACAAACATATATTTATGGATATAAAGGGAATATAACACTGTGTAATGTTTTTTTTCCAGTACACTTGGAATTCAAATGAAATGTATCTCTTTAAGTCCACAATGGCTTTTGCTATGCGCAAATACTACTTGGAAGAAAAGGGCCAAGAAATGAATTTCATGTAAGTAATGTGTATTTGCTTCCTCCACTCAGTACATATTACAGAATAATGCCCATGAATAATTTTTCTGATGAAATAATGAATTTCTTTACATGCAGGTCAGAAAATATCTACACATACAAAGAAACGCCTAGAATCTCATTTTATTTTGTGGTGATGGACCCAACCACACCAGGCCTGATTATTCCTAAAGCAGAAGTGGAGGCGGCTATACGGTATTATCATGCTGCAACAATTTAGAACAAATATTAAATATTTAATTAATAATAAATAATTATTATTCGTATCATTCCATAATAGTAATTTTAATAAAAATATATATATATATTAAAGGTGGGGTGCATGATTTTTGAAAAACACTTTGGAAAAGGGAGTCGGGCTTAGTACCAAAACACACGCCAATCAGTATTAAGGGGCGTGTCTACTAACCGACATCGCTGCCTGGGTTGCCTATGTGTGGGGCAGGACTATCAAAAGAAGGTCCAGATTCTATTGGGGTAGGGGCGTGTTTGTTTAGGTGATTTCAAATGTCAACATTGGCTTTCAGAGATCATGCACCTTTAATTTACAATATTCATGAAATGTAAAACACAAAACTTTTACACTTAAAAAAGTAAGTTACCTTTTTTCCTTACAATTTTGTGTTAATTCAACTTATTTATTATATAATAAATGTTAGTTTAGTAAAAAATACATTTTTATTTTTGGGTGAACTATCCCTTTTACTGAACTGCTGAACACATTTTAAAAATACATTTGAATGTTTTAGAACTGGTCACACGAACATCAAATGAAGTCATGATTTCTAGAGAAAAAAAAATTTTTAGTGACCACAAAAATTCCCTTGCATAATGGCATGCGGTCTGTCACAGGCTTTCAAGAGGACGTATCAACAGTGCATTTCTACTCAGTGATGAAACAATGGAATTTGTTGGGCTGATGGCAACTTTGGCCCCACCAAAGGAGGAAAAGATCACAGTTTGGCTGGTGGTGTTCGGTGTGGTAATGGGACTAACAGTATTTGTGGGGATCTACCTTGTTATCTCAGGAATATTCAATAGGAGGAAGTACGTATTAAAGGGGAAGCACCAAATTAATGACTCAATATTTTTGTGAATGCAGAATATAGCCAGCTCCACAAAATTATTACCATAGATCATTATGATGCATTTAATTCATGTTCCTTTTTTCGTGTTTTCAAGTTACATTTCTAAAACCTGATTTGACTAATAAGAAACCATTGACTTAATGTGCAAAATTTGATTGGAATTCTTTATTTCCTATTTTCTCAGGAAAGCTAAGAAGGTTGAGGACACCACAAACCCATATGAGAATGCAGATAAAGGGCAAGTGAACAAAGCCTTTGAAGATGTTGAACAAACAGGATTCTAAAGAAATTGAAGTTATCAAACCTAACAGGTTTTCTGTAACATCAGAATGGATCAAAAAGCTTTTACACCAAGAAATATGGAGACTTTT
This sequence comes from Paramisgurnus dabryanus, assembly GCF_030506205.2. Classification (NCBI taxonomy): domain Eukaryota; kingdom Metazoa; phylum Chordata; class Actinopteri; order Cypriniformes; family Cobitidae; genus Paramisgurnus; species Paramisgurnus dabryanus. Next base: position 6,005,106 of record NC_133350.1, on the reverse strand, counting down.
TTATATAATTTAATGAATAAAATACTTTTTCACAAATACATTTAGATTTCAAATGGAAAATAAAAAACAAATGTTTATAGTTCAATATTTTAAATACGTTAGAAAGACCCAAGGTGTTTTTTTTACAGATGTTCTTGTTAATAGTTTAATAAACATAATAAACAACAATATATTAAAAATAAAATGTAAAAAGAATTGTCAGTTTCAAAGTCGTTGAACAGAAAAGTAAAAAAAATAAATGCATACTGTAAATATTTAAAAAAGTTCTTGATTCTGATTGGTCAATGGCTGTGTTATATACGGCTGACCGCTGCAGCCAACAATTGCAGCGCAGCATCTTTAGCAACAACCCAATGTAAACATGTAAAACATTCTTGCAGCGTCCAAGTATGGCAACTTTGTATGCAGTATGCAGACTACTTTCTTGCTATAGTATGTACAATTTAGTCCGTAGCAAAGTAAGGGGTGCTAATAGGCCTACACATTTTTAGCATTTCAGCTAGTTGTCATTAATTTTGTCCCATCACCTTTTAAAAGTGGATTTTGCATGACAGGTGTCCTTTAAAAATATTAAACATACTATGATGTGGGACATACAAATTCATATTTCAAATACTATTTAAAACGAATAGTCGTCGGGTCTGTTGCTTTTTCACAGTCAGTTAGGGACTGTTTTTTCAAGCGAAAGGAAGGGTTTGTGTTAATACAAATTATTTCTTGCTTTAATATTTTGTAACCGTTTTATAAAAGCATTAAACAATAAGGTAGCCTATAATCAAGGCTAGTGCTATATGGTCACACAAAGTCAGGACCTTTAGCCATGACTTATTCACAATGCAGCACAGCCTCTTGTACCTTATTGCTTATCAGTGGCTGCTGGTGACTTCTTTTTTCGAGGGCGCACAATGCAAAGTCCTTCACAACATGTATGTAGCCCGTCATGTGTGTGGTTCGTAATTTCAAAATATGTGTTTTGCGCGTAAAACCTATGTGCATCAAATGTCTTGTCAAAATAAGTGCCTGCTGCAGACGCGTCTAAAGGGTTTATGATAAAAGAGACGCTCACGTTTGCCAGATACTCGCGTAATCTCATGTGTAATCAGAGTTTACTACTAATGGAGTCTCTTGCTTGTATTTTGTGAACGTGAGCGTCTCTTTTATCATAAGCGTTTTTAACGCGTGTGCAGCAGGCACTTATTTTGACAAAACACGTGATGCACATGGTTCACGACGCAACAAACACATATTTTGAAAACACGTATTTTAAATTTGGGCCCCTCGGAAGAGCAGTCAGGGGCCGTCACTGTTGCTTACAACGTTGTAAAGATAAAAGGCTATCAACTGAGCTACAGTTTTCCCAAAATATAGTCAGTTGAAAACTCATTGGTTCATACAAATATTAGAAAGCTTAAAATTCAAACATTTCTGCAAAACTTATTTCCATGTTTTATAGTTTTTGTGGCCTCACTCTCGATTAAGTAGAAAAAAGTGTTTGGTGGATTCTCTCTTTGCAATTTCATGACATTGCTGTCTACAGAAATAAACCATCCGCTGTGAAGTGCTGACTCAAAACGAAAGGGACCGCTTGCACATTGAGTCATGAAGAAAACAAGGGACCATTTCTCTGTGTCATCTGCAGAAATGCAGCGTAGCTTGTTTAAGTCGTACATCTGAAATAAAGACAATAAAAATGTGGTTAGCTGCAGCTTAAAAGACTTTCATGTCAACATGCAAATTGTCAATGCATGAAAACTTACCGTAACTGATAAAATCCTTTCTTCGCCTTGCTTGATGCAGGTAAAGAAGTTTTCTGTCCCTGTGAAGTTCAGCAAAACTGGAACACCTGAGCATGTATTTCTGGGCATTGCATGATAGTAGGTGGTGATCTTGGCTAAAATACAAGCAATTTTGAAATAATAAGATAACAGACTGCTACAGTTAAATGGTTAAATGGAAATTATAAGAAATATTACAAAACTACTTTTGTACAAACCTGACATTGTATCATCCAAGCAAATCTCTTTGTTTGATGGAGTGACATATTTGCCCTGAGGGACACTTTTCAGGAACAAATTGTTTCGTTCTTTATACAGTGTGTCAGTTAAATCTAAAATGTACACAATTGTAAAAACATCATGTTAGTTAGGGACACCATTTATCATTCATTTAGTTCAACCAAAAATGAAAATTCTTTCACCATTTACTTACTCTCATGTTGTTACAAACCTGTATAAACAAACTAAGGAAAATGTTTGTATCCATTGACTTCCATAGTATGCTTTCATCCTGGAAGTCAATGGGGCCTCTGATCAGTTTGGTTACAAACATTCCTTAAAATATCTTCCTTTGTGTGTATCAGAACAAAGAAATGTATACAGGTTTGTAACAACAATAGAGTGAGTAAATGATTTCAATAAATCATAACACAAAATCTATTTAATGCAATATGAATGCAATCAATGCAAAAGAACAAATAAATGGTTTCTTACTGTAGTCAACCTCATCTCTCTCAAGTGTTATAAAAATTTCCTTGAATTGGCAGTCACAGTTGTGTGAAGGGTTGTCATCGTCAAAACCACAATCTTCATCCAGATGAAGGGTTGTGTCAGCCATAATAGGCAGATCGAAATCTTCAAAGTCCTTGTGTTTCAACTCGCAAGGTTTTGCATGTGGAGGTTCCTGGTGCTCTCCTGTTTCCAGACGTTCCACTTCTTCCTTTTTCATATTTAGGTTGTACAGACACAGATGCTCTTGTTTTAACTTTACACGAGGATAGTCAAAGACCAAAGATTATTTAGCTTCTCACAACTGAAGAAAACTAATATCAAGTCATCCAAGTTCAGACACGTGTGTTCTAGTACTCAGACAGCTCTTAAATTGACCACGAAATCGTGATGATTTCATCATACAGACCACGTGATCACCCGATGTTTTCATTCTGTAAAAAAACCCTATAAAGTGTTTTTCTCTATAGAGTGACCTATTTCACTCTTTCATCTAACCACAAAGTTTGTGATAATGTAGTGGTGTGTGCCAAAAACAAGGTCAAAACAAATAGTCCCATGCTGTCACATGGGGAAGTACCCTTTAGAAGATCCTATTTCTACCAATATGTACATTTGAGGTACTAATATGCAATCTTTTTGATAGCAATTTAAGGTACTCATAAAGGTGTACTTTTTAAAAGGGTTAGCCCCCTGTGACAGCTATTGACAATTTTTTTGACTCAAAACTGTCCATTCTTGATTTATTAGTCGGCTAGAGAAGTGTCATGTTGTGTGAGGTAAGGAGAAAAAACATAATAGTAAAGAGGGTACATGCAGCTGTTTATTGTGGGAATCATTAAAAGCATTAAGCAGTAATTAAAGATGATCACTTAATCTATCCAGTACACTCTAAAAACAAACGGTGCTATATAGCACCAAAAGTGGTTCTTTGCTCATAATCATAGAAGAACCATTTTTAGTGCCATATAGCACCGGTGAAGCACCTGTGTAGAACCATATAGTGCTTTGTAGAACCATATGTGGTGCTATAGTGGTGCTATATGGCCCCTATATGGTTCTGCACAGGTGCTTCACCGGTGCTATATGGCACTAAAAATGGTTCTTCTATGGTTACGATCCAAAGCAACAGTTTTGGTGCTATATAGCACCGTTTGTTTTTTTAGAGCTTCTTCTTCTTCCTTTATTTCTTACAGCCATTCTAGCATCTGCGGCTATATTCATGGCGAGAACCAGGGAATCCATACACAAGTTTATTCAGACAAGTTGATTTATACACAAGTTGGGGGAGGGACAATTTGGTATCTCCAAAAACTTGCGTGTTTTTGGCGTGTGGGAGGAAACCGGAGTACCCGGAGTAAACCCACGCTGACACAGGGAGAACATGCAGAAACTCCACACAGAAAGGCCACCTGCCCTAGCCGGGGAATCTATCCAGTACTAAAGACATGAGCCAAACATATTAGTGTGTCACGGGAAGTGCAAACCCTCAGGAATGAATCACTGTTGTTTGGCAGTGTAAGCTATTATTAGAGTTTTTCTCAGTCGCTTTGGTACATTTTTCAAATTAGAATTGAAACTACCTGTTCAATCTATTTCACATCATTGTGTCACTTGTGCACATCAAAAAAGCAGTTTCTCATTTCTTTGAAGAAGTTGCAAATGCTTTGGTACAGTACATCCATGCAAATAATTATGTACAATTCTGTGCTGTTTCCTACATTATCAATCGCTTATGTCATGTTGATTAAAGTGTATTATGATAGGTATTTGTTGAATAGTCTCAACCCCCACAACATTTAGACTAGGGACGTGTATTTTGAGGGGCAGTTGCTCTGACCTAAAAAAAGGCCACACACCCCCCCAAAAAAGAAAAAAAAAAACAACTCATGGGCTATATGAAGGACTGAGAATAACAGGGTCTTTATTAAAATATACATTCATTGTTGGATTGGAAAATTAAACTGACTTAAGGACTGTTGGATAGGTACACTTTATCCTGGTGGACCGATTAGAGTCCAAGAATTATTGAGTCAAGCACCATTCAGATACTGATTAAACTTTACTGTAGAAAGGAGGGGTTTGTGTGTGTGGTCTGTACAAATAAAACACAAAACAGATATACATAAGATATGATAAATCACACAAAATACAATAATACAGCCCAGTACTTATAAATGTAGTTAGGAATTAATTATATTATATATTCCACACAGTAGCATTAACAATATAGGCGTGAAGTAATAACTGTAGAATTTCAAATCTTATATAAATGATCAACTTAAATCTTCATATTACAATCATATGCAATACAAATACACATATATAAACAGCAAGTTGGCAACTAACAATGTCTTAAAAATATTGGCGGGAAATGCACGGACGACCGCGCATACATTAACACTCGATAAACAAGCTCAATAACTCAAATTTAAATCACCTAACGGTGCTATCCCGCAGAACTGTAACATAAACATGCTCTGGATTATATTTTTTTTATTAATAACTCACTTTCTTTGATGTACGCACACTTGAACTTGAAACGACTCGTAGCGCTTCCTCACAGCTCGTCTCCCTAACCGACTGCAAAAAGCGCAGAACCATACGTCATGACAGTCTGAGGCCGGAAGTGGGCCTTATAAGGCATTCCGAAACTTCTGTGTCTACGTCTGCTCCCCTCACAGTCTCTTCACGACGCGCATGGGCTAAAGGGGACGCGCAAAGGGGCCGCGCACGCAAACCGTTTATACATTCACAAAGAAGTACACTGAAATACAGCACTCAATCACTTATTTACTACTAATAATAACACAGAAAAACATGACTTGAGTCACGAAAATCCTTACATCAATATTCCTATCTATATCCTATCAAGTCACTCATGGGTTTCTCCAAATATAATAACTGAAAATCTGTTCTGAAATATGCATCTTGGACAGCTTGGGGGTAAGTAAATCATCCCTTACGAAAATTAACCATGGTTTTATTGTGGTAAAAGTGTAGTAACCATGGTTTTTTGGTCATTTGATTACTATGAGCAAAACCATGGTTTTACTACACTAACCATATGGTTTAACTATGGTTTTTGAAAACCATGGTTGTCAAAACCATAGTTATTTTGTGGTAACCATGGTTTTACTACAGTAACCATGGTTTTTTGGTCTTAACTGTAGTAAAACCATGGATAATTTTCGTAAGGGATGGGTTTAATATAATTTTTACCTGAACTATCCCTTTAACCATTTTGAATAACACATGATACAAATTAATGTTGTGAATCTCATGTCACGCGTGTGTTTTGAGAAGCACTTACATCATACAGTAGGCTACAGTATACAGTGAATCAGACGTCAATCATCGATGGATTTTCTTCAATCTGTGCTACAGTGTTTCTGTAGGTTGCGCGCGTTTAACTGGGTCTGACGACGAAGGTCGCGCGTATTCACCTTATTTTCCACGACAACAAGGGCGGCGCCATTGCGCTCATTTTGTCAACGTACTTCCGGCTGCATATGATGAGCAGCTGAGGCAGTGGCTAAAGCCGACGCGTTAAACTTAAAAAGCTCACTCAAGCGCCTTTATGTTTGTTTCTTACCAATTTTAATGGACGGGGAGCCGACTGAGGAACACCCTAATCCCAAGTAATGGTTCGACTACGATGTTCCGGTAACTTTAAACCACGCCGGGTGTTGAAAAGGTGGTCAGTTTCAGGTAAGCTATCTTAGCTTAATGTGCTCTTTCGCCTAACGTTAGATTTGTGATGTCCGTTCTAAGAATAAACTTAAGATCAGTAACGTTAGTTTATAAAATGCAATTATTTTGAATGATTTTCATTGCCCACCTGTATTTTTATATTTAAGATAAGACAGCAATATATTATAGTACATTACATTCTTACAGTAGCTCACGTGATTCATACAAGTTACAGAGATTTCAGATGCTAGGAGGTCAGTTAATTTCTCATTCAGATATTGATGATAATGACCTATTAAACGACATATTATTTAACATTGAAGTTAGAGGTTGTGTGTATAATGTTACTGTCTCTTTTTAATGCATCTCTCTCTCACACACTGTTCTGTTTAAGTATGGATGTCATTTATAAATTAATTCTCATGATGCAAGTTTCTTTTAAATACTAACATAAAAATGTTTATGGTTATATTATTTTCACAGATGCATTGATGTTTAGTGATGCAATGGACAACTGAGATGATACAATCAACGTGTTCCTAAACTGTGATGCAGAAACACAATGGGAGGATCAATCCGTCTCTGAACACAACTACACTTTAAAAATCACAACTCAACGTTGAAGCAACCTACATCTGATATGGGAAAACAACCTTGCAGTTTCCCGGACAGGCCTTATGCCGGTCCCAGGCTAAAATGCTTATTTGAGCTACAATAATTTAAAAACACCTTGTACTGACATACCTCAACATATATGAGTGCCATTGTTTTGTCACAAGATGTGGTTTGTTTGTAAAACTAAAATGTCCTAATATAATTAAGGCCTAGTCCTGTAAACCCTGTCTGAGAAACTGCTTCAATGCTTCTGCTTCATGTGTTGAGGTGTCACAAGAGTACATATCTCTGCTGAGAAACAACCATCTTTGTCAGCTTTACACAGGGTTGATATTGCATGCATTACATTCAGTCGCTAAGCACATCACCAGTACATACACATACAGCTTCCAGATAAACACTTGGGATCAGCTCCTGATGACTCTGATAAAGCTGTGTCTTAATTCATTGCAGGGTGGTCTTGCTGAAAAGTTAGTTGTTTCTTAGTCCATAGTTATTTTTATAAACCTTTACAATTTGACCTGATTTTACCTGTTGTAAAGTTACATTAAACCTTCATACAGTTTGTTATCAGATGTCATGCAGTGATATTAAACATTTACAATGTGATCTGTTGTGCATTATTTATATTAAACCTTTATAATGTGATCAGATATTACCTGCCATGCAGTTATATTAAACCTTTACAATGTGATCAGATGTTGTGCAGTTATATTAAACATTTACAATGTGATCAGATGTTACCAGTCATGCATTTATATAAAACCTTTACAATGTGATCAGATATTGTGCAGTTATATTAAATCTTTACAATGTGATCAGATGTTACCTGTCATGCAGTTATATAAACCTTTACAGTGTGATCAGATATTATCTGTAAGGAATTTCTTAAACCATATGTGAGCTTTGTAGATTCCACTTAAAAGGATTAAGGTCTCCTGATTTGAAGGAATAAGTTTTGGCAAGTTTGCAAATGAATTCTATCATGGTACATTACCACATAAAAACGAAATAGATATTGGACTGGCTAAGTTGCACATTTGCTTAAAAAAAGACGAAATCACTGTGTAAATATTGGTAAGCATAGTTACTTTAATAATGCTGCTCCATCAACTCCTTCTGACACGACGAGGTAATAAAATATGTCCCATAGGTTACTTGCCGCGGCTGCTTCATATCTTCTAACCACGAGACGATTGATGGGACATTATAAGACTATCCGAGCGTCGTATCAAGTTTTCTCCGTGCTCCTAATTCAAAACATTTACAGCAGTTGCGATATTTGTCATTTAGCTAAAGTTATAGTGAACTACGAACAATCTTTTAACCACCAAACTAGCTCCCGAATGCACTGTGCCATATTAGCAGCGGAAGTCGGTTGACAAAATGCGGAAGAGCGAAGAATTGAAAAGGGGCGTGGCGGAATAAGGTGAATATAATAGCGGGTACATATGTGAAGTTTTGCTTTTAGTTAAAAGATTAGTAAATTAGTATTCACGTCATCCAACAACCAACTTTCTTTGTTTTCTGCGTGTTCTACATAGGCTACGAGCAGGGGTTAAATTGGGATTTGTTATGTGGGGGGGCTCTGCGGGGAGGGTACTTTGAGGGGTAACATGTTTAGTACTGATGACAGCAAAGCCACTGGTGTGTTTCAATGACATTCTGGACCTCTGATAGAATTTGATAAGTTTTAACTTTAAATCTGTGCCAGAGGTTGACCCCAAATATTTTATAAAGAGCGTCTGAATTTAAAATGATGCAAATCTATGAGTTTGACACCCTATATCCATTTGTTACACATATCATTATGCACAATTTATCAAAATTTAAATGAAGTTTAAAGAATCAACCTCCTTGAATAATTATATATGCATAAGATAGGCTACCCAAAAAGACTCAATTAACAAGAGAAGGTACAACACACAGTACTGTATCATCAACATGTCTTAGAAATTAGCAATAGAGAGTCCCTATGCTGGTCAGCAGCTAAAACAATCATATAGTTAGGTTTGATTTGTGTAATCAAAATACATAAATGTATTAAACTATACAATGAGTTATATGCAGTGTTATCCAGTTAACACTGTAATTAGATGAGTGACATACATAATTTAGTCCTTAACACATTTCTAGTCTTCTATAAAGTTTCCTCGAAGTGGGCACCATTATTACCTCCCTCTCTCTCGGTCGCTCTCTCTCTCTCGTCTCTATGTCAAATGATTCTGCGTGAGAGCGCGTTCTTGAAGTTCCTGAGTTTTTTCGCTTGAGTTGCATAACTTGCGCGAAGACGCGTTTAAATGGAAAAGCGCGTGTTTTCGCGGCAATTGCGGCACCCAATTCGCGTCATTTGCATCGTCCCGTGCGAGGACGCGTCTGACTGCGTCTTTGCATTGACTTTGTATGTAATCTACTCGCGCAAATCGTTGAATTTGCGTTGGTGAGTATGCCCCATAATGAATGGAAACACATTATTCCCTTCGCGTCAGTGCACACACACCAGCGCAGCGAGTTCACGCGCACAAGCGCAGCAGGTACACTGGCAAGAGCAGAGCGAGACCTTCAGCCTATGTGCCGGAGCTTAGCCCCGGACGGCCCCGGCCCAATTTAAACCCTGGCTACGAGTAAAACCGGATCAGACGATTCAGTTTTTGCAGCGATCTCAACAATTCATTCAAATTGATTCGTGAAACGATTCCAAACGTTTGGCCCATTTGCTTCGTAAAGAATCGATTCAAACGACTCATTAATTCGCGAATGTCCCAAAAACACGAGACGCCAATTTAAAAATAAAATACACATTTCGTTATTAATCAAAATACAGGAACAAGGGAAAGCCGCCCAGTATAACGAAGTAAAAGTACGATTTATTTTTTCCACCTTGGAAGGGCAACGTGGCGAGAAGGGCATATGGGCAGATGCCCGGGCAACCCCCTGTGCACGTCCCTGATTTAGACTTTCATAACATTAGTCTTGTACAAAAGCCTTTGTTGGTAATGAAAGCATCAAGACACCTCATTTATGGAGAAACTAGTTACATGTATTGCTCATTTGTGGTTTGACACATTCTTTCACAAACAAATCTTAAAGGTTCTGTGGGCAAGCAAAAACCAATAGTGAAATGATGGTTAACTACACTCTTTGAAAGGATGTGTTAATTTTTTACACATCTTTTTGCGTTAAGCTTTTAACACATTATGTGTAATTTTAACACATTATGTGTTATTTTGTATTGATTTTGTGTTTATATATTTATATTTATGTTTCAATAATAACACAGAGATGGGTGGATTCTGGAACAACGCATTTAGTGTTACAGTTTTTTGCCTAAATAACTGTTTGTAACAAAGTCAACAGGTGTTAAATGTGTTTGCTTTCATTTCACTTACACTTTCTATGCGTACACACATAATCTATTTTTGGAGTAGCCTAAGGTTTGACGTCTTTAGACTTTCTTTGAAAGCCCAAATTTTGCCTTGTTTTAGCCAAAATTTCTTGCTGGGTTCCATCAACTCTGATCTTTAGTTCTTTCCATAGATTTTCAAGTCAGGTGATTGGCTGGGCAATTCTAGCAGCTTAATTTTCTTTCTCTGAAACCAAGTGACAGTTTCCTGGCCGTGTGTTTGGGTTAGGGTTTACCCATCATGAGACGTTTCTTGCATGACATCTAATGAGTAACTATTTTATAGGCTATCAGTTGGGACTGAAACAGCTTTTATTATTTGCATGTCAAGTGGCAGAATTGGGTTTTTATTACTTACTGTCTTGGCTTTCCATGCCTTTCTGCACCTGCTTTTCTTCATCAGTCCCACACTTCTGTGTCATTTAACATGATTACACATCTATGCATAGGTTATTAGTGTTACCACGTCACTAGCACCTTTAGAAATATAATTTATTTACAAAAAAAAAAAAATGGTGTTCAATTCTTATTTTACCCACTGCATAAAACTAGGCTTACTTTAGTAACAAAAAATGTTATGCACAAACACAGCAGCTCTTCGAGATAATAACTTTTTATTTTATTTTTTATTGAGATTACAAGGATAAACTTGATAAATGATGCTTACACATACAAATAAAAAATTGCTTAACAATATAAATGTAAGGAATGACACACAGTAAATGTTTTTGTTGATTTTATATTTCAGTGCTATAAAAACGTAATCATGAAAATGGTCATGAGTCAATAGCAATAAAAAACAATTACATGTATTGGTTGAAAATATCAGTTCAATGTAAAAAAAAATGACACATATGCATATGAATGGCAGGGTAAAAAAACATTTTAGCTAATAATATGATACATATCTACTCACTACTGCAATAGCAGTTAAACACATTTAAGTACATTCTTTGGAGAAGGCTGTATTTTTAAACTAAACCAAAACTAATTACTTCAGTCCAAATTTAGCAATCAAGACTTTTTTAAAAGGTTATCACTTATACACTCTTAAAAATAAAGGTTATAAAAAGGGTTCTTTGCAAAAGAAGCATTTTTTGGTTCCTCTAATGAACTTTCAGTCAAAGGGTCTCAACCACCACTTCTCTTTTACCTTACAGTATAAGCCACACTTTAATACGTCAGATAGGTTTATCTTAATAATGTTCAAGGTTTTTTATAGAACATTTTGGGAAGCTTTATTTTTAAGAGTGCCAAGTTGCCATTCCAAAGAATTTCTCATCTTATTAATGACACATTAGGATCGCTTACATCAGCTTGAATAAATTTGTGAGGTCATCACTAATAATATGGAAACAAAATATGTCAGGTTCAAGTTACATTTTTCACCTCAAAATATTGATTATGAAAACAAGCAAATAATGATAATAGCTCATAAATGAATAGCAAAGTTACTTTGTGTAAACAAAAAAAGATATAAAAAATTCTATTTGTCAAGGATTTGATCCTCCTTACTTTATATTTAAAGTCTTTTTGTCACTTCAAGCATCTTCTGAAACAACCCTTTATGTTTTATTTCTGACTCTCAATTACAAAATAAAACTTAAATGGCTCAGACTCATTTTTCTTCCGCATATCAACTTTATCAGCTTTATCAACTTTATCACAGTTTACACGCTGTGTGGAAATAAACCAACCTCGGTGAAGAGCGGACTCGAAACGCCTGAGATCTTCAGCTGAAGCAGACATGTAAAACACCAGGGACCATTTTTCTTGGTCATCTGCACAGATGTTTTTCAGGTCCTTTCTGTTATGGCTCTAAAATATATGAGACTTTGGTTTAGCAGGAGTTTAAAACTGAATTTCACATGAAAATGATCTAATTTAGAAACTACAGAAAGTTTCCAGAAATCAATACCGACATGCAATTTAACAAACATTACTTCATTATCAATATAAGTGTCTCAGCATTTTGTTCAACATTTAAAATATATAAATGTATCATTTATTTGGTGCACAAATGCATAAAAAAAGACCTGTAACTAGAACGGGTTACATGTTAGCAATAATGAATGAAAACTAACCACAACTTCTAAAATCTTCTCATTTTCCCCTTTCTTGGTGGAACAGCGGAAGAAATTATTAGTGCCAGTAAAGTTCAGCACTACTGGAAGACCAGCTTTGTCCGGTATGGTCGGCATGTAATAGTAGATTGTGATTTTTGCTGAAAAGAGAATAAAGCTTTTTAAAACAGGAGCTTGAACAGCGTACAGTTACCAATAATCAGGAAATGTTAGCTAGGTAGTGTTAGTGACCCTACCTGAAACTAAAACAAAATATCAAACATCAAATTTACATTATTTTGGACAAACCTGACATGGTGTCTTTCAAAATCAACTCCTCATTAGATGGGGTGATATACTTGTTAATGAAGTAACTCTTCAGAAACAAATTATCCCGTTCTCTAACCCGATTCACAATCAGTGATCCATCTGAAATAATGGGAGCTAAACAGTTAAACAAAACGTTTAAGTAGACATGTGTGATACTTAAAAGTCATATGCATATTTAAAAAAATCACATTTTAATTCTAGCATTTCAAAGATGACTTACTGAAGGCAATCTCAGCTCTTTCAGGTATGACAACAACGTCATTAATTTGGCAGTCCGTTCTTCCGCAGTTGTAACAAGGGTGTGCTGGGTCGCAGCCTCGACCAACAACCAGCGTTAAGCTTGTTTCAGCCATGGAGATGAAAAGCAGATTGTCTTCTTTTACACACTTTTCCCACTCTCGTTCTGGAAGTGGTTGTTCCTGGTCCCCCTCTTTATCCAGATCTTCCTCTCTCACCATCTTCAGGCAGAAATTCATCATTGTTGGCTCCTTATTAAAGGCCTTGATCTCCTCCGATGAACACTCTTCTTTTTTCGGTCTGGTCGGTTGATGTATAGTCTAATATGAGAGACCATATACTTAAGCACAGTTCAGGAAAATGAGAATCAAGTTCACATGTCCTATTCCTAAAGCATTCTCACCCACACAAAATACCATGTGATCAATTTCCTGATATCTCCTAATGAGCCCACGGTGAAACGTTCACTTTCACTTCTCTATCTTACGGTCACATTTATAGTTTTTCTCAGTTGCTTTGAAGCATTTCTCAAATACATTTAGAGTAATTTTTCATGTCAGTGTCATCAAAATAACAAATTCTTGTGTCATGTGATTGATGATTGTAAATGAACAATGCTTTACTTTGTCACACATAAGTGTACATTAAATTATGATTGCAAGAGATTCAAAAAAGAAAAATTCACAAAAGTCTGACGTCATGCAGAGCTTGCAGGTCCATTCCATCTCAAATGCCATAGGGAAATAACAAAAAAATAAAGCTTACTGTATATGCATTTGTATCAGTGTTGTATTCAAGACCAGCTCATTGAGTCCGAGTCAAGACCGAGTCCAGAGCGGGTTGAATCCGAGTCAAGACCGAGACGAGAGAGGGTTGAGTCCGAGTCAAGACCGAGACCGGAGAGGGTTGAGTCCGAGACCAGAGAGGGTTGAGTCCGAGACCAGAGAGGGTTGAGTCCGAGACCAGAGAGGGTTGAGTCCGAGACCAGAGAGGGTTGAGTCCGAGTCAAGACCGAGTCTAGAGAGGGTTGAGTCCGAGTCAAGACCGAGACCAGAGAGGGTTGAGTCCGAGTCAAGACCGAGTCCAGAGAGGGATGAGTCCGAGTCAAGACCGAGACCAGAAAGGGGTCGAGTCCGAGTTAAGACCGAGACCAGAAAGGGGTCGAGTCAGAGTCAAGACCGAGTCCAGAGAGGGTTGAGTCCGAGTCAAGACCGAGTCCAGAGAGGGTTGAGTCCGAGTCAAGACCGAGACCAGAGAGGGCTGAGTCTGAGTTAAGACCGAGTCCAGAGAGGGTTGAGTCAGAGTCAAGACCGAGTCCAGGGAGGGTTGAGTCCGAGTGAAGACCGAGACCAGAGAGAATTGTGACATTTGTACAAAAAAAATGGTATGATTGTGCTGTGGGCAAACTGTACATGCTGTATGCTCCCAAACTTGATTGTTGACTGGTCATGAATTCAATTTTATTGCAATATCAGGTCATTTGCCATACTAGCAGACATTTCAAACATTCCATGTCACATATTTATGGATGCATATAGACCAGTTCAAAAGATGTAAACAACACTGGTCCAGAAGCACTTCCTGTTTCCGTTTTTTAACACTAGATCAACGTTGGGATAAAATAAACCAACAGAACATATAAACCTGAATTAACTGAAGTTAAACAAACATCTTAAAGATAATAATATATGTAAAATAAAAAATAACTGTCACAAACTGTAACAGGAAGTGTTTCTGGACCAGTGTTGTTTACATCATTTGAACTGGTCTATAGACAGATTTTGATAACTGATAGGATCTTTTTGAATATGATGACTTTATGAAACAATATTGAGAGGTTGGAAAGAGTTTGACATATTTATTGTAAATCAACTCATCAGTTATGAGTTATTGTATTTTAGTTATTGTGCAAACTGTAGACCAATGTATGGACAAATGTGCCAAAACACTTGCTATTTGCTAAAAGGGGACATTTCACAATACTTTTTTAAGATGTCAAATAAAGTACATATGTGAAATTTTTGTTCAAAATATCGTGCCGTTTTTGTTGTGTGCTTTTAAATGCAAATGAGCTGATCTCTGTACTAAATGACAGTGTTGTGGTTGGATAGTGCAGATTAAGGGGTGGTATTTTCCCATTCTGACATTATAAGGGAAGCCAAATTTCAATTACCTATTTTTTTCACATGCTTGTGGAGAATGGTTTACCAAAACTAAATTACTGGGTTGACATTTTTCAAATTTTCTAAGTTGATAAAAGCATTGGGAACCCAGTTGTAGTACTTAAACATGGAAAACGTCAGATTTTCATGTCCCCTTTAAATCAATAAGAAATTAGAATCTGATATGAACAAGAAATGAATTGTTCAAAGATCTGAACTCATTCGAGAATTGAGCCAAAGAGAAAAACTGTAAATAGCTTACATCAGACAGAAGACAGTGTAAGTATACTGTATATGTAAATGTGGTTATGTGTACGATTAAATTCTGTACCTACCAACATAGGAGATCCTGCGATCAGCATATAAGCCAACATTTCTGGTGTTACATCCTCAATGTTTTCTTGGTTTATCTTCAGGATTTTATCGCCCTCTCTATAAAGGCAGGCAGTCATATAGACAGGCAGATAGTCAGTCAGACAGACAGGCAATGAGTCAGTCAGTCAGATAAACAGACAGTCAGTCAGATAGACAGGCAGGCAGTCAGTCAGATAGACAGGCAGTCATTCAGATAGACAGGCAGTGAGTCAGTCAGTCAGATAGACAGGCAGACAGTCAGATAGACAGGCAGGTAGTCAGTCAGATAGACAGGCAGTCAGTCAGTCAGATAGACAGGCAGGCAGTCAGTCAGTCAGTCAGTCAGATAGACAGTCAGATAGACAGGCAGTCAGTCAGTCAGATAGACAGGCAGTAGGTCAGTCAGTCAGATAGACAGTCAGTCAGTCAGATAGACAGGCAGGCAGTATGATAGACAGGCAGGCAGTCAGATAGACAGGGAGGCAGTCAGTCAGATAGACAGACAGGCAGGCAGATAGACAGGCAGGCAGTCAGATATACAGGCAGTCAGTCAGTCAGATAGACAGGCAGGCAGTCAGTCAGATAGACAGGCAGGCAGGCAGGCAGTCAGTCAGATAGACAGGCAGGCAGTCAGTCAGATAGACAGGCAGTCAGTCAGTCAGATAGGCAGGCAGGCAGATAGACAGGCAGACAGTCAGTCAGACAGGCAGTCAGTCAGTCAGTCAGTCAGATAGACAGGCAGGCAGGCAGGCAGGCAGGCAGTCAGATTGACAGGCAGGCAGTCAGTCAGATAGACAGGCAGACAGTCAGTCAGTCAGTCAGTCAGTCAGTCAGTCAGTCAGACAGACAGACAGACAGACAGACAGACAGACAGACAGACAGGCAGGCAGTCAGATAGACAGGCAGTCAGTCAGTCAGTCAGTCAGATAGACAGTCAGGTAGTCAGTCAGTCAGATAGACAGGCAGGCAATCAGTCAGTCAGTCAGTCAGATAGACAGTCAGTCAGTCAGTCAGTCAGTCAGTCAGATAGACAGGCAGTCAGTCAGTCAGATAGACAGGTAGTAGGTCAGTCAGTCAGTCAGTCAGTCAGTCAGTCAGATAGACAGTCAGTCAGTCAGTCAGTCAGTCAGTCAGTCAGTCAGTCAAATAGACAGTCAGTCAGATAGACAGTCAGTCAGTCAGTCAGTCAGTCAGTCAGATAGACAGACAGTCAGTCAGTCAGTCAGTCAGATAGACAGGCAGTCAGTCAGATAGACAGTCAGTCAGTCAGATAGACAGTCAGTCAGTCAGTCAGATGGACAGACAGGCAGTCAGTCAGATAGACAGGCAGTCAGTCAGTCAGTCAGATAGACAGGTAGTCAGACAGTCAGTCAGATAGACAGGTAGTCAGACAGTCAGTCAGATAGACAGGCAGTCAGTCAGATAGACAGGCAGTCAGTCAGTCAGTCAGTCAGTCAGCAAGACAGAGAGGCAGTAGGTCAGTCAGTCAGTCAGATAGACAGTCAGTCAGTTAGATAGACAGGCAGTCAGTCAGATAGACAGGCAGTCAGTCAGATAAACAGGCAGTCAGTCAGATAAACAGGCAGTCAGTCAGATAGACAGGCAGGCAGTCAGTCAGTCAGTCAGATAGACAGGCAGGCAGTCAGTCAGATAGACAGGCAGGCAGTCAGATAGACAGGCAGGCAGGCAGGCAGATTGACAGGCAGACAGTCAGTCAGACAGGCAGGCAGTCTGTCAGTCAGATAGACAGGCAGGCAGGCAGGCAGGCAGTCAGATAGACAGGCAGGCAGTCAGTCAGATAGACAGGCAGACAGTCAGTCAGACAGACAGACAGACAGGCAGGCAGTCAGATAGACAGGCAGGCAGTCAGTCAGATAGACAGGCAGACAGTCAGATAGACAGGCAGGTAGTCAGTCAGTCAGATAGACAGGCAGGCAATCAGTCAGTCAGTCAGATAGACAGTCAGTCAGTCAGTCAGATAGACAGGCAGTCAGTCAGTCAGTCAGATAGACAGGTAGTAGGTCAGTCAGTCAGTCAGATAGACAGTCAGTCAGTCAAATAGACAGTCAGTCAGATAGACAGTCAGTCAGTCAGTCAAACAGACAGGCAGTCAGTCAGTCAGTCAGATAGACAGGCAGGTAGTCAGTCAGTCAGATAGACAGGCAGGCAATCAGTCAGTCAGTCAGATAGACAGTCAGTCAGTCAGTCAGTCAGTTAGACAGTCAGTCAGTCAGTCAGATAGACAGGTAGTAGGTCAGTCAGTCAGTCAGTCAGATAGACAGTCAGTCAGTCAGTCAAATAGACAGTCAGTCAGATAGACAGTCAGTCAGTCAGTCAGTCAATCAGTCAGAAAGACAGACAGTCAGTCAGTCAGTCAGTCAGATAGACAGTCAGTCAGTCAGATAGACAGTCAGTCAGTCAGTCAGTCAGTCAGTCAGATAGACAGACAGACAGACAGGCAGTCAGTCAGACAGGCAGTCAGTCAGATAGACAGTCAGTCAGTCAGTCAGTCCGTCAGTCAGATAGACAGGCAGTCAGACAGTCAGTCAGATAGACAGGCAGGCAGTCAGATAGACAGGCAGTCAGTCAGTAAGACAGACAGGCAGTAGGTCAGTCAGTCAGTCAGTCAGTCAGTCAGATAGACAGTCAGTCAGTCAGTCAGTAAGACAGACAGGCAGTAGGTCAGTCAGTCAGTCAGATAGACAGGCAGTCAGTCAGTCAGATAGACAGGCAGTCAGTCAGATAGACATACAGTCAGTCAGATAGACATACAGTCAGTCAGATAAACAGGCAGTCAGTCAGTCAGTCAGTCAGTTAGATAGACAGACAGGCAGTTAGTCAGTCAGTCAGATAGACAGGCAGGCAGTCAGTCAGATAGACAGGCAGGCAGTCAGTCAGTCAGTCAGTCAGATAGACAGGCAGGCAGTCAGTCAGTCAGTCAGATATATAGACGGGCAGGCAGGCAGTCAGAGAGACGGGCAGGCAGGCAGTTAGTGAGACAGGCAGGCAGTCAATCAGACGGCAGGCAGACAGAAAGGCAGGCAGGCAGGCAGACAAACAAACAAACAGACAGACAGACAGACAGACATATAGATAGACATCCCACCTTGCAAAAAATCCTTTGTCTAAACTTATGAAGTTTTTCACTTCATAGGAATGTTTTCCATCTTGCTCAGTGTGAAGCAGTGTAACACCTCCACTGAAAGAACTGCCCTGAAAGATCACATAACATGTCCAGAAACTGTTTAATATCCTTTAAGAATTGTTTTCCCCAAAACATGTACAGGCGTGGTCTCCAAGCTTTTCGTGAGCAAATGGATAACAATCTGAAGGGCTACTTTTTTGATATAGTCTACTCCAAACATTTTATTTTACTTGTTAACTTTATCCTATTTTACTTGTTGATATGATTTATCATTGTTTAAAAAATTTAACATACATAAAAAAGCCAAGCTTTTATAAAACATGTAATAAATCAATATTAAAATTGAGGCTTTTATTAGAATGTGCTTTGCCGGGCAACTCACAGACTCCGTGCGGGCAACCTGGTGCCCACGGGCACCATGTTGAAGACCACTGATCTACAGTATGGTATTACACAATCACAACTCATCAAATAACAAAGTACAAAGTGATCAATTTCAGTATGTTCAGAAATTTGTTCAAAAAAATCACACACAAATTTGGCTTACCTTTGTGGCCATGTTGATGTTATCTCAGATCACAGAGTTGTCAGACTCCGAAGTGCTGCCTTTTCAGAACTCTGCTGTCCCTTGAAGAGGAAGCTACACTGTGATGTCACTTCACACAAAGTGTGAGGTGTTTCTAAGGAAGCAGAAGTGTTAAGATTGTACGGGAAGGACCGCATGGGGAAGGGACATAACAACTCTGTGCTATAAAACATAAGCATAAAGAAACAAGGACTTTTTTGTTAAACATTTGATTTTACACATATAATATAAAATAATAATATAATATAATATAATATAATATAATATAATATGTGTCTTTGTCACCTACTCAGTATGATATTACTCAATATCTTTTTCCGGGTATCATATAATATTTACAAGTTTAAACAAAAGAGAATGACACATTACATGCACATGCACACAATGTCCCATCATTGAATAAACTCATTGTATGATCAAATGAATAAAAAAGGAAGTTATTAATTCACTACATGGAAAGCAAACCAAATACAAATTTTTGCTGAAGTGGTGTTCTTTTCATGATCAGCACATTCAGTATATTTCATTATTTAGTCCTATAAAAATATCAGATTATTGTATATTTAATAAAAAGAGTGAAGTTCAGTCTGGAGCACAAAGTGTGAATATAGTTCATAATAAATATTGTTTCAGTAATTCAGATTAGTTTATTCGCTTTAATTTCAGCAATGGTTTTTCTGTGACAGATTTGCTAAGGCTCTGTTGCACTGCAATTTACCCACGTATCACTGTGGTTTTCCTGCTGCTCACAGCAGGTTACCACTTAAATATTAGCCTTTCACTTCATTTTCTCATCACCACCACAAACAAACAAAAAAACACACACGCACGCATGCACGCACACACACACACACACACACACACACACACACACACACACACACACACACACACACACACACACACACACACACACACACACACACACACACACACACACACACACACACACACACACACACACACCAAGCATGTGAAACCAACAAATTCATTGCATTTTGCATTTAACCTATCTGAACATAGTACAGCATTTTGAAACATAACCAAAGTTGAGAATGTAAAAAAGGCAAAAATGCGTGGGTACAGTCACAATGCACAAAAACATTCTCACTCAACCGGCCTGACTATTTTTTATTTTTTTTTGCAGGGACAGGCAAGTTACATCACGATGTGATACTTCCTCTCGCCCTAAATGCTACTCTAGAGTAGTAACCGCTAGTGGCTTTAACTCGTGTTGCCAGAGCGGTCATAGTAAGCGTTGCATTTTGCCCTAATTCACAGTAATATAACTTGTTATATCCAGTATCTTTGTTTCAACCCAGTGACTGGATAAAATAAAAAATGTGTGATGCATCAGTTAAGTCAAGTTGTAGACATTGCATACTAAATGTCACCACACATGGAAAGAGACACATTCTCACACACACAGGGTATAATGGTGACATGTACATACACCAACAACGCAACATTCTTTGACATTTAATCATCTTTAAAACCCACAAGCCATTCGAATATGGCCTTCAGACAGATTTCTCATTAAATCACGTTTATGAAAGTGCAAAAACGTGTCTCTGTAGTTCAAAGAGTCATATGAGTCATTTTCCTGTTTCCAGTTTAGTAGTGTTTGTTAGAAAAGGTTTTTTGATGTGTGGTGATGCTTAAATATCACTTTAATCTGAGTATTATGATGGTAAATACAGACACCAGTTAAAAATTTCCATCAGGGAGAATAAAGGCATGCTACAAGAGCATGTTGATAATGATAACATTTTCAATTTAAACAATGAGTTGATTGTTTAGATGTAAATGCATGAGCTATGTCAGCATTTTATACAAAGCCAGTACACAATCATTTCATTCATTTTTTTAAAGATACAAATAACTTCTATATATTGAAGTTTCATTTACAACTAAGTATTGCGTAATGTCTGAATGGCCATACGCCTCTGGGTGAGGTAATGTAACCAATGTGGAACTCCAGAAGCGGATATAGGTGTACCTTTATTTAATAAAAACAACAGTCATTTCACAATGACTAAATAATTGTTGACAAAGAAGAACTTCATTAAAATAATTTAATCCCTAATCATATGCATGAGCTTAGCAATACCACAAAAAATAATAAAATAATTTAATCCCTAATCATATGCATGAGCTCAGCAATACCACAAAAAATAATAAAAGCAGGTGCTGGCAGGTGTGTGTCAGTGAGGAACAACTCGTACTAACTGGAGAGTATACTGTATATACTTCCTCTATGACAGGTTTCCCATAAATGATTAATCAACTGGAACAGAAATTCAGTCTAATAAACCAAGCAGACTGAAGAAGTTGTTATTAATCTATTTAGATTTACTTCACCCAGAAATTCACCCAATGTTTGGAGGAACAGAAAAAGTTTCACACCCAACCTCTTCTCCTCTGTAGGTTTAACAATCTCAAAATGACAAATAGTGTAGACATGTCTATGCTGCCCTCTAGTGGATATTGTACTTCATCTACTCACAAAGGTTCACCATAGTGTCCAGCTCTGTACCAACAGATGCCAGAGATCTACCCAACATAGATGTCTGAACCCAACGTCGGTCCGACATCAGAACCCAACATCAACTGACATTAGAACCCATTGTCAACTGATTTCAGAATCCAACGTCAAATGATGTCAGAACCCAATGTCAAATGACATCAGAACCCAATGTTTATCCGACGTCAGAACCTAAGTCTGTCCGACTTTCGAACCCAACGTCAGTTTGACGTCAGAACCCAACGTCAACTGATTTCAGAATCCAGCGTCAAATGACGTCAGAATCCAACATCAACTGATTTCAGAATCCAACGTCAAATGACATCAGAATCCAATGTTGGTCTGACGTCAGAACCCAAGTCCATCTGACCTGCGAACCCAATGTTAAATGACGTCAGAACCCGACGTCAACTGACGTCAGAACCCAACATCAACTGATTTCAGAATCCAACGTCAAATTACATCAGAACCCAACGCCGGTACGACTTCAGAACCCAACGCCGGTACGATGTCAGAACCCAACGCCGGTACGACGTCAGAACCCAACGCCGTTACGACGTCAGAACCCAACGCCGACATGGCGACGTTAGAACCCAACGACGGTCCGATGTCAGAACCCAACCTCAACTGATTTCAGAATCCAACGTCAAATGACGTCAGAACCCAACGTCAAGTGACGTCAGAACCCAACGTCAAGTGACGTCAGAACCCAACGTCAAGTGACGTCAGAACCCAACGTCAAGTGACGTCAGAACGCAACGTCAACTGACGTCAGAACCCATGTAGGTCCAACATCAGAACCCACATCAACTGACATCAGAACCCAACGTCAGTCCGACGTCAGAACCCAACGTCGTTCCGACGTCAGAATCCAACGTCAAATGATGTCAGAACCCAACGCCGGTCCAACGTCAGAACCCAACATCAACTGACCCCAACGTCGTTCCGACGTCAGAACCCAACGTCGGTCTGAAGTAAGAACACAACTTCAACTGACGTCCGACGTCAGAACCCAACATCAACTGACCCCAACGTCGTCCGACATCCGAACCCAACGTCAACTGACTTCAGCAGCCAACGTCGGTCCAACGTCAGGAGCCAACATCAAATAACATCAGAAACCAACGTCGGTTCGACGTCTGAACCCACTTTTTACATCCCTTCATGACAAAAACCTTTTTGATTGTTTTTTCACTCTTCAGCCAAGAAAAATTTTGCCAGATCTCAGCCAAATGTTGCTATCCGGGGAGCCGAAACCCGCCGCCGTTTTCATATGCCGTGGGATTTGGCTTTTGCTTTCCAGTCACCATTCATTGTGTGCGTTTTTGCGTTGTTTTGATCTTTCTCTGTAGGTTCTACGCATTTGGACGATACTCTTTAATAAAGGTCCTAATATGCACCCTTTAGGTACAAACCGCCCCAGTGACATCATTTGTATCTTATTTTCTGAAAGGATATTTATTTACCATGTTAAGTTATTAAGTTCTGTCTTATTTAGATAACAGTGACAAGTTGTGAGCTAAAATTATACCACTCAACTCCATGACAGAGTTATTTTGAGAGTGACCCTTATTCTAGACACCCAATCATGAGCCAGGGTAACTATAGACTGGACGTGACGCGCCACACTATTTCTAAACCGAAAACTCTATGTCTTACAGCTTTCTTCTTCTATACTCTTCAAGCGACTGCACTCAGGCGATAGGCGACAAAAACAGCAAGTAACAGATTCATTATTCTAAAGTGTACTTATTTTGTGGAACTTTTCTAACATACGTTTTTTTGTTTTTACAAGAAACAGCAGTGGAAAAAAAATAACTGTATAACTAACTAAACCTCTCTCTCTCTCTCTCTCTCTCTCTCTCTCTCTCTCTATCTCTCTCTCTATCTCTCTCTCTCTTATATCAGAAATGTTGGATGTGTTAATAATTGGTGGAGGTCCTCATGCTCTAACACTCGCTACTTTACTCTTAAACCCTGACCAACCTATCTGCCAATCTAATGAGGAGATACTTCAAGGAATTCAGCTCAGCAAATCAAAAGCTAAAAGTGGATGCCATAAAAACAAAAAACGACAACCAGCCAGTAAGTCAGGAAGAGAAAAAAACTATTTGGTTTATCACAATTTAATCTGAGCATCTTTATTTTTTCAATCATCCTCTCCTATCATCTGAAATGAATTAGATTTATCTTTTCAACAGAGGCGGTGTTAGAAACAGAGAATAAAGGGAAACATCTATCATGCCCTCCATTGCACTTCAAGGTGGTGGATTCATATGGAAGGTGGACATCTCTGTGGGAAAGTCAGTTTACTGCCCTGGGCATCCCACATCTTCGATCACACATGCTTGTGCACACCGACCCATTCAATAAGGTAATTCAGCACTGGAGAGCATGCTTAACACCTCATTATCTGTTTTATTATAATATTATATTATTTGTAACAGATATTTTAGTATCAAATATAGTATAGTACTGTATAGTTTTCTTTTTACATGGCAAACACAGCTTATGAATATTATGGAGACCTATTTGTATATGTTCAGCAATGTTCAAACCATCATCAAGGACTGACAGCCCTGCACTTGTGTGCCATCCCAGAAAGCCTTGCAGGAGTTTGTGTTGGTGCAAAATCGGACGGAGGAGCTGCACTGTCTACCCGAGCAAATTTACATTCAGGACGAAAATGCTTTTTTTAACGACAACCGCCTGGGTAAGAGGGACAAAAAGCTTCTAAGCGCAACAAATGGCCTTCAGAAGAATCTGTACTTCAGTCTGCCAGGAACACAGCTCAGTATAGACTTCTTCCAGGAGCAGGTCTGGGGGTCATGATGCACGAGGAATTGTGTGGAATGACTAACTACAAAATTTGGGGGTTTGACAGCTTTCCTACTGAGGCTGAAGTTTCATTTTTTGTAACAAACGGAAATGCAAAACTAGGTTTTGCAGCACAGTCCCATTGGTTGAGCCATCTTGCTCCCAACCAGCTCTATACAGAAATGAAGCTATAGTACTGTACAAATGATTTGCTTACATTCTCTTTGCATAGGAAACTGTAAAAGTTTTATGTAAAACAATTTATATTTCAGCTTTTAAATGCTTAGCTGCAAGATAACACCTCAGAGCATGAACAGCATGTTGTTATTCTACCTAAATACAAAATGTGTCTTATTTATATTTATAAAGGTGCGATTTGTTATTATGCAAGGTCAATAAATAAGGAAAACATACCGTAATTTCCGGACTATAAGTCGTTTCGGAGTATAAGTCGTATCAGTCAAAAATGCGTTTTGAAAATGATTTCACAAATTCAATTCATTTAATCTTGAAAGGCAAGTTATTCAACTAAACAATGGCACATAACAGCAGGCTGAATAGATGTCCGTTCATGTTAACGTACAGTGTTGGGGAAAGTTACTTTTAAAAGTAATGCATTACATTACTAAGTTACTCCCCAAAAAAGTAACTAATTGCGTTAGTTAGTTACTTTTTATGGAAAGTAATACTTACGTTACTTTTGCATTACTTTTGCGTTACTTTTGCATTACTTTTTCTTACTTGGCTGAGGTTTGATCTCTTTCAGGCCTTGCAGGTATTTTTTATGACTAAGAAGTTCTCCATTCAGAAATCGCATATTTTCATCGCTAAAATGTCAAGCTTTGGCCTGCCATCTCAGTTTCTGATTCAAACTGTTTCTGCTAAGGCATGCATGCATAAGAGTGCATAATTCTACGTGACTTTGTTCAGTTTAATTCAGTCCATTATTTTTTAATCAAATTAATTAAACTGAAAAGTAACTTATTACTTTTTTAAAAAGTAACTCAAATATTAATATGTACATTTATAAAGTAATGTGTTTCTTTACTCGTTACTTCAGACAAGTAATATTATTATGTAATGCACGTTACTTGTAATGCGTTACCCCCAACACTGTTAACGTAACATTAACATGTATTCAGGCAACACAATTGCATACAGAAAATCAAATTAAGTTCACCAAGCTCCCGAAGTCATTCCACATCACTGAATCCATTGAATTACATAAATACAGGAACAGCATATAGTGGACTCTCGAGGCTGTAGACGGTAATGGTTTCTCTTGGTTTATATGAATTAATTTTGACATACAAGTCGCACCTATGGAGCTAGAAGAGTCTCAATAAAGATAAATGCACACACTACATTCACATATGCACACACAGGATTCATAAATACACACGCAGGATACACAAATGCACACAAAATTCACAAATGCACACACAAAATTTAAGAAGCACAGAAGATTCACAAATGCACACAAAATTCAGAAATGCACACAAAATTCATAAATACACAACCAATTCAGAAATGCAAACAACATTTACAAATGCACTCAAGATTTACAAATGCACAGGACAAGATTCAGAAATGTATTTCTGATGCACACACAAATATATCTTGATTTACAAACTGTTTTTGGTCTGTGAACTTTACTGCATTTGTGTGTGAATTTTGAGACTCCCCTGACTTGGCTCGACACACAAATGGCTTTTTTTAAACAGGGAATGATCTGAAACCAATTAGATATCTCCCTTGTTTTAGCCAATCACAAGAACGCACCCCACGTGGGGGATTGTTTACTTATAAGCCAATCACATGACCTTTAAGCTGGTTTGCCAATGGTTTTGAAGTCAGGGGAGTCTCAAAATTCACACACAAATGCAGTAAAGTTCATAGACCAAAAACAGTTTGTTAATCAAGATATATTTGTGTGTGCATCAGAAATACATTTCTGAATCTTGTCCTGTGCATTTGTGAATCTTGAGTGCATTTGTAAATGTTGTTTGCATTTCTGAATTGGTTGTGTATTTATAAATTTTGTGTGCATTTCTGATTTTTGTGTGCATTTGTGAATCTTCTGTGCTTCTTAAATTTTGTGTGTGCATTTGTGAATTTTGAGTGCATTTGTGTATCCTGCGTGTGTATTTATGAATCCTGTGTGTGCATATGTGAATGTAGTGTGTGCATTTATCTTTATTGAGACTCTTCTAGCTCCATACGGACCAGCCAAACTAGGAAAAAATGCAACTTATAGTCCGGAAAATATGGTAGTTATGTAAATTATATTACATTTCTGTCAATAGATTCTTCTAACATTTACACACTGCACCTTTAACAAGATTATAGCAGGCTGTATGTTTGATACTAACCAAACTCAAAATATTGCATAGAAAAAAAGTGTACTGTAATGATAAAATTAAGGATTGCATTTCCATCCAGGTACGCAAATATGACCTGGACAGTGTCCTTATCAGAGCCACAGCAGACAGAATCACTCCGGTCCTTACGGAGGATGAGAGCAAGGTGAAGTTTTTCAACGTGATGTTAAACACAGGGGAAAAAGTGGAGGCAAAAACTGTTGTCATGGCGACAGGGCCTTCCAGAGCACAGATGGCAAACATCCCATCTTGGGTGGAGGCAATACAGGAGAGTTACCCAGAGGGAAGTCTACAACACACAGTACAACTCATGCATTACTTCTGTACACATGAGGAAATAAATGAAACAGGTGCGTTGAAGTTGATATTCAAATGAGATTTACTGTACCGTTTACTACATAATATCATAATGTAAAGAACATTCCTAAAAAAATAACCTTGACTGAGTAAGGTCAAGTCAAAGATTGAAATCAATAATCAATGACTGAAATCAAATTTTATGCTCTGCCTCCCCCACAGAAGAAATACTATAGGATTCCTCAGAGCAATATATATTTTTTAAATAAACTTTGTCTCAGGTCCTCCACCTGTGTGTCATATGGGTCAGAGAGTGATGGTGGTGGGTGGAGGTCTAACCAGCGCCCACATTATCTCAATTGCTCTGAAGCAGGGTGCGAGTCATGTGACCTGGGTCTTGCGAAAACACTTACAGGTAAGTTAAACCCAGTGTGTTGTGATAGTAAGTGATAATGTGATCATGTGGCATGATGGATAGAGCAAAGGGAACCTACATATTTACAAAAGTAATGTATAGATTGAATGCACTGTAAGTCACTTTGTAGGTGTGAGCAAAACTGTGCAGTTTTTGTGTGTGTCCCTTTAAATGCAAATGAGCTGATCTCTGCACTAAATGGCAGTGCCGTGGTTGGATAGTGCAGATTAAGGGGCGGTATTATCCCCTTCTGACATCACAAAGGGAGCCAAATCACAATGATCTATTTTTTCACATGCTTGCAGAGAATGATTTATCAAAACTAAGTTACTGGGTTGATCTTTTTCACATTTTCTAGGTTGATAGAAGCACTGGGGATCCAATTATAGCACTTAAACATCGAAAAAGTCAGATTTTCATGATATGCCCCGTGTAGGGATGCACCGATACCACTTTTTTGGAATACGAGTACGAGTACAAGTACTTGCATTTCAGTACTTGCCGATACCGATACCGAGTACTTAATAAAAAAACATGATTTAAATTTACAGGTAACAGCTTTAGTCATATAATTTAACAAAAAAACAAAGGACTAGTTTTCCAGTTTGTTCTAAACTCTGCCTCTTTGGACAACACAAGAGGCATTAACCCCTTACACGCCGCTCAAACATAGACATTTCTCAGACCGTGGTATCGATCCCTGGTATCGGGGGACTTTCAACGAGTACGAGTACTCTAGAAAATGTGGTATCGAGGCCGATACCCGATACCAGTATCGGTGCATCCCTAGCCCCGTGTAAACTGTATGTTTTAAAATGCCAACTTTTACTGTCACATAGCTGAAGCAGTTTGATGTTGGGGACATAGAGAGTCTAATTGGACGCTATTCACACATTGAGCACGGGATCAAGATGGATGGTCTGGCTTTCCTAAGGCAGTTTTATAACGAAAGGAGTCTTCACAAGAGGATAGCAATGATCAAACAAGCCAGAAAAGGAGGAGCGGTGACCCCAGAGGCCTACACACAACTTCAACCTTTCATTCAAAGCGGACAGCTTCTGATCAGAACATACTGCCAGGTGACGTTGGTTCGGGCAGGGTGGACAGATACCCATGAGACTCGATCAGATCAGATCAACACTAGATCAAGATAGCAGATGTAATGATTCCTCAAAATAAAACTGTGTGAAAGTTTATAACAGTTGTTTATATATTTATCAAGATAAAGTTTGTAGTGTTCAGCTGGTCATGTGATCTCATGACTGCAGACATAAAGGTTGGACCTGCGTTATGCTTTTTTAGGCGAATGATATGACCAAAGAATCGTATGTAAGCGTATGATTTCATAGAAAAACAAACAAACAAAATTAAATCTTTAATTTTCTCTCAAGGTGACGGAGGCTAAATGGTGCTATAGGTCTCAGAGTTGGAGGGTCTCCCTGTGCAATGGCGAACAGTGGAGCGGCGAAAAGATTTGGCTGGCAACCGGTTGCAAACTGAATGTTAATCAAGATCCTTTACTCGCAGATGTCATGAGAAAATTCCCCATTCAAGTGAGATATAACGTGTTGGCATTCGTTTTGAATTTTTTGTCTGCTTATCTGATCAGAGCATTTCTGACTTGATTGACAGGTTCTGGAGGGCTGGCCATGTATAACAGAATCACTGCAGTGGAAACCTGAATGTCCGCTTTACCTAATGGGACAGTATGCAGCACTTCAGGTAGAGTTATATTTCTGATATGTAATGAGAGTTATTGTGTAAGGTAAACACACAGCCTTTGTGTGGCTCTGTGAGCCAAATAACTCTGCCTGTGAAATTCATGCTTCTTAAGTCTCATAATCTCATAATCTGATTGTTATATTTTTACACAATGTTCTCGTGTGCTTTGATTTGTGACAACTAGCCCTTGTAAATATCTACAGGTTGGACCTCATGCTTTAAACCTTGCCGGGGGTCAAGCTGCAAGTATCCGCATATTTCAAAACATTATAAATGAACACAGAGGACTGAATGAGAGTACATCAGGAAGAATGGAAAAGACAAGGACTGAAGAGTATATCTCACAAATGCACGGTCTCATGTGGCTGTAACATCTACATTTAATGTCAAATAGATTTTCGACAATGATGCTATACATTCAACCTCGACCAGCTGCCAACTGTGAAGGATAAAGGCCCATTTTTAGCTTATGATTACAAATAAATGACTGAACTATGTTTTGTTTTGGATCTTATTGCATACTGCCATGAGTTTGTGAATACAAGAGATACTGCAGACATTTAAGTCACAAGTTTTGTTCCAAATCAAATGACTCACAACTCGACACTGATAAGCACACTTCGGAGCGTAAAAATGACACGTGCGACTACAAAATACACAAAATAACATTGTTTTTAGCAATGAAATAGGTCCTCTTTAAACTTTTGAGAAAATCATTAAATATGCTGGCACTGACTGGCAACATTATAAAAAATACTGGCGGATAAAGAGTACCCGTCTGTCTGTTGTGTTTTTTTTTTTTAAATAATGAATTCCTCACGATTTATTAGAATATATCTCACTAGATAGAGAGCAGTAGTAGGTCAGAGAGCCTCTCTTTATTAAAGACTTGTAAGATTGGATTTAACAAGCTTTAACTTTCAATTGACCGTTCAACTCTATATGGAGACGGGTAACGTTAATGTTGCATGCAATGTTGCAGTTGAGAAAGAGAGGAGAAATACTCATGCTGCGTCCGAAACCGCCTACTACATACTATATAGTACGCGAAAAGCAGTAGGCGAGGCGAGTAGTATGTCCGAATACATAGTATTCGAAAAACAGGATGCGAAAAGTACCCGGATGACCTACTACTTCCGCTTAGATTTTGCAGTGTGCATACGATGGACGCTTCACTATCCCATGATGCCCCGGACGAGGAGTTATCCAACGAAGAAGAAGAGGCACGCGGCTGTTTTCGCGCTGAAATGACATGACGTGATGACGACGTATGTCACGTGATGTAGCAACATGGCGGATGTAGTACGTCCGAATCTCATTCATATACTACCCGGATTCATACTATACAGTACTGTTTTAACGCCAAGTAAGTAGGTACTTTATCTAATTCAGTACCTACTATACAGTATGCGGTTTCGGACGCAGCCTCAGTCTCATTGGGTCTCACAAATTTGTGCGTAAGATGTTGGAACGGATGTTTTCACGAACAAATCGTGATTCAACAAAAACGTTTGTATCAAAATCTATTCTAAATGTACGCAAAAATTGAATAAAACTTAAAACCACTCGTATACAATTATCACGTATGCTATAATCAAATACTAATTATAATGTGTAACTTAAGCCTTTAATAATGTTGATATATATATAAATGATCATGATTATATTTTTCTGTATTATTATTATACATGATCTATATTATTATTATTATACATTATAATATACATAATTAGCCTACTTATTTTTTCTACACATAAAGAGGATGCACGTATGACGAATCTTCATGTTTTTCTTCCTCACTTTTTAAATCTCAAAAGTGTCTGCTTTGCCTAATGTAAACGTCATGTAATCAATGAGAAGTCCAAACGTCAATCCTTTTTATTTAGATAAAGATGCGCTTCTCTGTCATATTAATTAAATCATGTCATATTTGTTAACGCAATACTTCTTTAATGTTACTCCGGTCGGTGGAGAGCGCTGGCTTTCTCCAGCGACAGCAAAACCTCCAAAAAAAATCCAAAGCAAAACGGAACTTTACATGTAATATTATGGATTTCTTTTTAAGCTCTTTTGCTTCTATGACAAGCTGAGTTAAAATTTTCTGTGGACCAGCGCTGGGGAAAGCCATAGGATATATTTATTTTCCGTTTTTTAAGCTTACCTACTGCTCGTGATTCTCGCGTAGTTTGGCCCTGTTCCAAATGCCACACTACGGACTTGTGGACATCATCGGAGTCCACAGACCTTAGGGACCCTTGACGCGAGTCCACGAGGACTCACTGGAGAATTTTGGAACAAACTCGTGTGTCACGCCGGAAATAGGAAGAGAAGTTTCGACAAGTTCGAACTCCTGAGGACGGCACATGAAAGTTTCACGCGAGCACATGAAAGTTTCACGTGAGCACATGAAACTAAACTTTATTTAATTGTTTCTCCATGTCCCCATAGGGGCTCCGTACAAATGGAAAAGCTGAGTTGGTCGTCATTCAGACGTGCAGTACTTGGCTGGCTTTTCTTATAATGTATTTATAACGAAATATATAAAATGCAAAAACCCTGTTTTTGTTTTGAAAATATGAAATATGTGGTTACGGCTTTAATGTATTTATCACAAAATGAAGTATGATATAAAACACAACCATTTTATTTTAATACTACAAAACGTTTGTACAACATGAAATAAACACAATAAAAAATCCAGTTAAAGTAAAGCACAGTAACTACAGTTTTAAGATAATATTATGAATATATTATTATATATAATTATAATGAAACTTAACTTAAGCAGCAGTTAAAAAAAGATAATAACAAATAACACACATATAAATAATAAAGAAAAATAAATTGATGAGACAAAAAATGGCATATTATGGGTTAGATATATCCAAAGGCAATATTTATCTTTGACCATCAGACACAGCAGCAAATTGTGACACAACGCTGACCGCCCGCTGATCCCTGGAACTCACATATCCAAAAGGAAATTTTAATAGGTGCTATCTTTACTAACTGACCAAATATATGAAGTTTACTCATCTATATTCTCGACTAAGCAGCTCTTAAAACTACATTTTATGACACAGAAATGGTAATATATGCTTTATAGCTGTTGAAGGGAAATGCATTATGGGAAACTTGTCATAAGTCTGCACAAGTCATCTCTGGATGCATCCTCGATAAAATGGGTGGGCCAAGAACACACTTGTCTTGATGCAAACTTGGAATTGGAAACATACTTTGACCGTGACTGGTCCACAAAAACACAAGTACAGCCAAGAACGCATATTGAGAAACGACTGACCGCTAGAGGCTGCCTCCAAAAGGGAGTAAATTCCCATAGACCTCCATGTTAAAATGCCCATCTTTAGAGAAAAAAAAATGTGTTTATGGTACAAAAATTGTTTTTGGTCTGTATAGCTAATTGCCCTTCATGACAACTGTGAGGGGTGAATTTTTTTGCCACTCATCCGTTTAAATTATATTAAGCCTTAAAGTTCTGCATAATTAAGGGCGTGGCCACTTGAGTGAGGGGTGAACAGCCACTGCTGTCACTAGAGTCCAGCTAGGCGGGCGTGGTTTCAGCCACCTCAGCTTCACCCCTGTCCTGCCTCTTTGCCCATTTTCCGATATCTGTGAGTGACGCGCAGGCAAGATGGCAACGACAGGCACCGCCTACTATTGGCTTGAAAAATGATCTTCAGGAACCTATGGGTGACGTCATGGACACTATATTCATCTTTTTACATGGATGGGACACCCTACGGATTCGTAGACTAAGCGAGTACATGTAATTAAAGGCCTACGACTGAAAGTCCACATAAACTGCGCCATTTGGGACAGGGCCTATGAAGACCTGTGGCTAACTGCTGCAAAGGAAACTCCGCCTACCGCTCCACCTCCGCTAAATACTTCCGCCATTGTTAGTGGCAGTATTATATAGCGTATTGTTATTTATTATAATATTTAAAATAATAATCATAATTATTTAATATTACTGGAGAGGAGCATATTGCATTTTGAAACAAAGGGGGAAGGGGTTTAAGGGTTAATTTATTGTTATTTGTACAGTTTGTCCTATGTATTCTGCACTGTCTGGAGCACAAATTGGAGACTAACACTCTCTACTGCACTGCACTGCAAAGTTATTTGATATAGTCATTGTACGTGGCTGAAAATAATGCAGTGTCATTGTGACTTGCGCTGCACCTTTAAATAACTTCATTGGCCGGGATTTATAATCTATGCAGGAAGTACCAGACAGACCCAAAACAACAACACAGGCTTCCTAACGCACACCTGTGACACCTTCGCGTTAACACAGATGAACTGAGTGTTATTGTAGTGCAGATATATTAACTAAATACGACTTGCTATTCTCTGGTGCAACTTTATTAAACAGAATTCAAGTAGCCTAAAATTGTGTTATAATAGTATATTGAGAAGGTGTTGTTGTTATTAATAATAATAATGATCAGGAGAGTTTGTAAGGTCGTTTTGAGTGTCGAGCAGTCTGAAGGTGTCGGGGCTCGTGTTCGGAGGAGTATTGGTCGAAGAGAGGTGAGTTATTGAAATTACTTTTCACGCAAAAGTTATTTGATATGTGTTGCAGTTTGTGTTAAAACATGATGAATGAGATGTACGCTAACATCTTATTTTATTTCAGTTGAAAAACCTTGATCCTTTTTTGATGCTTGATGAATTCGGGATCTCCAAACCAGCAGGTTTTCCTGATCACCCACATCGCGGATTTGAGACGGTAAGTGTTGTTACTGTACCAAAAGAGGTTTCTTTTTACGTTTTGGGTTTGGGTCCTTCCACTACGGTACAGATGATGACGATGACGCTTTGTTGTCAAATACAAACTAAATTCAATTGGATAGAATGACAAAAAACTTTGTTTATGGTACAAACCGAGTAATTTCGCTAGGGGGCGCGCTGAGGCTCAGAGAGCCGAATCCCTGGTTAAGCTGCATTAAAATCTAATCACTTTTCTTTGTCTTATATAAAGTAATTTTTACACTACGAAGTGCCAACATCTTTTGAACAGCCTATGAATGGAAATGCGCTGTCTATTAAATAACAAAAATAAATTTGTTGTCGTTTAGTCGCAAACCACTGTGATTGGACCATTTAGAAAACCGCTAAGAAAAGTAACACCGCACAAGAAGTTGTTGCCGCAGAGGTGCGCCGGATGATAATTTCCAGCTAAATAATGACACGGATGAAGTTTAACAATTGAATCGAAAATACACAGTTGAAACACAATCTGTCCAATTAGACGTTTACATTAAATTTATACCGTTTTTAATCTCATTAAGGATAAAACTGCATGGATTTGTTTAACCACTAGGGTGCGCAGTACAACATCCAAACTGAATCTGGTCCTTTGTTTCCCTTTAGCATATTGTATTCACCACTCCCGTTGTTTTTGGCAGTACACAGAGTGAGAGGATGTATGGTCATTAAAAGTGTTCTTCAAAATTAATTTGTGGGTTAAGAATACGGAATCCAACTAGATTATGGTGTTAGCATCACAAATGTCATCATGGGTTCAATACCCAGGGAGCAAATTTAATGTGATGGTGACAAATATGCATTTTGACATTTTAGAAGTCACATTAAAAAAGGGGTTTGATTCATATTACAGTGTATGTGCGCTACTTAAGCAACTGGTTGTTGAGCCGGACCTTCATGAGACAAGCAGGTGTGTTTGTTTTTAAGCGGTCACGATCACAGTAGTGCTTAAAGATCACAGGCTGCCTGTGGCCGCAGGTCAAGCGAGCCTCCGAAGGGTCAGATGTTGACCTTTTATCCCGCCTCTTGTATCCTGTTGAGAGCACATGCGGGAGATGACATGTAGTCTGTCTACCCTGTATGTCGTAGCACACTATGCAGATTCTCCATTGCCATGTTCACTGTTCAGCATAGGCCTATTTGGTTAATTGGTAACTTATTGTAGCTTATATAATATCTGCAAATTTTAGGTTGTAATGAATGTAGCCAAGTAAAACCATGCATATTCAGTGCATTTGCAATAACTTCTCATAGAATTTGTAATTTGTTTGACTATTTTAAAGGGGACATATCATTAAAATCTGAATTTTTCCATGTTTAAGTGCTATATTGGGTCCCCAGTGCTTCTATCAACATAGAAAATGTGAAAAAGATCAAACCAGTAACTAGGTTTTGGTAAACCATTCTCTGCAAGCATGTGAAAATGTGAAATTTGGCTCCCCTTGTGATGTCAGAAGGGGAAAATACCCCTTAATCTGCACTATCCAACCACGGCACTCATTTGCATTTTAAAGGACACACCCAAAAACGGCACATTTTTGCTGACACCTACAAAGTGGCAATTTTAACATGTTATAATACATTATCTATATGATAGTTTGAGCTAAAACCTCACATAGGTACTTGGGGACCCCAAAAATTTGTTTTAAATAAAACAAAGTCTTGTAAAATGTCCTCTTCAAATCAAATTACATTTTACACTGTTCTAAAAACACATCCAAAAAAAAGTACTACAGTAAAAGGTTTTTTCATAAATGTTTATTATAATGTTAACAATTTTACAATTATTGAGGATCACCCAGTAATGCCTTATTTCTAACTCGCATATAGCTTAAGACATATCTGCTATTATATTTAACTTTATGCCCCATCAGGGATTTTTTCAAATCCCTTCGAACGTAAATTTTTAGTGTGTACTCTACCAACACAGCCCTATGAAATGTTTCATCCACCTGAACAACTTTAGACATGTTTATTTTCTTCTAAATAAACTGATTTAATGACTTTTCCATACTTACTTTAGGCCATAAATATGCCCAAGAAATGAGAATTACAGTCTTAAATCTATATTCCAGCCTCTCAACTTTTAGAGCATGCTGCTAGCAACAAGCATCATGGGTTCGATTCCCAGGAAATGCATGGAGTGATCAAACGTTTACCCCAAAACTCTTTACATTAATGCATTCAGCAGACACTTTTATTCAAAGCAACTGTGCATTACAATACATGTTATCAGTTTATGTATTCCCAGGAATCAAACCCATGACCATTTGCGCTTCTAACAGAATGGTTTACCAACTAAGCTACAGGAACAGCATCTGCCAAATGCATACATGTATATTTAAAGGCACTCACATGCTCTTTATCTATCTGATCTTGCACAGGTGACATATTTGTTGAGTGGAGTAACAGCCCATGAAGATTCCTGTGGCCATAGTGGGACATTGAAACCTGGGGACTTACAGGTAACACAAACTGAGACTTGAGAGAACCCCGTACCCCGTAGGGCATTTCCTGTGTTTTTATGTGTCGTAAAGCTGTCTCACTTTCTTCCAGGTTGGTAAGTGAGTGTTTTAATAAGCCATTTATAGCCCACATGACTTTAACAACGCCTAACGCTTCCAGATACTTCAGTGATACCAAACCATTAAACACTCAAGGACTCCCAGATAATAGCAAGAGCATTGAAGAAACAGAAATAAAAGCTGCTGACAAAGAAGAGAGCGTTCTGTGACTCCCTAAAGGAGCTCTAAACCTCAAAAGTAATGGAAATTTCCATTACTTCCCGGAGAGAGAATGAGAGAGAGGCTTATTAAGCTGCTGTTGTAAAACTGAAGTGGTTGAATTTTACACTAAAATAAAACCTCAAACCTTAAGCTCTACATGGCGATTACAAGTCGTATAAACGTTAAATGTTTAAGCAATATCATACCAAAGTGTAGATAATTTGTCCGCCAGTTAACACTGTATTTAGTTACATTACATAAGGTATTTATTCTCACTTTGCAATAAAAACAACACTTATAAACAATACTTTTTTCTGTTATGTTAGTGGATGACTGCAGGCCGCGGGGTGATTCACGCTGAGATGCCCGTGTCAGATGGACTCATTCATGGTCTACAGCTGTGGGTGAACCTGAAGAGCACAGATAAGATGGTGGAGCCTCAGTACCAGGAGCTAAAGAGCAAAGAGATTCCCAAGCCAAGTAAAGATGGAATCGACGTGGTGGTCATTTCAGGGGAAGCACTTGGAGTGAAGGTGAGGTTTAATTTTTTAGTATAGATGACCTGAGACCATATTTGAGTATTGTTGAAAATAAGTTTTTTTTATGGCATGTAGGCTCCATGAGGTCCAGATCCTCATGTGGTAAATGCAGGTGGGTGATTCTCACGAAATACAGATTTAGAAGGTGTCCAGCATCAGATTTTTTAAAAAGCCCTTGAAGCCAATCTTTTTTTTTGCACATATAAGATTAATGTCTGAACTTACTATAACCATTATTTTTTAGAGAATTAAAAAAATATTTAATATAGATTTATTTACATTGATGCATTCTATAGATTATCATTATCCAAAATTATCATTTACGCAACATGATATTACATTAAATATATGCATTTACAAACTCATGTTTCGGTAATGAGAACTAAAAAGTTGTCTAGGTACTATGATGAACAAAATTTCAACTTTTATCTGAAGAGAAAAAATAAAAAATGCTTACCTGATAGCCATCTTGAGTGTCACAGTCAATTATGTCCCTTCCAACAATTTTTTTGAAAATGTTAGTTCCTTGAGCGCTTAAACAATGATTGAAAATTGTTTCGGAGGATGAGAAAATTGGTCTTGGACACATTTATATTCCTTATTATTATCTCTACATTTACCAATGATCACCAAATACCACATGTTTCTTTACTGTAAATGTTTATAGTATAACATGCACTGTATGCATTTTGGATTTTTGAATTATACATTTTCCATGTCAAAGTACCCAAATCCAGTCATGGACACGTTGCGGTAATGAAAATGTTCCCCTTAAATGTGGAAAAACAACAAAATTGGTTTGTATGATGTCATTTGAAATCATGTGCAAAATAGGACGTGAAGAGATGTTTGTGACTGTATGCTTTTTATTTTGATACTCTTTTTTTGCATTTACTTTTTTATCAAAATGTTTCCTGACACAAAGTCTAATTTCACGAGAATCACCCAGGTTTGAATATGGCCAACATCATTTCCAAATCTTCTTTTCAGCATCTTTCTACTTCCTTTTGCACTCACGTTTCCAGCCCCGTTTTGTGCGTACGCACGCTTCATAAATGAGGCCCCTGCTGGTGATGTAAAACATGTTTCTCATAATTCTTATAAATTCTTTAAACCAAACCACTAAGAGAAGAAAAATGTAGTGAGTACGCCTTTGTCTGATGCTCATGTCTGTTTATCATCTGTTTTTAGTTTTGCAAACACGTGCATTTGTCCATCCATTTCCCGACTATCACTCACGCTTCTGTCTGTTTCCTGTTTTTACAGTAAGATACAGTATCTTAGGTTATCGCTAATTTGAAGCTGCTTTTTAAATGTTCCAACCAATCAGAATGTTCCATCTACAATCTGATGCCGGGTTCCAACATACTAATTGCTGCTGAAAGGGCATCCTCATTCTGACAACAGCAGGAAATTTGGAGCAGGCTTGGGTGGAAGTGGTTTTCTGAAATGTTTTAAATGTTAAATGTGGTTATGTGGAAGGTTTCTCCAGGGCAGAGGGTTGGACGCAGTGCTGAAGTGAAATGTGGGTCAGCCAAATACTTGGGCTTACTGGAACCAGATACGCAGTGGAACTCACACACAATGTTTTCGTATCTGTTAACGTCCATAATTTAAACAACGTTGAACAATTTCTCTTCGTATTTGTCTTAATACAGGACATGGGATGTTGTAGTCACAGCTGTCTGCTGATGTAAACTGCAGTTCGTGTTTTTGGATAAAACTTGACATGCATATGTATTGTTTTCAGTCAAAGATTTACACAAGAACTCCAACGATGTATCTTGACTTTAAACTGAAGGAAGGCGCAAAGCACACACAGCCCGTGCCCAAAGGTAAAGACGTGTATTGTGTCTTAACTACTTACATTTATTTGGCAAATACAAGCTAAACTTGAACTTTTGTTTGTGTGTTCCCTGTGTTCGAACCTTTTGTGCTGCTAACGCAATGCTCTAACTGAGCTATACAGGATCACTTACCATTAAATACAGGGTAGCTTTTGTATCATCAGTATTGAGCTTGTTGTAAAGAGTGCAAATGTTATGTAAGTTGAGTCAGCCTTTTTATGTCTAGTCCCGTTCGCATCCTTGTAGCATTAACTGGTAGTAACACATGAGCTCATATAAAATCTTTCCCCGCCATAGACGAGTTATCTTGTCAATTAAAGGCAGGGTGCATGATTTTTGAAATAAACTTTGGAAAAGGGAGCCGAGTACAAAAACACACTTGTAGCCAATCAGCAGTAAGGGGCGTGTCTACTAACCAACATTGTTGCCTGGGTTGCGTATGTGTGGGGCGGGTCTATCAAAAAGGTCTAGATTCTATTGGGGTAGGGGCGTGTTTGTGTATGTGATTTCAAATATCAACATTGGCTTTCAGAGATCATGCACCCCGCCTTTAAAAGAAAACATTTGCATGAAAAAAAAACTGTTTCTGATGAGTTTTTATGTTAATCTGTAAAACCGTGATTATCCACTAGATGGCTAGACGTACTACTTTATAAAAATATATGCCGCACATAAATTTTTTAAAGAATTTTTTGATAATCGTTTTGAACAAAACTCTTAACAAAATTCCTTCACAATTTTTTTTTACATTTTTTCAACTTTTTGCTAAAATGTTTTTTTTTTAAAGAAAAATACCGTTATTTAAAAGTTTATAAGCACAGAAAAAAATATAGATATGATGAAAGTTTTTTCCCTGTTTTGTTTTTTTTTATTTTTTGTTTGAAAGCAGAAGGTCTGTTCTTTCATTTGACATTATTTGTATGTTTATATATTTTTAAAATAATTTTTTTCTGAAAACTAGGTGTATGTATTTTTGACAGTCATGTCAGTGCCAAAAACTATTCCAATTTATCTGAATTCACTCCACTTTTAAGATTTCTTACTATATTTATAAGTATTATTAATTCTATATTATATAAATATTATTATAAATGTTTTTCAGGATGGACAGCTTTCATCTACACCCTCGCGGGTTCTTTATGCACTGGTAAGTTTAAATAAAAACAATACAGAAATCAAAGCTGTATCCAAAGTTCAATCCTCTGTAGGGATTCGGCTTTCAGTCCTTGTAACATGAGCAGGTGCTTTAAGATTATTTGTGACTTCCTCTTTCTCTCTCTCTTGGAAATCTTACAGACATTTGGATTGTTTCTATGATCTTTTGCCAATAACCTAAAGTTGAGAAATAATATTTATTGGGTAAATTTGTATTATTTTCAGGTTGTTGAAGATTATACACATGTTCATTAAATATAAATCTTCCACCTGCTACTTCAAAGTTACCTCTTAATGATTATTGGATCTTATTGTTTTCATCAAATGCATATTTTTTTCATAAATCGCTTTCAAGAACCAAACTTCTTGTGTAAGGATCTAAGTGTGCGGGAAATGTTTGGGATAGTCTTAAAGGTGCATTGTGTAACTTTTAGAAGGATCTCTTGACCTAACATAATGAACTGTATTGTTTTTATTACCTTAGAATGAGCTGTTTTCATCTACATACACCGCGGGTCCCCTTACATGGACACCCACGTCATGTTTCTACAGTTAATAAAACGGTTCTACAAAGTGTGTTTTTTCGTCCCTACGTTTGTTACATGTTTGTCCTGTGGCATCTACCATACTGTATGCGTTTTATAATTAGGGGTGAGCTGTTGGATGCAATTTCGCAATCTCCCACTAGATGCTGCTAAAATTTACACACGCCACCTTTAACCTCACAGAACCCACAGTGATGATATTTCCCGCTATATTTTGTGTGGTATCTGATTCACAATAAACTTAATTCAAAATTTGTAATTTGTGATTTATTTTTTAGGCCCAGATGATGATGTGCGGACAATTGAGCCACACCACACAGTGGTTTTCGACGATGGTGAATACGTCAGTGTGGAAAACAAGGTATTTTCCTCCTGTTCCTATGTGAACCTTTTCTGGTTTTAATCATTTCAAATATGATATTTTTTTAAAAACTTTTTTTATTCTAGGCAGCTGATGAGTCTCACTTTGTTTTAATTGCTGGTGAGCCTATAAAAGAACCCGTGGTTCAGTATGGTAGGTTAAGGTTTTGTAAAATCTTTATTAAAGGGATAGTTTGGCCAAAAATGATATTAAACCCATGATTTACTCACCCCCAAGCTGTCCGAGTTGCATATGTCCATCGTTTTTCAGACAAACACATTTTCGGATATTTTAGAAAATGTTTTAGATCTTTCAGTTAATCAAATATAATGTTACGGGGTCCACGACCTTCAAGTCCAAAAAAAGTGCGTCCATCCTTCACAAAATAAATCCAAACGGCTCCAGGCTGATAAACATAGGTCTTCTGAGGGTAATCCGCGCTTTGTTGTTGTAGAAATATCCATATTTAAAACTTTATTAACGTAAATAAATACCTTCCGGTAGCGCCACCATCTTAGTCGCATCCGCATTCAGGATGAGAGCTTACGCAGCCTACGGAGGTTACTCTGCTGCTGCTCTGTGCCCCCGCCCTCCGACTTTGTCATACGTCACTAAGAAAAGTGCGTACACTACGCTGATACTCTCTCCTGAATACAGAGGAGTCTAATATGGCGGCGCTACCGGAAGGTATTTATTTACGTAAATAAAGTTTTAAATATGGATATTTCTACAACAACACTGCGCGGATTACCCTCAGAAGACCTTTGTTTATCATCCTGGAGCCGTTTGGATTTATTTTGTGAAGGATGGACGCACTTTTTTGGACTTGAAGGTCGTGGACCCCATAACATTACATTTAATCAACTGAAAGATCTAAAACATTTTCTAAAATATCCGAAAATGTGTTTGTCTGAAAAATGAGACCTATGCAACTCGGACAGCTTGGGGGTGAGTAAATCATGGGTTTAATATCATTTATGGCCGAACTATCCCTTTAATGTGATTTATATGTTATAATTTAAAGATTTATTATGCATAGCTTTTTATGTAGATTAATAAAATGTTTTACATTAATGCATCAGTCTTCTGAGTCTGACTTAGTCTTTATTTGTTTTAGGACCGTTTGTCATGAACACACAGGAAGAGATTGATCAGACCATCAAAGACTACAAATCTGCCATGAATGGATTTGAGAAGGCAAAAATTTGGAAATCAAAGATTGGTCAGAAGTTTTGAATTGTTTTGTTACAGTTACTTATTGTACCTCTTAAAGTCATATATACAGTCGGCCTGGAGTACTTGGTCATCTCAGTCACACTTCATGTATGAATGTCTTTGCAGTAGATAATGAAATATCAAATAAAGTTACATTTATTTTAAAGAGCAATAGCACAAGCACACTCGTGCAAAGAAGAGATTTTTTTTAGATTTTTAATGATGAAAAAACTGTGAAATATGTTTATAAGTTATGGAAAGTACTTGTAAGTAATGTAAACTAGAAAGTAGTGAAAGTAGAGTCTAAAATAATTAGCATTTTCTCTCATAATTTTGAGACATTTCTAATGCTGTAAAATTCAGACATTGAGATATAGTGAAGAAGTAAGGTGAGTCTATATAAAAATATTATAAATATAACCTTAATATCTCTAATAGTGACTGAGTAAGGTCATCTCAAAGTTTGAAATTAAAGTGAAATCATAAAATACTTTTATAATGCTTCTTATCTTATGATTATGAGACTTTAGCCTGATTTTAACAGACACAGGGTCGCATATTATCTAATGGCTTACTTTGAATCCTTTTTGTGTTCATTTCTTATTATTTTGTTATTTTAGCTAATTATCTGTTTAATTATGAAAGTGGTTTGGTTATTTGCTAATTTATATTCTTTTTTTTTCTTTAAATTCAATCTTATGTAATCAAGATTATATCTGTGGCTGTTCATACATTTTATCTGATCACAACATGCTTTATTTTGGTGACTATACCTCTGTGTCCAATTTTCATTTATGTTAAATTTGCACCTGCACTTAACCACAAGATTCATCTACATTTTATAAGTGACTCATTTGAAGTTTTTGTTTAAAGGAATCGTCCGATAATAGATTCTTTTGAAGCTTTTATAGTAAGAGCAATCAAATGATCAGAGCCGAAGAGAACTTGGGTGCACTCACAACCCATTACACTGCATTAAAGCTTCCTCTAATTCCCATCTCGTATTACCAGCTCATTGTTGGATCTGTCTAAGTGCGACGCACACACATACACACAAAAAAAGAGAGAGAAAGGGCATGTCGGCTTAGCTCCCTCCTGTTTCATTTTGCCACTTTTCTGCATTTTGGAGGCGCGATTCAATCTCTCTTCTCACTCTCTCTCTCCTCCCTTTATCCCCCCTTCACTGCTTGCCCTCTATTGAGGTCTGGATCACATTTAAAACCACATGTTCCTCTTTGCGAGCAACTGAGCCTGGAAGTCGGCAAGCAGGAAACGGGGTGACAGCGGAGTTGCAGCACATGGGACGGGACAGACATGAGCTGCTCCCAGACGATATCGCACGCATTTGCGGCTGGAGAAGACTGGATCTGAGATTGCGCAACATATTTAGTGGCATCCAAGTCTGCCCAGTCCAAGACGGATGACAGCATCCAGGTGTTAACCTGACAGAGGAAGCTGACCGGAAAGAAAGCGACATACTGCATATTCCAGACTACTCCTCAGACAAGTTTAAAGAGCAGCACTGATTGATGTTCGTTTTTACATTTTTTTTTTAGAGGAGAGCCCATTTGGCTTTTGATAGTTAGCCGTGACAGGTCTCGTATCAGTCTGTGTGGTCCTGTCTGTAAAACTGGTTAGCTTTGTGATTTGAGCCTACATACACAGTACAGACTGGCCTCCATCACAGCTCAATTTGTAAACGGTATCCTGGAGAGTCCGTAGCAGGATGAAGACACAGATATGTGCTGGACTTCACATGTTGCTACTCCTGTACGTCAAACGGATGCTGGCTGTGGACACATACAGACCCCAGAGAGTAAGTAGCATCATTCAGCAAACATTTCTATATAGACAT
Source organism: Paramisgurnus dabryanus (assembly GCF_030506205.2). Taxonomy (NCBI): domain Eukaryota; kingdom Metazoa; phylum Chordata; class Actinopteri; order Cypriniformes; family Cobitidae; genus Paramisgurnus; species Paramisgurnus dabryanus. The sequence continues at coordinate 5,960,821 of NC_133350.1, read as the reverse complement.
ATTTGATATCGCTTGCAATACTATCAGGTTTATAAAGAATTTACATGCATTATCTCTCTAATTGGTAGCTGTAATATCACAACATAGCCTACTAGTAAAAGTTATTAAAGTGTTAATTTTTCGTTATTTTTAATACTTAGTGTGATTTTTAATTTGAAGTATAGATTATTAAATCAATAATGAGCCAAAACCATGTGCAAAATTTCGCTAAAAGAAAGTGATTTTCTTACCAGAATTAATTCAAGCCTGAAGTAAAATCTTACTAATCCGGAAATCTACTTTCAATTTGACAAGATGACGTGAAAGCACGTGGCGATTGTCGGTAAGAAGAAGCGAGCAGCAACGCTAACTCAAAAAGACGCGTACATAGAACAAATATAAATAGCGCATGCGCATTGCGCAAACGTGTCCTGTAGGAGCCGCCTCAGCTGAAAATTGATTTCAATGTTATATGGCAATATTCCATATTGTCAATGATATTGGTATTAAAACAACAATCTTGATATGTGCAATTAATTACTGTCACGTGTTTGTATTTTCTTATGAACTGTTTTGCTTTTAACATCCTGTGCAATTCAATAAAATGTCTGTTTAACATCTTTACGCTGACTCACTGAAGTTGCAAGCTCAGTAGGGACAGATGTGTCCCTGCTGTGAAGTTTGATTGGTAGCAAATTCAATCATTTTCCTGTCTGGCACCATGGAAAACTAGGCTTGAATTAGTTTAAATGTGCATCTGGAGAAAATGGCAAAGTTCAGGATTAGCTGGAATTTTCACTCTTAATGGGAAATTGAAGCACATAAGGGAACCCTTATGACTGTGAATAACTAAACATCCGAAACTTAAAGTCATTAACGCTGTTACCGTAATTCATCTCCTTTGCGTGTATTTCAAATACGGGTTACGTAAGTAGTGTGATGGGTTTCCAAGCAGTGGCGCAATAGCATCCTGTTAGATACGCTTCATAAAGAGGCTGACTGTGTTAGCATTTGTGTGGCACGTAGCCTGGTATCTGAGTGAAACCAGAGGCCTTTGAGGGTCTTTTAAACACTCAAATTTACTACCCTTGTCTCAAGTCTTTCTCCTTGTCGGAGGCCATCCACCTCATTAACTTTTGTTAAGGAAAATTGAAGTTTTTCGCTCATGTTTAGATTTTATCCCACTCCTGTCACGCTTTCTGTTTGTTGTTGTATTGTCTGTGTGGATAAGTGGAAGCAGACAGTTCCCGCCCTAACATACGGCATGGATCAGAGAAGCCTGTGTCAGTACAAGACAGCGGGATGCTAGCCTGACTTCCATATAGCGTGCCAGGCTCTCCATCCCGGCCTGGGCTGTTTTACTTTCCGCCCGCTTTGCGGCTTTTCCCGTCTTATACAAGCATGATTGGAAGTCCGTTGGCCTTCTTTTCGTTCGCCATTTTTGCAAGACACACCCGGTGTGTAGTAAACACGCAAAGCCAAGCTAGTGCTGTCTTTGCCTGTTTAAATAACAGAAACGTTGTGATTTCTCAATAACTTGTATGCGGAATATTTTGATTTGGGAAGTGGGAAGTTGTGGAATTCTATAAAATATAGATTTATATATTGATATTCATATAGCTGTAGGCTCCGGATACAGATTCTGTGTGGGCCCGATCATGTGGCATTGATTGAGAGGTTGCAGACTTTGAGGTTTGTTTGTATTCTGACTCCATTTAGGAGAACCGTTTCCACCTGTAGGGTAACACTGGGCGCTCATGACTTTGTAAAGAAGGTTGTGCCGCAGCTGCCACTAGGCACTTAGCAGTTATTCAATCTATGTTTCCAAAACAGCCACATTCGTATTAGTGGCATGCGTCCCAAACTCCAGTCCCTTGAATCTGTGTGCGTCTTCACTGAGCTTCTAAACAGGTGGTCCATAATGAGCTAATAGACCATATGGTCCAGTTGTTTACAGTGGGCCTCTGCCAGAGGGTGTTGCGTGTGTTTGGCTTCACGAGCTAGTTGGAGAACAAGTGAAAAAAATTTGAACTTTGTGGCTTTAGACTCGGGATAAACCCTTACATTTAAAATCTCGGTTTAAGAAATTGTATTCATGAAATAGGGAGCTCCCATCTTTGTAAGTCTGGATCTCAGAGCTTTAAAACTGTTTCAGATGATTCAAGAATTTTCATCTGTGATTCAGTATTGCTGTAAATGTTGTTATTCATGTCAATTTCAATGATGTCAGGTATATGAGGGAACACTTTGAGGTTGTAAAATATGGATCTATTCAAGGCCTGATGCAACTCTGCCTTTTTCCTGGCATATAAATCTGTGGACTACTTGGGAACAGCTGCATCTTTTCCCTGGTGTAATATTGATTCATTACATGGCTACATAATCCAGAGAACTGACAGTGATGATCACTGCTGCCCTCTTGTGGAAATAAAAACAATGTCTTTTAATATTCACTAATATTAGCTTACATTCATGCATTTGGAAAATTCTTTAATGCAAAGTGAATTCAAGGTATACATTTGATCAGTATGCATGGTCCCTGGGAATCAAATCCATGACCTTTCCATTGGTCTACCCATTGAGCTACAGCTACAGGAACACGGGTACAGTAGGTACAGCATCTACAAAACTGCTGACTGCTTTATAATCCGGATCCCATACAGCAAAAATAAATGAATAAATTAATTTTTCTGTTTAAAATATGTTTTAAATATATGCTAAATACATTTTATATATATTAAATATATTTTGGAATTTGAATAGAAAGTTTTAAACTTCATATAAGAGAATATATTTAAAAATGTATTTTAGGGGCAATAAATACATTTGTAATTTTACAAGCCATACAGCAAAATATAAACATTTGTATAAAATGACTAAAGTAGGCTATATATAAAATTTAAATTTATAAGTATGTTTTTGCAGTTGAAAATATATTTAATTTTAACCTTTTAAACCTGTCACGTTTACAGGTTTGTGACGTAGTAACAAAGTTTTTCTTTAATGCAACAAATTAATATAAATGCTTTAAAATATATTTATTTTTCAAATAAATTTCAAAATATATAAAAAATGACCCAAAAATATATTTGTGAAAAATCATTTTTTGTAAACATTTCATATATTTTTGGCCATTTTGTATATTTTTAAATATATTTGAAATTATATATGAAAATATATTTTTTGGGGTCACAAGGATCACAAAGTGTTGAATCTTAAATAAGTCTTAATTTTACCTCAAAGTGTTCTTTTCAGTTTCAAATGTTTATTTCAGTTTTTGAATCAAGGGGACATATCATGAAGATCTGACTTTTTCCATGTTTAAGTGCTATAATTGGATCCCCAGTGCTTCTATCAACCTAGAAAATGTGGAAAAGATCAACGCAGTAGCTTAGTTTTGGTAAACCATTCTCTGCATGCATGTGAAAAATAGGTAATTGAAATTTGACTCCTCTTGTGATGTCAGAAGGGGATAATACCGCCCCTTAATCTGCACTATCCAACCACGGCACTGCCATTTAGTGCAGAGATCAGATCATTTGCATTTAAAGGGAATTTGCATTTAACATGCTATATAAATGATCTATATGGTATTTTTAGCTGGAACTTCACGTACGTAGTCTGGGGACACCAAAGATTTATTTGAAATCTTAAAAAAGTCTTGTGAAATCTCCCCTTTAAAAACCAGTGACATCATCTCTATTTACTTTTAATCATTTGGCAGACAAATTAACCCAAAGAAATCGTATGCATTCAAGCTATACTTTTTATCAATATGTGTCTTCCCTAGGATTCAAACCGATAAGCTTCTAACACAGTGGTCTACCAACAGAGCAACAGGAAAAACATTTTGTCCTCATTTTGATAACTACCGTATTTCTCCACAGGACATAAATCAGGAGAAGTGGGAGCGGGAGCTGAGGGAAGCTGGGAGTCTGGATGAGCTCCTAATGTTGACAGAGTATCCGGACTGGAAGCTGTGGAGATGCAGACTCAAGCTGAAGCACTTTGACTATGCCACACAGCCTGAAAACCGCAGATCCACTCGATACGCGGCCACATCATTTAGCCCACAGATGCTAAAAGGTAAACAGACATTCATTTGTGTGACCAGGCTTACTTCTGGAAAATGTCCACAAAGATTGTTGTCAGCAGCATGTTTACACTTGATTTTCAGTATCAGTTTGATTAATATATATTGATATTACACTTTGTACAAAGACCTATTTTCATTTGCAAATGCTTTTATCAAAACTTTTAAACTCGAATTCTTGACCTTTGTGTTGCAAACACAATGCTTTACTAAAACAAATCTAATAAAAATGCATATATATAATAATTATAGAATTATTAAAGAATTGGGGAAATGATATTTATTTGAAGCACAGTAGCCTATACCATGTCACACTGAAGAACATTGTTGTCCGATATTCACACATCATGTCCACTAACCTTTTGCTATTTAAGTCACACATCTGCATCTAATCATTTTTTTCATGCAGACATTGATGAAGAATGGCAAAAAACACAGTGTATGCCAAGAGAGATGTGCGTGGATGTGGCCAAAGAGTTGGGCACGAATACGGCTGTGTTCTTTAAGCCGCCCTGCGTCTCTGTCTTCAGGTGTGGCGGCTGCTGCAACAAAGAGGGAGTTACCTGCCGTAATTCAAGCATGACATATGTCAATAAAACTGTGAGCACTACTCATTGCATTGCGTGGGTATTACGTAAAAATTATGTTTTGGCAAATGTGTAAAACATTTTTCAATGTAATTAGCTATACTTGCCTATTAAATAATTTTTTTTTTAAGGGAACATATATTATGAAAATCTGACGTTTCTACGTTTAAGTGCTATAATTGGGTCCCAAGTGCTTCCTATTAACCTAAAAAATGTGAAAAAGGTCAACCCAGTAACTTAGTTTTGATAAACCATTCTTTGCAAGCATGTGAAAAAATCTGCGTGATCGTACATATTTTACGAGTTGGCTAATTTGTATAAATTCAAAAGAAGTTAATCGTGCAAAATCGTATGATTCTCATGAAAGCAACAACAACGAAACCGAACCCCTAACCCTACACCTAACCCCAACGTCACAGGGGTCAAGGCAAATCATACCAAAACTTACGAATGTGGTCATCTGAATTAATACGAATTAGCCACCTCGTAAAATATGTACGAATTCTCATGAGATAGCGTTGGAAAAAATAGGTCATTGAAATTTGGCTCCCTTTGTGGTGTCAGAAGGGGATGATACCACCCCTTATTCTGCAACTATCCAACCATGGCATTGCCATTTAGTGCAGAGATCAGCTCATTTGCATTTAAAAGGACACACCCAAAACAGCACATTTTTGCTAAAATCTACAAAGTGTCAATTTTAACATGCTATAATAAATTAAATATACGGTAATTTGAGCTAAAACTTCACATACATACTCTAGGAACACCAAAGATTTATTTGACATCTAAAAAAAGTCTTGTGAAATGTCCCCTTTAAAGGGACACTCCACTTTTTTGAAAATATGCCCATTTTCCCATACTCCCCCAGGGTAAAACATTTTATTTTTACCGTTTTGGAATCCTTTCAGCTGATCTCCGGGTCTGGCGATACCACTTTTAGCATAGCTTAGCACAATCCATTGAATCTGATTAGACCATTAGCATCTCGCTCAAAACCAAAACGTTTAGTTATTTTTCCTATTTAAAACTTGACTCCTCTGTAGTTACATCGTGTACTAAGACCGATAGAAAATTAAAAGTTGTGATTTTCTAGGAAGATATGGTTAGGAACTATATATTACGCATCACCTGAAAATAGTCCCCTGCTATTGAAAGTAACCAAGGGGACTATTTTCGGGCACTGTGTAATATCACTACGCCTGCTGCAGCCATGTTACAGCAGCAAAGTCCTTGATTGAACGGTGTGTTCTGTCCAAGATTTACCCATTATGGGTCAAAAATAACCCAGCCATTTTGGAGTGTTGACCCAACAATAAGTTAAGATCTTAAAATAAGTCAGTGCCATTGGTTTGTTTTAAGATACACACCAGTAACATATTTTACTAAGGCATCATGTTTATTAAACATGCATTAACATCAAATTGAACTAAGACCTAGTCCTGGCTTTAGCTAAGCCTCTGTGAAACCAGGCCTAAGTGTTTTAAAACATCTGAACGCTACTTTCAAACTCTATTTTATCATGTCATATTTTCGTGTAAACTACACACTGTTTCTCTTGACTAAAAGACGCCCTCTTCCTCACAGATTTTGAGTGTGAGTCTGGCCCCTTTCAAATTTGGACCGGAGCCAGCGCTGGTAAAAGTAGCCAATCACACCGAGTGTAAGTGCCAGGAACACACGATGATCCGCAGACATGTTCGTGAGAAGCACAGAAAGAACGGGTCAGTACCAGACTCTACAGGAATAGGTTTGTGCGAGAATGCCATTGTGACGTATGAAGTGTTTTATAATCAAATCAAAGGTTGTCACATTGAATGTAATGACTTATGTTTGCTATTGAATGTAATGGCCAACAATTTAATCGTTTAGACTGCAAGGTTTTTAAAAGTTCAATGACGTCATCAACAGGGAAAAAATATCAGACCCAATCCTTGAATTTCCAGTGCCATGCTGTGCTATTCGCTTTTGATTCAGATTACAGATTGTGCCTTGCTGAATATCAACCGCATGTAATGTGTTTCTTGGAAAATTAATGTGTGTGTTTGTTTGCAGCTATACGACTACAGCTAAAGCAGAAGACATCAAGAGGCAATGTAACAGAGGTTATATATGGGACTGGATTGCAGAGCAATGTGTGGCGTACCCCTCCAATAAACAAGGTTAGTAAGAACTGACTGTAGTGTATTAGCTGACATGTATTTGTTCCAGTTCTTCCTGTTCTGATCTATTGCACAGACATCTTGTTGCATTTTATATCAGATGCAAAATTGGTCTTACTTTAAATCAATATAGACCAAATAAGGTACACACAGTACATATTACCGTAGTTAATTATTTTGGTTTTGCATTTTCTGTGCCTGCAATAACGCATATATTTATTTTTAGAGCCACCATCCACCATCAGTTCAGAGGACTGTGAAATTGACTCAGAGACGTGTGAATGTCTCCCAAAAAAAAGGACACACAGATCACATCATACGTGACACAATTCTTTTTTAGAAAGGTAATAATAGGAAAATAATAAAATCAAAAAATGCTTGTTTTCAACCCATGGTTGTTTCAAAGATTGGTTTCCAGTCTGGAATTAGCCGGCCATATTCTCACCCCAATCTTGCTGTGTATTGTTGTTTTGTGACCCCTAGTGGTGAAAATGACATATTGTGCCTTTAAAACGTACTTTCTTATTGCTCAGCAATGACACACATCTATTTATTTCACAGCTTCAAGACAGAAAACAAGTTACGTGAGCGCAGCGCTCTGACAATCTGCAAGTGCCAAATGCAGAGACTGGAAACGCCGTTTAATTTATTTATCTCTCTATTTATATCAAAGTTTGGTTAACATTATCATTTATTTACATATCAGTAACATAACATGACTTCGATAACTTACTAAGATATCAAATCAATGCTGTTTTTCCTGTCTGAATACATATGTAAATATGATTTCCATTGTAAATGTCTCTTGTGCACTGAACATTTCACCTTAAAGAATGTCTGTGGAGTTTGCGAAATACAAATATTTAGATATAAATCGAAGTATGAGCGAGGAATTTTTAAAACGTTCACTGATATGGTGACTCATTGTGGAGACATGTCTTCAACCCACTGAAATAGTTCCTTGGCCGAAGATTTCCTGCCCTGCAGATCATGTGGATCTTCTGAAGGCAACAGAGGACTATATCAGGGGTTTTCAAGCTAGGGTCCGGGGACCCCTTGGGGTCCTCCAGAATGCTCTAAGGGTTCCCCAGAAAATTTCTGAGGAAAAAAGCTAAGCAAAAACTTTAAAGGGTTTACCAAGCATTATACTGTTTCATTTCTAAGTGTTCATCTTTCCTTTCTTGGTACATACTGTATATTCTTTCAAGAATTGTTTATATTTCTAATGTGATGTTTTCACTACAGTGCCCTTTATCTCACTCACTGTTGTTTGTACGGCAGCACGGTTTATACATAAACATATACAAATGGATATATATTTTAAGAAGAGGTCCCTCACAAAAAGTTCACCATATTTGTTGATAAAGTTTGAAAACCCCTGGACTAGATGGCGTACGTATGGGAGTACATGACTATTATAGATGTATTAAGCTGCTTTTCTAAGGTACGAATAGCCAGTAGCCTCTCTTAAAACTGATATGTTCATTGTTGAGCATGCTGCCATTGTATGCACTAGATATAAGCTGACCAAATAAAAAGAAATGAAAAAGCAGGTCTATAATTGTGATGGACATAAATTGCATTTGCCATTTATAGAGTTTGTACTCAAAGCTTTTAAAGAGGACAAATGTGTCCTTGGAAAAAAGGACTCATAATTTAAGTTTGAATTCACATAGGAAATCAGCCTATAATGGTACAGTATAGAAATGCCATCCAATACTAACACTACTATGGTACTTGGGTACTTCTTTACAAGGTTACTTTGAGAAACATTTAGTTTTTTCAATTCAATTGTTCCAAAGCAGCTTTACATTAATAAAAAATGTTTTAACATGTCCATTTACAACCCTAGCATTTGTCCTTTGAACGAAATTGTCTATTTTTGCCCTATTTGGAAGGGTCATGAATAATAATATTGAGCTCTGCTCTGATTGGTTTGCTCTGCTCTGAGGCTTATGCCAGTAGCTCACATTAGTAAACAGACCTTATATGTTTGAGCCTGTATCAGACAAAAATACAGATTTTGAGGAACAACTAATTGTTTGGAAATTGTTAATGGACGTTTCTAAGTGGTAAGTTTGTTTTTTTTCCAGTATGGACCTGCAAAACGTAACTGTAGCGTCAATAGTAGAACTTCAGCCTAAATGCTAGCATATAGCATTAACTAGCATGTAGCGCTAACTCAGCAGTCACAACTTTGTTTTTAGAATTGTAACAACTTTGTAATTAATGTAATGTGTACTTTAATGTTTGGGGCGTACATCATGACTGTGACGTCACAGCTGGTGTTTTGTTGGGATTGGCCTGTTTTCCAGCAGTCTCTTGCATGCACAAGGTTTACATAAGAATGAGGAAACAAACACATTTGAGGATTATGATATTTCATTACCATGTACAGAGCTCGTATTATTCATCTATACCTAGGCAAATCATTTTTTTTATTCTATGGCACCTTTAATGTCAGTTGGCTTCCAAGGGGTTAAAAAACTCCTAGAAGAAAAACCCTATAGGAGAAAAAGTCCTAGGTAGAAAAAACCCTTAAGAAAGAGCCATACCTAGTTGAACCTATAAAAAAAAAAAAAAATTAAATGGTTGGTTGTCGCTGCAAGGGCAGACTAAGGCAATCTTATAGAATCTTATAATCTTTATTTATTATATTAATCTTTAATCTCTATATAGAAATATATATACTATATATATTAAATACTATACTAGAAACATCTAGTGCTGTTACATTTTATGATCATTTTTAGAGATTCCTTTGACACTGCTTTCCATCTCTTTCAAACTATTTCCTCATGAACACACACAAAATAGTGCCATCTAAATTGTCTTCTAATATTGAAAAGGAACAATATTTGAGGAGCTCAGATGCAAAAGCCACTAAAATGTCAAATTCTGACTGTCATCATTTGCAATGTTTATAGTTGCAAAATCAATTTTGCATCTGTTTACTATGTCTCGTCCACAGAAGTAGATTTTTTTGCATGTACTTAGAGGGTTTTGCAGCAAAAGACAGTCAAATTTGTTAAACACCAATGAAATGACTTAAATGAAGTAATAGCCTTTTCATTGCCTTTCTGAAGTTTTCATTTGTAACTAAAATTTGCAGTTTCTATACCTGACAACTATATCTGCAGCTAAAACATAAATATTAAAATGTTGTTCATCTTGGTAGCTGTTTATCATTTGAGGAAACAGAAGGAAAAAATAAGAAAATTGCTTAGTGGCTTGCATGCAGTCACTAATCTCTTGACAGCATGAAACAAATGTTCTCAAACCGAGTGTTATTTTGTCCATGCTGTTGTGCTAAAAGTTTTTTCAGGTAAGGTTTCCATAGAAACACTTCCCTTTACTTATACTGTAGCATAAGTAACCTTGACATTAATGCCAGGTCTAAGCAGCTTGGATACAAACATTAAATGAGGAGCTCAGATGTAAAAGCCTCTAAACAACTCCTTAAAACTCAGATAATGATATTCACTGAATGCACGTGTTATACGTTCATTATTCAAATATTTTGATTCAACTATCCTAATCCTGGCCTCAGGTCATTTAAGAAATTCCGGTTTGTTGGCAGAATCCATTAAGAGTCTGATTAAAACATGCTAAATTACAAGAAAACGTCAGATGCAGGTTTTCCAAATGATTCATAATAATTAATGATTATTATTAGAGCAGCAACTCATTGTGCATACAGATAATAGGGATGATAACTTACTGATGTAGACTCCAATTAACTTAAATTACAAACATGCATTTTGCATATAACATATCAAAATTTCACTGTATATTTCAAAGCAAAAAGTATGGCACATCTGATGTTAAAAATGACCTGAGATTTCCTTGAACTCAAGTGTTAATAAAAAAATGGATGTATTATAAGTGGGTGAACAAAAAGACTTAAGTATTTTAGCACCGATCGTGGGTGTTGTTCACCTAAATGGATTTCCACATCTGTTCTGCAGAAAGACTCAACCTGCCACAGCTGACATTTCCACTCCAGACACCTATTCAAGTCCATTTTTGACAGAGAGTAGCTTCACACACCCATTCTGTCCATTACAGTTAAAGGTTACGCAGTTGTCGCCCCCTGGAGTGTTAAATGCTTGAGAGTCGCCCTAGATATCTTGACCTTCATACGCATTGCGTCAAATGAACAGTCATACTTTTTCACTTCTCATCCTGCTAAAATACAGCACTTATTTCATTCATACCACACTCTACACTGTTCAAAAAGAGCTACAAGGATCTATTCTGTACCCTTAAAGGTACAGTTAACTGTCTTATACCCCTAAAATTAGTTTTTGTACAAAAATGTTCTTGTTTACACAATGCTGCCTGGTACAATATTGTACCCCAAAAGAACATTTGGCTGCAGACGAAGTGTTCATGTTTTGTGTTAATATTTGCTTGTTTTAGTTGATCTTACTGGAGTTACAATTTTAGCCTTCAAAAGCATTTAAACAACCTGCAACATTAGAGACTTAGTATTGCTTACATTGTTGTTATCTATATAGACTGTATAGATCTTGCGCCAAGTTGTGCTATAGTCACGAAAAATTTGATTGATTTATTTGTGTCCATGGCACGAAATTCAGCTTTTTTGTGCCTTGAGCACAAATGTCTTTTTCGTGTCAGTCGCACAAATTTTTCTATAAATAGTTTTTGTGTCTGTGGCACGACTTTCTCTTTCGTGTCGTTTTATGTATTGTTTTCTAATAGTTTTTTTTCCTATTTTCTAACCATTGTTGCTTGGGGTTAGAAAAAATTTCTGTTAAATTTGTAGACATCCTAAATCAATCCCAAACTCAAGGCGAGAATAGTTTTAAAAGCGGAAGATAAACATGTAGTAGCCAATATATAAAATTACTACATCCAAACCCCAAATCTATTCCCAACCCCAAGCGACAATAATTAAAAAATAGAAAAAAAGAAAACAATAAATAAAATGACAGGAAAAAGAAAGTCGTGCCACAGACACGAAAAACTTTTTTATAAATTTGTGCTGAATGACAAGAAATAGACATTTGTGCTCAAGGCACAAAAAATAGCTGAATTTCGTGCCATGGACACAAATAAATTAAAAAAAAATTCTGTTACTATAACACAAATTTCCGTCATGTACACATTTTGTTTATATATAATGTGGTTTTATGGTTCTATTATTTGAGAATGTCCTTGCACTGTAAAAAGTAAAAGTCAGATCAACTTAAAAAAAATACTTCAATTGGTAATGCTTAAAAAAACTTAAAGTTAGAAATGTAAGTTAAAAATGTTTAAAAAATAATTTATGTGTTACCAATCAAAATATTTTTTCACCATACATTTTTACTTAAGTGAGAAAATTTAAGTTGAATTATTATTATTATTATTATTATTTTTAGGCATTACCAATTAGTTTAAATTGATCCAACTTTTATTTTGGCAGTTTGTATGGCCAGAGAAAATTATGCCATAGGTTTTGCGAAATGCCACCACTGGTTTAAACCCAAGGAACACAAATAAAACACACTGATAAAAATCTAATCCTTGTAAGGCACCGAAAATCACTTTGGATGAAAGTGTTTAGTAAATGCATAAATGTAAACATGAAATGTAATAACCTTTTAATAAATCAAATATTAAGCATATAAAATACCACTCATTTGAATAGCACTCTAACAAAAGTTATAACAAATTATTCAGAATGGTAATTATAATTGTGGTAATTAATAACTCTTTTAACTTAAATGAAATGTCTTAAAAAGAACAACACGTTTTAACTACAGCAAATTAACAATGAATTCTACTAAAAGAAAAGAAAATAAAATAAAAAGAGAAAGGAAATATGTAACGAAATAATTAGTGTGACCTTAATAACTCAATCCATAATTAAATGCATTTATATTTAAATGTACAGAAGGTATTTAACCTCTATTCACTCCTGGCATTGCATTTAAAAGTTGTAATCCTTTTCATGGTTTCTCTTATGGAGAATGAATGTTTTGACTGCTGTATTAAAACATAGATTCTTTAATATGACCTCTTCTAAGTCTCATCTAATCCACTGAACTGGTAGATGACCTCAAAATGAACTTGCTTGATCATTTTTTAGAAAATGGATAAAACAAATTCATCAGTTTGATTATGACAGGATCCATTCATATCATTATTTTATTTGTTGCCGTGGGATTGATTTAGTTTGTTACAGAGTTGCTGTATAGTAAATGCTGTTGTGTATCAAGTCTTTTATCTGTTCAAGGTTTTTTTTAAGAGTTTGACAAAACTTTCAGAAAAATATCAAAAGCACTGACAATTTCAATTTCTTCAATTACATTTTAGAGTAGCCTATTTTTCAACTGTGAAATGAAATGATTGGTTTGTGTTAAGAGCAACTTTATTTCAGTAATGAGTTGTGGATTTTAAACCGCTTTCAAAAAATCTCAAGCCTCCTTTTCTTTGATGGACTTTATATTATTTCCCAACAGAGATAACATTTTATGGTAAAGCTTGAAATTGCCAGCACATTTCCCAGCTACTGAGTTATTAATGCTTATTCAGGTCACAGCCAGACATTGCATGCCATTGTAAAGACAGACAGCATGTGACCTTATAACTACATGAAAGAATTCCAAAAAATAAAGAACGATAAAAAGTTTTTATCTAGTGGTGGCTGTTTGTGTTCCTGTTAACATCAGAATCTAAAATCAGTGGCGTGTGTCATAAACATTATTCTTTATAATAAGCTCTAAACTAGTTTAATTTACTTCAATTATATATATTTCAGTTAGTCTGTACATTTTTGAGAATCAAAAAGACCACCCACTATTTGCTTTAAAATAATGTCAAGTCAAATGAGTAAATGTGTCTGCATAATATAAATTTACTGTAAATGTTACTTGACCAAACAGGTAATCCAAACCTAATGCTGAAGAAAAAAATTATGATAAGCCCTTGTTGTATATTTGACCCTTAGAGAAAGAAATCTTTTGTATACTCTTGATTTTTCCAGTGTTTATGAAATGTAGTAGCAGCAGATGGATCTAGGTTTATAATAGTTGTGCTGATAATACCCCTAAATGCTATTTGCAAACTAAACATGGGCTCCAAGATTTCATCTTTCCTTTTATAAAATCAACTCAAGGTTAATAATCTTCTCTGCACATTTTGAAGGTACATAAGGTACATGTAATATCACACATTCTTGAAGCTCATTTCCTTTTCCACCTGAAGTGCAATGACATTTCTCTAGCACATTTAATGATGCAAGACGGTGGAACAAAGTCATCTGCCATTGATGTTTTTTGTCTTCTCGCATGACAGCAGGAAACAAAACAAAAAATCTGAAAAGGTTTAATTGATTCCAACAATCAAGAATAGGTGATTAAAAGATCAAAAGTTAAATTAAACAGGTTATCTACGGATATGTCAATAACTTCGTCAATGATTTATGTCTTAGGTCAGGCCTTTTTCACACATAACTGGTAGTATGATCTTGGTGAAGAGGACCTTGACAGCTATTGTGTGCACAGCCATTAATAAATGCTATTTCTGTCTTTGCATTATACCCTACATATGCAATCCATTGAATCAAAATGGTCAAAATAACCATTTTTCTGTACTCACATCAATTGAATAGATGACTGTATTTGTCTCGTAATTTTCTTTTCTTTTTTAACGCACAACAAAGGATTTAGAAATGCATAAAATTACAGTCCCCATACCTATAAATGTTATAAATGTAAGAGAATAATTACATGCAGCTTTGGTATAAGTGCACCCCTGCACAATAAGAAATGATTAGGGGGCATCATGGGGTGCTCTTCAAGAAATAATGCACAGATGAAGTGTCTTGGCATTATGATGTACGAGTTCTGCAAAAGGATTGGTGCATATATTGAATACATTACATCATGTTTGCATTATGACTGTAAAAACCTTTTATCACTGAAAAAATAATTCATTCACCTTACTATTTTTTTAAGTGGTTGCGATCAATTTATTTAAGCTACATTTAAAAAAAATATTAGAACTTTTTAAAACTTTAAAACTTTTGTTTAAATGTAGCTTAAATAAATTGATTGCAACCACTTACCTTAAACAAATTGAGTAAATTAAATTAATATTTTTTTAGTGTATTTGGTTTCGAAAATTGGGAATCTTTCCTAGAAATACCACATACTGGCTTTAAAGCATCATTAGCTAAAGGAGTTCAGGCTTGAACATTGCAGGTGGCCTTTGAACAAAAACACATCTTTCATGCACGCACCATACACATTTGTGCCCACGCTTTAGCTTTTCCATTACACGCATATGTCTGATATTATTTTGTGTCGCCGGAAAGAAGCAGGACCAGTTTGCTTTGAGCATATACGTATCAACAGTGATGGAAAAGAATATTAGATATTAGTTTATTCATGTGAATAAGAAACTTTTCTATAAAAGTTTTCTCATGCACAATTTCTCATAGCACCTTAAAATGCATTCCCATGTTCACAAGAAAGTTTATGGTAAGTCTCTTTCTCTCTCTCTCTCCAACATATATAAAGTACATTTAATGAGATAACGAATTAGTCATTTAAACCTTTCTTTTTAAAAATGACAAGCTATTAAAAACACACAATCGCAAGGCACTTTAAATAGCACCTAATGTCCAATTCACGTTTTAAAATTTCCTTTGGTGTGTAAGTGTGTATTACTACATGTTAAAGATATGCAAAAGGCACCAACCCTAAAGCAAAAAAATGACGTGAGTTATCGTCTCTAACGTAAATCTCTTTTTTTTTACTACAATAGACACACGGATTGTTGACTTCCCGGGGGGATTGGTGATATAGACAAGACTGACATTAGTATCATTCCTCCCGCTTCAGACTCACAGGCTGTAAGTTAACTCCTGTTAGCAACCAAATTTTTCAAATATGGTAAGGGGGTCACATTTCCAGCTGACATCAGAGGTATTCAGGCCAATCAAAACGCACAGATTAGCTGGCCAATCAGAGACACAGAGCTTTTCAAATCCATCCGTTTCAGGAAGAGAGTGAAATCTGGAGCTACAAAAATGTACGGTATGTGGAAAATTTTGTGTTTTTTGAACTATAAACCATGCAAACACATTGTATTATACCAAATACACAAAATAACGTTGTTTTTACCAATAAAATAGGTGCTCTTTAAAGTTTCAGTCATTTTCAATCATTAAAGTAACAGTATGTAGAATTGTGGCCAAAACTGGTATTGCACTCACAAAACTTGTGGCTAAAACTGGTACTGCAATCACACAACTGGTGGCCAATACACAACATGACATCATAAACATCAGTTGAGGGCTGTAACTCCACTTTTTAAATGACAATATCCTGGGCAGACCACTGTTGTCAGTGATATAAGTTTTTGAAATGAAAATGATTTCTTAATATCTAGTGACATATCAGGGCCATTTTATAATTAATTGATATAAATTTCTTACATACGGTTCCTTTAAACATTTATAATTAGATTCAGGCATTAAAACCAGAGACTTTGTTTTGACACTTCTATAATGCATTTCATTTTTCAAACCGTCATTAATTACCATAAAAAAGTTAAAACTTTACTTTACATATTGCATTTGTCTAAAGTGTCTTTAAGTTGTAGTTGCTTCCTTTTATTACAACTTTTATTATAACATTTATTATAATATTTTAACATTCTCGAAAACTACCTCAAAACCCAGTTTTAGCAGCACCTGCTTAGTAATAACATTTCTGTATGGGCAATGTAAATGCATTTTAATGACATGTTTTTTCTTATTCAACTTAAATCACACTCTGAAAAGCATACGCACCAAATGGACCTTCAAAAAGTAATTGAATTTTTCAAATGCGCGTTTCCTGTGGCATAAGTAAGAAAATGAAGATACGTTTAAAAGAGTCACAGTTCTTCAATGACAATCTTCTAAATACCCCTTCAGATCTATAATGAAGATTTAACAGAAAAATGACGTGGAGCAATTTTTAGAGAGTGAGAGACACTTGAGACATCTTTATAACTCATTACAAACGAAATAAAAAGATGGGTCATTTTCTTTATCGTTTAACAGATGAGTGACTTCCAATGGTCTGCAAAATAGGCACCATTGTGTCTGTTGTGATAAATGTGGATAATCTTTCATTTATATCCGGAGATGAAAGTAGTAGTTTTGAAGTAGAGTGCAGTGTAAATCAGAGCTGAGCTCATTTTGCTGTACAGGAAGCAATGTCCACGCATTCACGGACTCAAAGTCGCAAGAATGATGTTCTTTGAAGCAAACTCAAAATACTAAGATTACGGCTCTTTTTTATAATACGCTTCCTGTCATTTTATGAAGTACACATACTGTGCTACAGCACAGAGACTCAATTGCTTTAACAATTGTGATGGCTTGTTTGCAAAAGAACATGGATATGTTTCATCCATGTAGTTTGCTACTGCGTGTGAACTTGATGTTGTGACCAACTTTAATGATTTTCACTTCTCTATGGTGTATTTTTAAAAAGCCCTTGAAGCCAATTTTTTTGCACATATAAGATTAAGGTCTGAACTTACTATAACCATTATTTTTAGAGGATTTAAAAAATATTTCCTATATAATTATTAAAAAAAATTTTTGTTTATCATTATCAAAAATGATCATTACCACAACATGATATTACATTAAATAAATATATGCATTTACAAACTCATGTTTCGGTAATGAGAACTAAAAAGTTGTCTAGGTACTATATGACAAACAACATTTAAACTTTTATCTGGAGAGAAAAAATAAAAACTGCTTGCCTGGTAGCCATCTTGAGTGTCACAGTCAATTATGTCCCTTCTAACAATTTGTTTTTGAAAATGTTAGTTCCTTGAGGGCTAAACAATGACTGAAAATTGTTGCGGAGGATGAGAAAATTGGTCTTGGACACATTTATATTCCTTATTATTGTGTCTACATTTACCAATGATCACCAAATACCACATGTTTCTTTACTGTAAATGTTTATAGTATAACATGCACTGAAGCTTTTTATTTTTTAGATTTTTTAATTATAAATATTTCCATGTCAAAGAACCCAAATCCAGTCATGGACATGTTGCGGTAATGAAAATGTTCCCCTTAAATGTGGAAATAACAACAAAATTAGTTTGTATGATGTCATTTGAAATCATGTGCAAAATAGTACATGAAGAGATGTTTGTAAGTGTATGCTTCTTATTTTTATACTTATACTTTGCATTTACTTTTTTTATTAAAATGTTTCATGACACCTCATAAGTTAAATTTCGCGAGAATCACCTCTACAAACACATCTAAAGTCATTATTTGTGATTTACTGTTTTCTGTAAAATCATACGCCCTACATAACTTAACTATCTTTAATTTGACTCAGTAAGATTTAAATTAAATTGAAACCAATGAGTGAATTCAAACTTTGATGCTCCAAATCTTATACAGTAATTATTTAGATTATAAAAATTTAGTCTGGTTTTCTGGATTTTTGATTTTGTTGGATCAGTGAAAATATCAGTTATGTTTGTCCAGTATGCTTAAAACAACAGCCAATTTCAACATTATCTGCTGCAGTGTGAAGCACTGCAGATTTCAATTTAAAAGCAAAACATTATGTACAGTTCACATGTCCGGCATGTTGGCTCAGGAAATGTTTTCAGTGTTTTTACTCAATTTAAAAGATAGCATCAGAATCTTGTAAAACATCTGATAACAGATGAAAGGCTATTGTAAAAAAATGCTTTTTTAAGTAAACACTTTTTGCAACATTTAGTCAAGACGTTCTGCCTAGACCCTAAATTAAACTTTTATTTTTAAAGCATAATCTGAAGTCTATCCAGAGCATTCTCATATGCATAAAGATGCACTCCTTGTACCTGATCTGTATCACAGATCACAATACATTCTTGCAGTATGTAATCTAATGCTCATGAGCTGGTGGGCACTCAAATGCTGCATGTGCAAAAAATGGGAAGCTGTCCAGTCACGTATATTGTTGATGCAGTGCTCGCCAAACTGCTTTGATCAATTTCCCATGATGCCCTGATATTGGTGATGAGGTATTTACAGGAAGTGCACACCCCATTGCACATGCCCAAAGGAGAACGATGGAAAGATACTGTCCATTACAGAACAAAAATAGACTGACATCAGAGCGTTATGCCAACCCGCTGTTTACATTCCAAGTTCAGGCAGCTGATATGAGAAATGGTTTGAATATGATTTCAAATAATAGCAGGATTTTTTTAATTACCATCACCATCATATTATTATTATTGTTGTTTGTTAAAACTGTTTTAGTTGTTTTCTTGTGTCATTGTAAAGTAAATAAACCAGCAGTATGTTCTAGTAATGCACCTGTACTTGACTTAAAGTAAAAAAAAACAATGCAATTAAGTGAGCGCAATGTTTCAGCGCAGGTTACAAGGATGATTGTAATTCAAGATGTTTTATTACATGTAGTAAAAGTCACTGTTAAACTGATTTTACCGATACGCATCTCTAAATCAATATGATTCCAAGTGGACAGTTTACAACCACAATCCTTTTTAAACTTTAGTGGAAATGTTATCACACAGTAAGGTTCACACACATATGCGCATACTGTAACCAAACCGCCGATTGATTCAAAGTGACAAGCTAAAACTCAAATCAGGGTAACAGCTAAATGCCAAGTTATTCTGAAACATACAATGCTTTTAGCTATGTATGTGACTGAACATCTAGCAGTGAGAATCTGCTGCATCATTCTGAATAAAAACAGGCACCATCATTACTGCCTGTCAATCAAACATAAAATGTGACCTCCTCCATTAAGCCTAATTTGGAGATGAACCACAGAAGAACACATAGTGATTCAAACATGAATCATCTGTCGCTGCACAGACACTGTCCCTGTCACCTCTTCACTATAAACACCTTACTTAAAGTATAAACAGGCATGTGGAGGAAACAATAGATCAGATATGGATGTAACACATGGCTCAGAAAAAAAACAAGGCTGTAAAAAAGATCCATAATATCCTCAAATGTGCAAGTAGTTTGCTTTTTGTAATAATTTTGACAGTATATCTGTATGTTTATAAGAGTGTTTGTTTTGTTTTCACTGTCAGTAAGAGCAATAAAAAATAAAACAGAGTCATAAGAAACAAACAGCAATGGGGAGTGATTACAGAGGAATCCAGGCTGCCACTGGAAAAACATTTATTAATAGATTTGAAGAAATGAGTGACAAGAAACTGTTTTCTAGTACATTCTTAAAAGGACCGAATGACCTCAACAATCACTCAACCCTTACATCTTTTTTGGCTTACAACAATGTCCTCAAATATCCCCAATGGACAAATATGGCTCTGTGGAGCAGTCATACAAAAACATTACATTGCTACTCTCAAAGTCAATGCTGGTAAAACAGAGGTCAAGAATTTAGGGTCACAATACAAAATTTTCACATATAAATATTGACATTTGTATGAAGCTCTCAGCACACACTATACAATATTAAAACGATGGCAATTAATAACTATACTTAAAGGTGCAATGTGGGACTTTTAGAAGGATCTCTTGACAAAAATGCAATATAAAATACATAACTATGTTATTAGGGGTGTATAAAGACCTTACATTATGAACTGCGTTGTTTTTATTACCTTATCTATATACACCACAGGTCCCCTTACATGGACGCCGCCACGTTTCTACAGTAGCCCTAAATGGACAAATTGTTGTACAGAGTCCGTTTCGTACCAACGTTGTCTCAGACGGCGACATTTTTGTCCTGTGGCGGCAACCGTAGCTTCTCAATGCATTTTGAGATGGAGATTGCAATTCGCAATCTCACCTCTAGATGCCACTAAAGAACCCACACTGGACCTTTATTTTGTATGTAACACTAGACTTTAAAAATGCTGGGTTATTTTCAAATAGGGACAGACTCATCCGCTGGGTTGTAATTTAACCTGGGGTGTTTAAACCCATTGTTGGGTTACATAGAAATAATTTTGGGTTAATTTAACCCAACGGCTGGGTTTGTCCCCCTTTTTTAGAGTGTAATAATACTCGAATAACTCTAATAATAAAGCTCTCATTGTTTTGCTACATGATGTAAAGGACAATCACAAGCACATTTAATATCTAACAGATTTCTGTGCGTAAACACAACATTTTATTCACAAAGTCAAATGCAATAAAGTTTCTCTTATGTGTAAAACAAGATCACAAGTCAACAACAACAACAACATTTATTTCCACATTAAACTTTTCTTCATTACATTTAATCTCAAAATTAAACATAAACACTCTTACAAAAATGCTGTATTGTTTTAACCTATGCTGGGTAAATATTGGACAAAACACAATAATGGATGCTGGGCTGTTGTTAACAGCAGTGGGAATTGTTTAACCCAGCGGTATTTGGGTTCAAAACAACCCAGCATATTTAGAGTGCACACATTTTGTTTTTTGTTTTTTGGTCAAAAAGAACATTATGACAAAGCACAAATTAAAAAGCTGTCAATTTTCTTCAATGCTTCGGCAAAAACGAGAAAGCATTTTGTGAAGGATCAAAAAGAAAATATATTTTCTGGATTCTTAATACTAGCCTGAAGAAAAATAAAGTGTCTTCCCTAAAGGCACTACAAGATGAAGTGTCTCATAAAAATGTTCCTCTGGCAATGCGGGACCAATTTCCTGTTTACCACATACACAATACTGACCAAGTAACGCAACAGCATCGGTCAATAATCCATAGAGTCATTAATCCATACGGGGCCTTTAAAATGATTTAAACCCCAAATACTATATTCATTATATTTGGACACTACAGCACTACACTACAGTTTGTTTCTTATTATGGATTGATTTTTGCCAAAAACTCATTCTATTGTTCTGAAAGAAAAAGAAAGGGGATCCAAATCTTGAAATATGTCTGACAGTTGTCATGAGCAATTCGGTCCCCCAGGCAATTCGGTCTCCCCTAGGACCCCGATTGGTACCTAGCACTAATGCCTGCTCAAAAATGTGTGATTGCGATATCTCGTCTGCGTAAGGTAAGCGGTCTAGCAAGCTAATTACGTTGTACAAAATAGAAACATAAAATGTTTTTAAAATAAAAGTTAACCAAAAAAATAATATAATAAACTAATATTCAAGTTGCAGACATGTCAGTACTTTTGTGTCATCATCTGCTTTACAAAAAACATACTTTTATTTTTACAAATTAAAAATGTACATACCTTACGGAATATATTTTTTTTAATAGTAAAAGTGTAGTTATCATGGCTTATAAATTATAATTTAAATGTGTGATTCAACTATGTAGTAATGTTTTGTATAAGGGATTAATTAATTGTATAAGTAGACAGTAAAAAGTGGAAATGGTACAGAATATAATATCTAAATAATATGACACAAGCAATGTGTAGATCTCCCACCTATAGCCTCATTTATATACTACTATATGAAACATCATTTAAAAGACATCAATTGTAATTTTAACAACGTTCTAACTACATTAATCATAACGCGATTTTGTAGGAATTGTAATAAGGCGCTAAGAAAACTACCCATGAGGAGTTTTTCCAGCCAATGGAATCACGCGGGGTCCTAGGGGAGACCGAATTGCTCGGGGGGACTGAATTGCTCATGACACCTGTCAAACCACATTTTGAAATAATTAGGTATAAACTAATGGATAAGATTTTGTTATTTGAAAAAAATGTGGTCCTCTATTATTTCCTTTCTTTAAAACTGTGATGTTTACTCTCAGTAGCCCCTGATATTTTACCATTGGATATCACTTTTGGGTTGAGGTTTGATGGAGTGATAAGCTTTCTGGTGTTTCTGTTAGGAAAAAAGTAACTACAAAAGATTTTCTAAATATAAACATTTAAATAAAATATTTTTTTTTAACCAATTCTGCTTTTAGCAAGTAAAGCAGATAAGACCATTACTATTTCACATTTAACCACAAGTCTCACTTAAAACACTGATCTAAATAGGATAAAACAAAATAAATAAATATTACATAACATTTGTTCACTCCATCACATTATATGATTTTGTCTCTAAAAGCACATTTATTATAGACAAGCATGTGCTATTCATCTTCATATTTTTGAAACTCACTTACCAAACAGAATATTTTCAGCTCATTGAAAGTCATTGAAACAACAATTGTCCTCCATAACTGGATTTTCTTTGTCCTTTCAGAGCAAAACGTACAAACACCAATTACAGGTAAAAAGGCAATTCAACAATAACAAACAGACACCACTTCATATAAATGTTATGATTTAACATTAAAAGAAGATGCATGACCTACTGGCAGACAGCATTTCCATTAATAAGACTGAAGCTGGCAACAGAGTGATTATGGGTGCTCTTGAGCGAGCTGAGTCGAGTGTTGTTACGTGCTGTGCTTTGGGAACGCATGACGATGGACGGACAGCAGCAGCAAAGCTGTTTGTTGAACTGTTTTCGAAAAGATTTGCTGAGGAGGTAGAGAGCGAAGGGGTTGACGCACGAGTTGGTGAAGGCGAGGATACGCGCGCATACACTGGAGATGAAATGGGCCATGGAAGTGTCCACCTCTGTGTAGTGATAAGAACGGTAGAGGTAAATCACATGGTTGGGGAGCCAGCAGATGGCAAAAAGGCCCACGAACACCAGCACTGTTTTCGCAAGACGCATCCGTGACTCGATCTACGGTTCAGAGAGCACATAGTTAAATATTGCAGAAGTAAAATATTTTTGGTTCCCCTCCCATGTTACTATACTTTGATGACTGCAGAATTTAAGCCACAAGATGCCGTCAAAACATGAATGCCTCCTTATTTGTGCATCTGACCAGACCGACATAATGGCGTACAGATGGGTCTATTCGAAACCATTATTATTGTGAATAAAGCAGAGCAGAACTACATGTACACATGCCAGTTTGAACCATTATAATAAAAACTGATGATGATTTGGTAGAAACATTTGAGATTGACTATTCTGACTTCTTTGTAGTTACACGTTTATTTCCATTATGGGAACTGATGCCAAATGGTCTCATTGATGATATTTCATCTTAGCTTTAAAGCTTCAGTCAATGTTGGTACCATTTTCAAAGATTAAAGCAGAACATCACAGCGAGTTATTTTTATCATGCACATAACAATGGGACAGCAGGGATTGTAAACACTCTTGACCAAAATCAATTGAAGATGAATGAAGATTAGCTTTACTGTAACAACAGTATACTATACATTCAGCTGGGTTATTTTTAACCTAATACTGGGTAAATATTGGACAGAACACATGTTGGGTTATAAATAAGAGTATGCTGCCTATTAACCCAACCATGAGTTGAAACAACCCAGCATTGCATTAAAACAACCCAGCAGTATTTATTAACTAAATATGTTTCTGTCCAATATTTACCCAGCATTGGGTTAAAAATATATACTTTATGAATAATAGATATAACATAAAATGCTTTATTTAAACTAAGAGATTGTTCAATATTTAATCTTAAATATGTTTTATTTATATATTTATTTATACTTTCTAGATTGCCACCAGAATTGCAGATTAAAACAAATAAAGCAGAAACCAATTCATTAATCTTTATAAAGTGGGGTACAAAATTTGAGACCACTACTGTAAATTATAATTTTTATCATTTATTTAAACTTTAATGCAGTCACTATTACAAGTGATATTATCAAAGCATAAATTATTATATTATCGTATATAATAATAAGCATATATTATGTCACAATATAATTACTGAGAGCATATATGTTGCTAAATATAAACTGTAAAAAATTCCGTAGAAATTACAGTGTTACTCGCAGCTGGGTTGCCGGTAACTTACCGTAGATTTAAATTTATGTTATTTATTGGCAAAATTTTGTTCAAAGTTAAATAAACATTAAACATTTACAAGTCTTTGTCTTTACAGAGTAAAACTAAAATAACAGCGTCAAGCAAAGCATTCTGGGAAACCAAATTTGAAGCAAAAACAGAAAAAGGTTGATGATGATTTCTGGTTCCAAGAATGCTTTGCATGAGACTGTTATTGTATAGTTTTATTCTGTACAGATAAAGACTAACTTTGAGCCAACTCTTGCCAGTAAATAACATAAATTTAAATCTACGCTAAGTTACTGGCAACCAGCTGCAAGTAACACTTTAATTTCTACTGATTTTTTTTTACAGTGTAGGCGTTTATGAACTTTCCCAATACGCCTTATTCAGCCTGCCGCAATGTTGATTCCACAGGTTGTGAGGGATAGACGTCCAGAGCCTGCGTTTCAAACGTATTGTTTTGTACTGGGATGCTGGTCATTCAGCCTTCAAAACACAGCAAATACATCATTTGACAAATTTACACAGGACAATGCACCTCGAAAATCATGGATTGTTAAAATAAGAAGGGACATATGACCTATATTTGAGATAAGAGCAGCACAATGTGTATATAAAAACTGTTTTGCTATTAGCATGTTGGCTTATCACTAATTCTTATGTTGTAAGCATTGTAAGCAACACTAATATAATCCTATAACTACGTACATAACTCCAATTCATATATATTACAAAAATGCAAGGCATAAATACATTAAAACTTTCATCCGATGAAGTTTTTTAAGCACATTGATCATAATCAACAGAAGCAGGATTCATTTCTAACTAAATAACATTTGTAAGTTACACATCTTTGGGGTTTTACATCCAACATTGAACAATGAACTGTAGCACCCGTATTGCCACTCTGCTAATTACTTGCATGAAAATGGTGGGTGCTTGGGTTCGTTATAGTTCAGGTGGATACCAAGAAGGTGCACCTAATAAGTTTGTACAAATTGTGAAACCTTTTGACCATAAAATATGTTAAAATAATGAGACCCAGAGATAGTTTTAGTTTAACAAAAAAAAAATAGGGTTAGCCCTGGTTTATTTAAACCACAAATTTTAGTAAATAGAATATAAATTCTTCCCCAAAACAAAATATCAACAAATATACAAAATAAATAACCAAAAAATTCCCCAAATACTTAAACAATAGCCCCGTTCAAATTAGCTAGAAACCTCAATAGTTTCAATCACACGTTGTACATCAAATAAATGCTATAAAAGTTCTCATCCCTTATCTCTTTCTCAACAATTGAAAATACACAGAGAACTTTACAATAAACAATACAACATCGCCACGTGCACTGAAACAACTCTTAGCACGTGCAATGGCGGTGGGCCCACTACACATACACACACTCACATTTCAGTTACTCACAGTACTGCTTGGAACGAAGAAAAAACACGTTGCAGGCCTGTATTAGTCTTGCAAAAACATTGAGTGCGTTGAACAAACTGGCAAAACATTGAGAGCGTGGAAATACGTCGGTACGGACGATGCTCACGTGCAGCGCGATTCACGGACAGAACCGCCAGCATAAGCTCACGTGTCTAGCTCTCTCAGCTACCTCCGATCACGCGTCCGCTCCTCCCGCTCCGTCAGACTGGTCTCCGCTTATTTTGTCACTCATATTTAACTCAACAAACCCCTGCTCAGTTTCATCGGGCTTACTCACTCTTGTTTCGCGTTTTATCTTTATAAAGCGCGCTCAAGCGTCCTCTCTGTCACACCTGTCCAGCGAGAGAGCCGAAATCAACTTCCCGCACTCTCACTCACGTTCCCTCTCTCGGTCACGTGCATCCGTTGCCATACCTACAGCCAATCACTATTGACTATACAGCATTAATACTCAAATGACCAATGAAATGTAACAAAAAGTCTTACATTGTTAAACCTTTGATAATACTATTTAACTAAATAATAAACTTTAACTTTCATCACTGTCATGACATAAAATCACAAATAGTAATCCCCTTTTAATAATGTAAAATGAATTTAATATTTCCTTCTTTAGAAATCAGAGTTTTCTATGATTTACTTAAAGTAAAACAACATTTACTTGTTTAACAGTCATGTGATTCATGTTTGAATAATAGATTAAGCATAACCTCCACTTTTTTCATTACACTAGAATACCCAAGTTTAACACTGGGCTACATCCTCCCCCTTCTAGACAGTTTTGATGTCCTCATCAAAATAAACCTTAGAGGACTCTAATAGCTTTAATGTCAAGGGTAGAGACCAAATTGGAACAAGTGAAGCACAACGCCATGGGGTGGCACCAGAAAGTTTGACATAGACTGCTTCTGGAGTCTCCGTAGAGTCCACTTCCCACAAATACTCCATGGCTTAGTACGGTCACAGGGTAATCACAGGGCTTGCCAAGTTCATCGTAGCTCAGCTTGACCACTGGACGGATGACTCTTTTTGAACGCTCAACTTTTTCACTCTCCGCTTGAATGTCCATATTTGCATTGACATCTGCTTCCTCTTCTATAACGTCCACTTCTGGATCAGCATGAAGAGGTAAGTTTGGATGATCATTTGCCACAGGCTCTATCTCCGTAGTGCATTGAACTTGTCTTTCAGGTTCTGTGACTAAGGACTCAGGCTGCTTAGTGGGCATTTCTGGACCTGTCAGCAACTTATCCCATTCCAGCTCAACGGGTCTTGGCAAATATACTTCGCTGTACTCCAACTCGGAGTACACGTCTTCATCGTGATTGTTTGTCTGGACTGGTTCTGTTGTATTTTGCTGAAATGCTCTGGTCCTAGGTCTTTGTAGTGGCCCCACTTCCCTTTCATCAACCGGGAGTCTCACCAGGTAACCAATGGGTAAGAGATGATTACGATGAATAGTTTTTTCTGCTCCCATGCCTCTCTCTGGCTTAATCTTGTAGACAGGTAAGTTGGGTAGTTTCTCCATAACAATATATGGTGAGGATCGCCACTTGCATTTCAATTTGTGCTTGCCTTTGACCCCAAAGTTTCTGAGTAGCACCCTGTCGCCTTTGTCAAGGACTTGTTCTTTGACGTGCTTGTCGTGTGCTGCTTTGTTTCTTTGGTGGTTCTTGTCTGACGATTCTGTTGCAAGACTGTATGCTCTTTGGAGATCTTGCTTGAGCTTAGCAACATACTGTGGGTAGGACTTTGTCTTTTGGTTGTCCTCGGTCACACCAAAACAGATGTCTACCGGTAAGCGAGCTTCTCTGCCAAACATTAGCAGGTAGGGCGAATAACCAGTTGCATCATTTTGAGAACAGTTATATGCGTGGACCAACTGGCTGATCTTTTGGCTCCATTTCTGTTTTTGCTTCGGGTCAAGTGTGCCAAGCATTGACAATAGTGTCCGATTAAATCTTTCGGGCTGCGGATCTCCCTGGGGGTGGTAAGGCGATGTCCTTGACTTACGTATTCCCAGCATCATCAGAAGGTCTTGGATCAGTTTGCTTTCAAAATCACGGCCTTGATCCGAATGTATGCGGGCAGGGAGTCCGTAGTGTACAAAGTAGCGCTCACACAGTATCTTGGCCACGGTGACCGCCTTCTGGTCTTTGGCTGGAAAAGCTTGGGCGTATCGAGTAAAGTGGTCTGTCACTACAAGAATGTTGGCAAAACCTTGGGAGTCTGGCTCAAGTGACAGAAAATCGATACAAACTAGGTCTAGAGGGCCTTGGCTGGTGATTTGTTTTAAGGGAGCAGCTCTCTGAGGAAGGGCTTTACGAGTGATGCATCTGCCACAGTTTTTGATGTACTGCTCAACCTCAACTCCCATTTTCGGCCAATAGAACCGTTGTCTGATAAGTTCAATAGTCTTGTCCATGCCCAAGTGACCAGACTCGTCATGCAGAGATCTAAGGACCATCGAAACATACTCTCTGGGCAGTACCAGCTGCTTTACCATGTTTCCACTTTTCTCAACCCTTCGATAGAGCAGATTGTTTTGAATGAACAGCTTGCTTGCTTCTTTGTTCAACAGGGCAGAATTAGGATTGTCAGAGCTGGTGAATGAGGGACCACCCCGAAGTGACTGTTTGACTGGAGCAATAGTAGAGTCAACATCTTGAGCATTGACCAGGTCTTTGTGGCTAAGCTGACTCAACGAACCGAGATCCAACCTAACTGGGAAGGCGAAACACTCTGGTATACCATCAGGCGACACTCCGAGTGACTCAGCAATAGTTGTAGACTCTGTTAGCGTTGCACAGCACTTGATCTGTTTACACAGAGCTTGGACACTTTCAGTCGGTACGCTTTGCCAGCCTTCCTCTGTGGTTGGGAGAGGGTTGCGGGACAAGGCATCGGCGTCGATATTGCTGCTACCAGGCCTGTACTGCAGAGTGAAATGATATGTGGCAAGTGCTGAGAGCCAGCGGTGACCAGTCGCATTGAGTTTTGCAGTTGTGAGAATATACGTTAGGGGGTTGTTGTCAGTTCTCACCGTAAACTGTGCTCCATATAAGTAGTCGTGGAACTTGTCTACCACTGCCCACTTAAGTGCCAAAAACTCGAGCTGGTGCACCGGGTAGTTCTTTTCAGATGCACTCAGCTTGCGGCTGGCGAAAGCCACCGGTCTTAAACCCTCGGGGTACTCTTGGTTGAGGACAGCGCCGAGCCCATGAAAACTGGCATCAATGTGGAGTATGTAGGGCTTGGTGGGGTCAGAAAATGCCAGCACCGGTGCGTTTGTGAGACAGTGAATGATCTTTTGGAATGCCTCAGAACATGACTGATCCCACCGTTCACCGAAAGGCTCGTTGACTTTGTAGTAGGTTTTGTCTGATGAAGAGGCAGACTTTCGATTCTTTTGGGTAGGAGGATATCCTTTGCACAGCTCTGTAAGGGGTCGGACAATGATGGAGTAGTTCTTTATAAATCTGCGGTAGTAGCCGCAAAACCCCAGGAATGACTGCAGAGACGAAAGGTCGGTTGGCTGCTTCCACCGCGTCACTGCTTCAACTTTGTCTGGGTCTGTGGCAATGCCGTTCTCAGAGACTATGTGCCCAACATAGGTGACTTGTGAGCGACAGAACTGGCACTTGTCGAGGGACAACTTGAGTCCAGCTTCTTCAAGGCGAGCGATGACTTTGAGGAGTCTTTGCTCATGCTCTTCCAAAGTCTTACCAAAAACAATGAGGTCATCTAGGTAGACGATGACTTCAAGCATGTGCATGTCGCCGACTGCCTTTTCCATGAGCCGTTGAAAGGTCGCAGGGGCCCCTGTGATCCCCTGAGGCATCCGCTCAAATTGGAAAAATCCCAATGGACAGATGAAAGCGGTCTTTTCTTTGTCCTCCTCTGCCATTGGGATTTGGTAATATCCACTGCGCAAATCCAACACTGAAAACCACTTACTGCCGGACAAGCAATCGAGAGCGTCATCGATACGTGGTACAGTGTACTGATCTGGGGTAGTTCTCCGGTTCAGGGTACGGTAGTCGACACACATACGAAGTTGACCATTCTTTTTACGTGCAAGGACAATCGGGGAAGCGTATGGACTTCTTGACTCTTTTATAATCCCAGCCGCCAACAGACCTTGCAGATGGCGGCGTAGGTCATCCAAATCAGCAGGGGCAATACGTCGAGATCTCTCCCTGAAGGGAGTGTTGTCATTCAGGCGGATGTGATGTTCTACCCCTTTAGCCAAACCGACATCCCATTCTTCAATAGAGAACACCTGAGAGTGTTTAGCCAGCTTCTGACTCAGCCTTTCTTTCCACTCTTTGTCGATGGGTGACTCACTGAAGTCAAACAAAGAAGGATCCAAGGTCGGAACAGATTCGACTTTAGGGTTGGGTGCATCTGTCACCATGTCAACGACATGAAGGTGAGCGATCACGGTGCCCATTGGAATGGCAGTTTGCTTAAGAGACTCATTACGCAGTAGCACCAGGAAGTTGTTCGTATCTAGCATCTTGGAGAACAACACAGTTGGCTGGACAAGTACACTTGGAGGAAGAGCAGGTGAGTGGGCTCGTTCAATAATGAGTATACTGTCTCCAATATCTTGTTTTTCTTTAACTTTGCAGCTAGCAACATATTCGGTGCCAGGAGGAATGCTGAGAGGGCCAGGCCCAGACCACTTAACTTCAGCCACAGGCAAGTCTTTGTTGCATTTAATGGTCATCCCTGCATGAACGGGTGAATGTTTTTTCTCTTGAACCTGGATTTTGTCTGAGTGGACGTTCTCCAGTTCTCTTTTCTCTGCTCTGGACTTGAAAGGCTGAACCCCTTTTACGTTTGTGCCAATCAGTACAGGTATAGTCTCGGAGCACCGTGGATCAGGGCACACCAGAGCCAGGATAGGAACAGACTTGACTTTGTTGGACTTGGATTTTTGTGGCAGCTCCAACTCTACCTGGATGTAACCTTTGTACGGGTAACTGCTCTCTGACTCACTTAGACCCCATATGGCTAGACCGGTCACAGAGTTTAACTGGATGTGTGACAGATGTTTGGCATACCAACTGTCGAAGATGATGGTAACTTGAGATCCACTGTCCATCAGTGCGGTGCAGGGGTTGCCATTGATCCTGACCTGAGCAGTGGAGGGTGGTCCCACAAGTCCCTCGGGCAAACTGTTGGTCTGTACATTTACAGCGCTTCTCTTGACACTTGCATTTGTGGTCTGGGTTCTTGTTTCGTTATCAGATTTGCGGTTCTGCTTGGACTTTCTTTGAGCTTGCAGCAGTTTCTGAATAACTTTGGGATAATTCTCAGGAGAGGCACACTTGTTGGCGTAATGCCCGTCTTCTCCGCAGCGATAGCAGAAAAAATCACTTGGGTCTCGGGCTGTCAAAGGTCTTTGCGACCAGGGTCTTGACTGGGTGTCTTGTAGGCAGGGCTCAGTAGCAGGACTACACTTTGGCTTGACTGACATGACAGAGACTTGTTTTTGCAGCTTAAAAACCTCTTTCTTTAAAGCCTGCACGTTTTTGTCTTCTGCGTTCTCTGCCACCGGTTTGACTGGAAGCAGTGTGCTCGTCGAAAGGTGCCTTGACATGGCGGCGGGAGTAGAGAGTTCACTTACTTGTGCTCTGAGTTGGCGTATTTCGGCTTTCAAATCGTTTAACTCTGTGTCGGAAGTAACAGTAGCGCTTTTGGCATAGACGGCTTTGGGTGGATGGAGTCTACGACGTGAAGCTTCATGCTCCTCCTCCAGGCGTATCTCATTCATCAGCTCAAGAAATGTGGGAGGACTGTCTCTGCGGTATCTTAATCCTAGGTTTAGTATCATAATGTCAGATCTGGTGGCCCCTTTAATGAGCTGGTCAAGACGTGCTTTGTCTGCCGCAGATGACTGAAGTCCACCCTTTTGGACAACTTTATTTAGGACTCTCTCTAGGCGTCTCAGGAACTCAGAGAGTTTCTCATTATGGTGTTGACACAACATTCTGAAGGCAAAGTAAAGTTCTTCCCCGCTCTCAGGGTTGCCAAATGTGGTCTCGAGAATATCAATGTAGTCCATTGAGGTTGCAGATGGGTTGTTGAAACGGACAGCTTGGAGGATTTCGAGTGCAGGACCCTTCACACTTTCCATTATTCTCATTTTCTTTTCTGGTTCAGGGCGATCGTATTCTTCATTCATAAGTCTGGCTTGTTCAACCCAATTTTCCAACTGTTCTTCTCCCTGTGGTGTGGGTATGACCCCTGAGAAAGTGCGCAATCTTCTGTAAAGATTGTTACCTTGTGTGGGCTTGCTTGTCATTTGTAAAATATCACCAACTGCTCGAATGATAGCTTCAGGAGTGGACGCTTGAAGTGGGGAGAAAAAACTGGAATCTGGCAGCGGCACATTTTGACCATCACAGGCCGTCGGAGCTTGGGGTTCCTCATCCTGCTTAGAAGGTCCAAATATTCTCCATGTCGTAGTAAACCCCTCAGGAACAACATCAAGAGGAATGGCGTCTGCATTCACTTTCTCCCTGCACTCACATAACACAGTTAAACTTTGAGACTGTGAGTCATACATTCTTCCTCTCACCTTGACTCTCCCGAGTGCTTTGATAGTCTGCAGTGTGTCTTCAATGAAACCAACTTCAGTTTCTGGAGGTACATCTTTAACCAGCAAGGCTTTCACAGGATCCATGCCTTCTCCAATACACCAATTCTTCAACTGAGCCATCCCCACGGGTTATGCGCTTACAGTGATCACTTGTCAAAACTAAATTTGGTAGGTATTAGTTGTATTTTAACACAAATAAAGCTTGATTTGTGTTTTCTTGACTTAAATGCTTAGTAAAACTCTACTTTTGTAGTTTTAAAATTTTCACAATAGGTACCCTTTAATATGGTTTTACATGTAGTTTAACAGCTAACCAGCTTTTGGTTGTAAACTATATTTTTAAACAAACTATTTAAATCTCTGGGTCAAACTAAAGTGAAATCTGATATAAAATTACTTTTGAACTAATTAAATCCCAGCGGAGCCTCCATTTTATTTATGTAGCACCCGTATTGCCACTCTGCTAATTACTTGCATGAAAATGGTGGGTGCTTGGGTTCGTTATAGTTCAGGTGGATACCAAGAAGGTGCACCTAATAAGTTTGTACAAATTGTGAAACCTTTTGACCATAAAATATGTTAAAATAATGAGACCCAGAGATAGTTTTAGTTTAACAAAAAAAAAATAGGGTTAGCCCTGGTTTATTTAAACCACAAATTTTAGTAAATAGAATATAAATTCTTCCCCAAAACAAAATATCAACAAATATACAAAATAAATAACCAAAAAATTCCCCAAATACTTAAACAATAGCCCCGTTCAAATTAGCTAGAAACCTCAATAGTTTCAATCACACGTTGTACATCAAATAAATGCTATAAAAGTTCTCATCCCTTATCTCTTTCTCAACAATTGAAAATACACAGAGAACTTTACAATAAACAATACAACATCGCCACGTGCACTGAAACAACTCTTAGCACGTGCAATGGCGGTGGGCCCACTACACATACACACACTCACATTTCAGTTACTCACAGTACTGCTTGGAACGAAGAAAAAACACGTTGCAGGCCTGTATTAGTCTTGCAAAAACATTGAGTGCGTTGAACAAACTGGCAAAACATTGAGAGCGTGGAAATACGTCGGTACGGACGATGCTCACGTGCAGCGCGATTCACGGACAGAACCGCCAGCATAAGCTCACGTGTCTAGCTCTCTCAGCTACCTCCGATCACGCGTCCGCTCCTCCCGCTCCGTCAGACTGGTCTCCGCTTATTTTGTCACTCATATTTAACTCAACAAACCCCTGCTCAGTTTCATCGGGCTTACTCACTCTTGTTTCGCGTTTTATCTTTATAAAGCGCGCTCAAGCGTCCTCTCTGTCACACCTGTCCAGCGAGAGAGCCGAAATCAACTTCCCGCACTCTCACTCACGTTCCCTCTCTCGGTCACGTGCATCCGTTGCCATACCTACAGCCAATCACTATTGACTATACAGCATTAATACTCAAATGACCAATGAAATGTAACAAAAAGTCTTACATTGTTAAACCTTTGATAATACTATTTAACTAAATAATAAACTTTAACTTTCATCACTGTCATGACATAAAATCACAAATAGTAATCCCCTTTTAATAATGTAAAATGAATTTAATATTTCCTTCTTTAGAAATCAGAGTTTTCTATGATTTACTTAAAGTAAAACAACATTTACTTGTTTAACAGTCATGTGATTCATGTTTGAATAATAGATTAAGCATAACCTCCACTTTTTTCATTACACTAGAATACCCAAGTTTAACACTGGGCTACAGAACTATCACGTAAATAGCTGTTATTAGGTCTGTAATTAATGTTATTAGGTCAATCACACGTTATTAAGTTAATGTTATGTCTTGAAAAAACATAACAGATTAAATACATGGGACATATGCTCATGTTTTATACAAAGAGGAGATATATACTTAGTTGTTGTCATAAAATATTGTATTGTTGCACTATATTGGTGTTTTTAAAATAATTAAAAATTAGCGATTAGCCAACAGACTAATATCCAAACAGATATTATGTACACAATGCGCTATTCTCATCTCAAATGAGGTTCTTTGTCCTGTGGAAATTTGTCAAATTATGTATTTTTTGTGCTGAATGACCCGCATCCCTGTACAAAACAGAGGTTTCAAGCACACGCTCTGGATGTCCATCTCTCAAAGCCTCGTTTTGGAATCAACATGGCGGCAGGCTGAAAAGAAAACTGCATTTTCACGGATTGCAACCCCTTATTGTTTAATGTGCTTTCATAATTGTTTACCCATTTACTATTTGAAATATAATCCAAGATTTCATTGCTGATAAAAATCCACGACTCTCAATATGGTCCCAGACTTGTCTACCTCTCTTTTTGTTAAGCTTGAACAACTGAGTCATTTAACCTCACCTGTCTCCGTATGTGGGCATTTCCTTCCACAGGCATGTTACTCGCACTCTGAATCAAACTCTTGGCGATGAAGATATAGTACACCGAGATGATGAGGAGAGGAATGATGTAAAGAATGAGGAAAGAGCCCATGGAGTGGATTTTGGGGTGCAGATCTCCAACATGGGGATATGGAGCACATGCTCTGAAGCTCTCGTTGGTTTTGGATATGTGGAAGGCGTGGAGGTCAGAGAACACAGCCTCAGGAATGGCCAGCACCATGGAGAGCAGCCAAATCGAAGTGGCTTTCAGGCAGACCTTTAGTGTGGCATTTGACGTCTGGATGTCCATTGGTTTGACAATGGCCTTGTATCTAGGAAACAGATGAGGACAGAAAGCAGTTTCAATGATTCATTAATTCAGATCCAAACGTAATAAAAAAGAATGTGAATCAAAAGAAAATGATAAGAATTTAGCTGGGAAAGTTTATGGGACACAGTATATTACATAGGGTAAATGAAGACATTTATATGCAGAAATTATATTCAATCTGAACTGAGAGTGCAGTTATGCAAACCCTAAAAAATCCAATTCTCAGCATTACCAGCATTCATTAATATTTTCTCTGTTAACATGTCACTCTTCAAATTACTTTTCAAATGTCTCTTTGAAGGCAATTGGTTACGGTCGACTGCTTTTTAAAAAAAGGACTTATTCTTTACCATCTTAAAGCCTGTTATGCTAACCACAAAAACACCTGTATGTGCCATCTACCATCTATTCATGATTTGTGCTTTTTAACAATCTACTGTAAAAACAACACCTCAGGTAATTACATCTCAAACCACATGGATGTTCAAAAAATAAAATGAACAGTCTTTTACAGAAATACCCTTTTGCCCAATTCCTCATATCAAAGGCTGACACGCACGCCTATGGGATTCATTCATTTTTAATCTTATTCTCCGGAAACGACACCTATAAGTTGCTTTGGGTAAAATTGCTTGCTAAAATGCATAAAAGTTAAGTTTATGGCATCTTATGGTAGAAATAACAAATGCAAGTTATTGTATTACTATTTACAGTATATTTTTGAAGAAATCTTCCTACTATCTTTATGAAGGTGTTACTCTTTAAGATCTTTATTAAGTCACATAAGACATCTCCATGCACCTAACCACAAAATTGACTGTTTTTCATTTCAGTCCCGAGGAAGTCGACCCACAATTGATCCATAGCTCTGGGGATGCACCGTGGTTTCTCTTGAGTGCTTTGACATCAACACAAACAAGCAGAGAATTGAACTCAGTTCTTTTTCTCCGTCATTAGGCATGTTGATTTTCACGTCCGTTCATCTGTACCCATCACCCTTTGAGTCACACACAATGCAATGTTCCTTTAGCTCAGTGGGGTTTAGCAGCACAAAGGTCATGGGTTCGATTCTTAGGGGACACTAAATTTATAGATTGAATGCAGTGTTGGTCGCTTTGCATGAAAGCATCTTGCAAATGCTTAAGTTGTAAATTGGAGCAATGTGCATAAGGGATAGTGTATAATGATAACACTAAGTTGTTCATTTAAGAATCTTCTTCTGACCTATAACCCCTAAAATTATTTTTTTTGGTGCAACCTAATATATTTGGACTAAGAGATTTAGAAGAAGTTATACTGACTAGTTGATTTAAAAGATGCTAGTGCTGAACTGAATGATTAGAGTCAGGAGGACTATCTGGAAAAAATACCCATTTGTAACTACTTTTCATATTTTTGTAATCAGTAGTCAGTAATGTTATCATTAAAAACAATTCCTTACAGTCTGCATTTTTTTCACTACAAAGAGCCCTTTTGCGCATCAGAAATTCTGCGGATGTTAAATGTTTTAGGCTAGAGCCCATCAGAGAAATATTAAGGAACCTTTATTTTTTTGGTTTAATGCGAGTGTTGTATAGTAATCATATTAATAATTTATCAGAATATAAATATTGGTAACATAAAAGCTGTTACCTGTCCGCTGCCAACGCTGTAAGAGTGAACACCGACACCCCGACTGAAGTTAGCTGGATAAACGGAATGAGTTTACAACCCACCCGTCCGAAGATCCACTCATCCGTCAAAAACTTACTGGCGTCCACGGGCGCGCAGGTGACCAGGAGCAACACGTCTCCGAGAGCCAGACTCGACATGAACAGATTGGGAACATTGCGCATCGACTTCACGATGCAAAACGTCCTGATGAGCGTAAGGTTACCAATTAATCCCACAATAATAATGAGCGCGTACACGGTGGCAATGATGATACCTGACTGCAGGTGTGAATATTCAGATGCGCTGCTGGTGTTCCGCTCCTGAGACAGAAACTTTGCATCCGCTTTCGGAGCCAATGTTGCGTCAAAAGACATGTTGCGGCTCTAACATGTGTGCGTTTTTACGTGTCCGATGGCTAATGAGGCCATAAACACAAACAGTATGGAATGTAATCCCTTTTGCTTTGTACGGTGATGATAATCTTCACCAGCAGTCCTGCTGTGAACTCTGTGCGCAAATGGAGAATCTATGTGAGGTTTGGTTTGTATATGTCACATTGGTGCGCCTGCGCTCTTAAGTGATCAAGTTCTGATATAAAAACAGTGCGTAAAAACAGATTTATATATGGATATATACACATTAAATATAAGAGAACTGCAAAGGATAACTTATGCGCACTTTGTTAGAAAGATTGCATTTTAATGCATTAATTCATCATTAACTTTTAATTCAAATCATTAAGTCTGTGACAATAAAACACCTGCATAGACATTCTTTGTAAAGGTTCTACAAATTATACAAAATATATAAGAAACGTTTCTTTTTTTAAGAAACATGTGACTAAAAGATTCTTTAGAGAACCAAAAAATAGATCTTCCATGGCATTGCTTTGCAGAATCTGTATTTTAAAGAATGTAGTGAGCTTCACACATTGATCATCTGCAGACAGTGATACAAACTTTGACATTGACCGTGACCTTCAGCTTTTAAAAGTTGAAGAAGACGGCTGTACTTTACATTTTCGTTTCATCTTTTATTGTAGAAATATTATTGTAGGAAATGAGAGTTAGAAACTGTGTGATATATATTTCACAAACCAAATACACAATAATTCTCAATTATGTTAATGACTAGTAATTTTATTTAGATTAATGTCATATTTTCCAGCTGTGTAGCTGAACATGAAAGGTCAGCTATCCTCTGGCAACTGTAGATCATATGTAGAATTTTACACTTTACAATTTCAAAGAAGGTTTATAATGAACGTTTAAGATCAGAATGTTGCACAAGGTTAGTAGTGATAAAAGGTTCTTTTAACTATGAAAAATATGTTTTTTACAAAACCATTGGCATCGCTGTGATTTTGTAGTGTATAAAGAAGCATACATATCAGCACCCTGATGCAAACATGAAATGAGTTTTTGTTATAGAGGCAAACTGTACCCAAGTGTGAAAATGCTGTGGAAGTACAAAACACCACCACAGGGTGAACAAAGATTTTTATGTCTCCAAAGAAACTATTAATCACTAGAAAAATTGAGTTTTGATGGAGTTCCAATACACTAAACAAAACTGGAGCTGCACTCTGATCCCAGATAGTTTCAGATGATAGAAAAGAAAAGCTGATTTTTTTAAAGTGGCAATGTTACATTTTTTTAGAAGATGGATAAAGGATAAATTTAATAAAATAGGTTAAAGACTATTGGTTTATTTATTTGAACTGAACTGATATTGATTGGTGTCAAGGGCACAATGTTTCTTTAGACCACTACGATCCATTAAGCCAAATGCTTTCGCTATAAAAGAGAATCATGAATCGGACTATATAGTCTTTAAACCACTCCTTAATGCAATAGACACAACATTTATAAATATTACAAAGCTGTCCACTTAAATATGTTTGTAAGTGATGGATAAAACGAAATGATCGTATTGTATTGCACCGATGTGGCAAGAAAACACTCAACAGCTCCTTCCCAGAACCTAAAGCAAGACACGAGCACAACCCCTTTCATTATTATAAGGTACCTGTGAACTCCATAGTAGAATGATAACAGCAACGTTATGAAATTAGAATAAGAATGAATGATAATGTAATCAGTGAATATGAAGCTTATCTTCAACACGTCAATGAAACGGATAAAGACTGAGTCTCCCATTGTGCTGGCAAGACAATCTATTAGATAAAGAAAGACAATTTAATGAAAATCATCCAATTTTAGTTCTCAGACATCTTACACCTTCCCTTCTTCTCGGCAGCATTATGAAACCTCTTGTACAATAAAAAAACATATGCTGTCCCTATAGTCCTCGTCTGAAAAATTGCAGGAGGTGGTGATGAAAATGGTTTGCTCTTTAAACCATGAAATTCATCATTTAGTTTAGTAATCTGTGGTATTGATTGCAAAACAGCATTGGCTGTATGTCATACACGCGCACATTTAAATGGTTAACATTAGTTATGCACCATGAAGTAACATGAATAGCTGTGTTGACATTAAATAACATTAACAAGAATAAATACATTCTGAAAAATGTTTTTTGGTTGTTCATGTTAGTTAATGCTTTTACAACTGTTTACTAATACAACCTTATTGTAAAGTGTTACCAATAAATCTTACAGTACACAATCTGAAAAATATTCTTCACTTACAGAAATAGATTCTTAATATGTGTGGGCCTTAAAATGGATACATTTATTTTTATGAAATGCAAATAGTTTTAAATATCAAAGCTTAATTTAAGATAATATTTAAACCATGAGAGATTTGGTTTGAATTACAATTCCATGATTAGGATTAACAATGGTAATAAGTTAAGCAAAAAGTATTACAATACTGCATTCAGTGGCTCAGATTTAATATTTAATACTCTTTGTATGAAAAGACAGAAAATCAAGGACACATACTGTTTTATTATGTGGGATTTATTATTTCTGAGTTGTAATAGACTGGTATACACTCTCAATAACCTTTTATTCAATATGTGTTTCAATATGCTTTTCTTACAATTCCACAGAATGGTGCCTATTTATTGGTTTTCCTAAATGTCACCAAAGCTAAATATCTTTTCCTAAAGAATATTATCTTGGACACACCTATCCTTCCAGATAGACAGACAGGCAGGATTAGAAAAACATACACCCACTGTAATTGTGCTGCAATTAATGAGGCATATCCTACTCGCTTTTGATTAAATGTCATTCTTTATTGTGTTTCACAAGCAGACAGATAAGTCTCTCATTGTCTGACTGTGAATCTATAATAACACTGATGTCTGGCATTTTGGATGTTGCTCTCACAGAATTAAAAAAAATTATATTTGATGTTAATTAAAGGACATTATTAATATTTATTAGGCAGATCGTTAGATTAAGCTGTGACATGAAAACGTTTTAATTAACTAAAAGCTATAATGAAGTGTGAACGGAGAAAAAGAAATCATGAATTGCGAGTGAAGAAAAGTCATGTCAAAGGTCATCAAACTTACCGTAACTTTTTCAGAGGGAATGCGTATGAAAAGGTCATATTAGACCTTTGCTTCTTATCAACTATATAAACCCAATGCTTTGTTATCACAGGTCAAATGAATATGAAAGTTTAGTCACATCAAAGCAATAATTAAAACCTCAATACTGGTACATGATAATAAAGATTAATATTACTTTAGTTTAGTTTAGTTTAGTTAGTATGGGATGAAATTAGCAATGCAAAGAACATGCACTCTCAGAAAAAAGGTACGAGAAGGTACAAAAGCTATATCACCGGGGCAGTACTTCTTCAAAAAGTACACTTTTGCACCAAAATGTTTCATGTATAATTACACTGTAAACTTTGTTTTGGATAAGCATCCTAATGGGAGACCATTTTTTAAATTTCAGACTTCTGTGAAGTGTGCTTCCTATTTGATAATTGCTGCACCCTCATGACTGGACATTTGAGAGGTCATGTGATGTTTTATTTTTGTGTCATAGTTTCACTGGTATTTATGTATTCTGTGACACATTTATAATAGATTGAGGTGCTGATGGGAGAGTTTGCTTAGTGGAGATGGACATCATTAATAGATCCTACTTAAAGTTAAGCTGCTCATATAATTCAGTTTCATTATGTACACTAATTTATTTGTCTGCCTTTGGTTGTTAGATTGTAAATGAGGATGTCCTGATAAATTGCTTTCTTTATCTTTTGGAAACGCACAATCATAAATGCGCACACATGAACAGGTACATGGGTAAGAAACTATAGCAACCTCGCAATCCTGGCAAGTTCATGTCAGTACATGTTAGACAAAAATTGCATTACTCTCAAAAACGACATACTGTAATTGCAGGCTGTCTCGCTCTGAAACATTAAGAACAGACGGAGTAATTAAACTTATTATTACATTGTATGAATCGAGGCAATAAATACCAATGGTAATGATTTTCTGGGCAAAAATATATTTTTACCTTTGATTGACGGCTAAGTATGAGGTGGGTGATGGTTGATGGAAAGGTGGTGAGCACATAAAGCTGAAATAACATTGAACAAAATGTTTTGTTGGCAAAAAGTCAGCAAAGAAGAACAAAATATGATAAAATGTGACACAAAATGATGCAAAAATCCCTGTATAATTTTGTAGCTCAGTTGGTAGGGTATTGCAATAGAAGTACAAAAGTTCAAGGGTTTGATCCCAAGGAAACACTTATACTGATAAAATGCATACCTT
Organism: Paramisgurnus dabryanus; assembly: GCF_030506205.2. Taxonomy (NCBI): domain Eukaryota; kingdom Metazoa; phylum Chordata; class Actinopteri; order Cypriniformes; family Cobitidae; genus Paramisgurnus; species Paramisgurnus dabryanus. Next base: position 5,918,997 of record NC_133350.1, on the reverse strand, counting down.
GCAAGTCGCTTTGGATTAAAGAACCTGTCAAGTGCATAAATATAAATTCTGTCAATATCATTTAATATCATTTTCATTTTATGAACCTTTGATCCACTTTATAATTTTAAATAATCTCATTAAGTTGTTTAATTATCACGATAGCTATCAATATAATAACATCAGTTGCAGTGGCGGCTCGTGACTGCTCATCCGAGGGGCGCTAATTCAAAATAAGTGTTCGGAGTGTCATGTGTGTTGCTTGCGTTTTTAAAGTATTTGTTTGTTGCGTCATGTGAACCATGTGCATCACATGTTTTGTCAAAATAAGTGCCTGCTGCACACGCCTCTAAACTGTTTATGAAAAAAGAGATGCTCACATTCACAAAATACACACAAGACACTCACTTAACAGTAAACTTTGCTTACGCATGAGATTATGCAAGTATCTGGCAAACGCGAGCATCTCTTTTATCATAAACCCTTTAGACGCATCTGCAGCAGACACTTATTTTGGCAAGACACGTGATACACACAGGATCTCTAGATGTGCAGAACACATAGGAATCACACACATGACGAGCTACATACATGCTGTGCCTGACGAACTTTGCATCGAGCCACCTCGTAAAAATATATTTTTAACAAGTAAAATATAGTAAAATAAATTCAAGTTATAAAAATGTAGACCCCCCAGATTGTTTTATCCACTGTGGTAGCCCTTGCTCACAAAATGGTTTGAGACCCCTGCTGTAAAGCTTTGTATAAGTCTGTGTAATTTAACAATCAACTTGTCATACTGAATATACTGTAATGTGTAAAGGTAAAAGCTTTATCTTTTCAAGATATGAAAAGACTGTGTTTATAAAACCATGTTTTATATGTTCCCCCCATTTTTTTCCATCTCAGCCTTTAATCAAGGTACATTAAGGTTTATTTATAAAATAATTTGCTTTTACCTGAAAATGTTTCTGCAGAAGAGGATAAGTATAATAGATGAGGCTAGGACCTTTAAAGCCTTGGTTAAAAGCTGATGTTGCCTTTGTCCTGAATGACAATGACCCAACTAATGGGTATACAACTAATACTGTATGTTTTTTTATCTGGTTTTAAAGGAGGAAGAGGACCATATACAGGTGTCTAAAAGTACGCACACTTACACACTGTCTGTTTTTGCCTGTCTGCTGTTGTGAATTACTGTATACATGTATAAAAATGAAAGATGTGATTGAACAGAATAAGGTTTTTGTAAGTCATAACAAGCCGTTACAAACTCAATTTTAAATAATTGGCTTATTTGACATTGAATTGTGACACAGAAAACCTTTCACAATTATGAAATGATGCAGATCTCAATGGAAAAAATCACTCACTGATGAAGTCTGACAGCATTGCATTTTCCTTTAGTACTGCGTCTGAATTACTGCAGAGCTATATTGCATGCTGGTCAAGTTAACGCATTGTCTAAATTCACCAGAAGGATGTTTAAATAGTGATTTTGGCAGGGTAATTTTCAGAATAATAATTTTCCTTTAGACCTGATAATGGCATATATGCCAAAGACCAAGCAAGTTCAAGATTTTTAGATTAAAAATGATGACACTGCTGACCCACATAAATGTTTTTATTCTTGTCCTTGAATTAGGCCTATATAACAAAGGGAATAACAATGCCACGTAAAAGTTACAGTGTATTTTTCCCTGGGGCCAACTCCAGGGAAGCCACAATGATTTCTAAATCTGTTTTAATATTATGGGCTGAAAGTAATATAGAGCAATGACCCCTCTTTGTGATGTTTACTGTTGCAAGCTTTATTCCCATATCATAAGAATCTTACACATACTGTGGATGTATGCGTCATCCGACAGTGTCATACATTATGATTAGTGCTTAGGGCGCCCTCTACTGGATTTTAATTGTAACTCACAGTTTATAAACAGTACGTGAGATTTAGTTGGTTCGATATTTAAGTAATTTAAAATGCAAAAACGATAACTTGTCTCAACATTTTCACTATTTAGCCTATTTATTTATTTATTTTAAAAGAACCACTCGATCAATCTTTGTCATCAAGAAACAAGCTGCTCCTTACAGTTCAGGTAAACCTATTTATAACACTAAATAAAAGCCCCTAGTATAAACCCAATATCATACTGTTTGTAATAAAATGGTTTTTACCTAGACTGTTAAAAAAGGTTTGTATACCACAGAAACCGGAAGAGAAGCATTGTCGCTAATAAGACCAGCTGTTGTAGTCCATCTGTACTGTACTGTACTGTACTGTACTGCAACTACAATTAAAATAAATTAATATAAGTTAGAGGATTACGGTTTGTAAAGTGTGACGGCGTGTAATTAATGTTGTAAGTGTGAAACGCGGAAAGAAACCTAAATTATGTGAAAACCTCTCGTTGGCCTACAAAATGACGTCATGACTGGAGATATTTTGTTTTCTCACCACAAAAAATTCTTACCAAGTTCATCCCTCAGATTTGTGCACAATAATGGTACAAAATATCTTTTTTTTTTGTTGCTTTTATGATTGGTTATTAAGAGATCAGAGATTTTAATACAGCCTACCATACTTTTTAATCTATTTAATTTTTACTTTATTGAAATATAAATGTATTCCTCATTGTTGTGTGTACTTACATAAATAAATAAAAAAATATAAAAAATTATATTCACATAAAAAACACAAACAAAAGAGTCATTTGATTTAAAATGTAAGCCTATATGTCTCTATCTCTTTCAGTTTAGTTATCATTATTTTGAATTATATTAGTTTGGTGATATGGCACCTGAAATAAAATGTTATTTAAATTAAATGTATTCATTGATTGGACCATTGTGCTTTAAGTTTAAAGTTTTATTTATCAAATGCGCAGCCACATACAATGCGACACACAGAATACAATAAAACGATATAGACAGTAAAAAAGAAAGTAAAAACTATTTTAAAAATCTATGATATTATGTAAATTTGAAGAATTACAAAACATTTTCAAACTATAAGTATCACTTTTTGTACTATATGTTAATGATCACTTGCTATTAATTGTATTATTATGTATAGGTATGTATTGTGATAGTTGGATGTCATTAATGTAAAGCGATGTCTAAAACTGAGCTCACTGCGCCCTCTAACGGTCACACTCGTAATACCGCCATTCTCCACGACAATCAGCTTTGAAGCTGCGGCTGGTGGTTCACGCGACCACTGTTATTTCAAAATGCATACACACGAGATGGTTGAGTGAGGATGCGACTGCCCAGCTCTGTCCTAGTGTCGGTCTCTTTGTTTACGGCCGAGACGACGGCTGCTCTCTATCTGAGTAGCACTTATCGGTCCGGGGGTGATAAGATTTGGCAGTGTTTTACGCTTCTGTTCACGCTTGTGCCATCCGTGCTGGTGCAGCTCACATTAATATTTATCCACAGAGACCTGAGTAGAGACAGACCTCTGGTGCTTCTTCTTCATATTTTACAACTGGGGCCAATAATACGGTAAGTAGCCAAATTATTAATGCAATTAATGTGAAAAAATGTTAATTGAATGAATCGTTTAGGATAAATACGCGTCTTCTGGATGAATATATGGAAATAATTTCGTGCATTAATTTTATTTTTTCCAGATGGTGTGTACATAGTATCAATCGTCATTGTCTATCCATAATGTGCTAAAGCCACATTTGATGAGCAGTGAGCGGTAAATGACCGTTTACGCGCATAATTGTAGTTTTTGAATATAGACTATATTAACCATTCAAATGTAGCCCACCACAGTAAAGTCAGGATGGTCTCGTGGTTTCGTGTACCTGTAAATGATACCCATTGGACTGTGTGCCATTAACTGTCCTGGAATTTGCGGGCTTTTAATTTAGGAACTGCGTAATTACGCTGAGAAGCGCGTTTTAAAGGCGCTCTTGTTGGGTTGCACACACTCTGCCACAGTCCTCCAATCAGTCATGCACAATTTTAGTGCCCAAATAGTAATTAAATTATATGCAATATTTACTGGTGTTATTGACAGCTTCTATTTTAGCCAAGGCCTCCCAGTGATCCACTTTCAATCTTCCGTTCATCCATTGACTGTGTGCATAATTGATGTATTGAGATTGCCTTCTCTATTAGCTCATTCAGATAAAGCTGTGCACCGTTATGTATAATTCAGGTGTGTATTTCAGTGAGTTTGTGTGAATTGTTTGTGAAAGATCCCTTGGACCTTCTTAACACACATAATTCACATTATGATTAAGGGATGTTAGACTCCTGCACAATGTTTGTGTTCAATGCAGAGGCTGTTGTCAAGGTTTAATAAAAGAAAAAGCTCACTCAACACTTCGCACCTACAATCTACCCATTGAGACCTAGCCTCTGCATTTTGAATGAATCTGATGGACAGATTGCCCACTGAGGCTTTACACAACCTACCCTCAGTGTAATCTAGAATATTAGATGTAAAGAAAGGTCTTGTATGTGATATACACAGCTTTTGTGTAATACATCAATATTTTTTTTTTTTCAAATATACATTATAAAGATGTTGTTTTTCAAAGATGTTATGTTGTGATTACATTCAGGTTGATGCAAGTTCACCAACAAAACTACCAAAAGTCATTTTCATGGATCAGTTGAAGTAGAAGTATGCCCTTAACAACTGCACTTTTACATTTATGCATTTGATTATTGTTTTTATGATAATTTTACATTTTTATAAGATTTGCTTGTATGTGTTCATACGAATTAGCCAACTATGTATTCGTAAAATATGTACGTGTGATCAAGCTGATCCTTCTGGTATAGGTGGTCGTCTCTGACATGAAGGTTGCTATGCAACAGGAAGCACTAGGTGCTGTGATATGGTGAACAAGTTTTTGGTATCATATCTGTTACTATGTTGTTTGTCATAGCAAGTTTGTATCGGCCAATCAGAACCCAGCGACTTTCAATTGCATGTATTTGCATAAATGTATAAAAAAAGTGTTGTTCCTTTAGGTGCCTGGATGCTTTTTGTATCTATGGCAGTGCTGGAAAGGTGGAGGAGCCGTATGTCACCATCACCCGTAAAAAGCAGATGCCCAGAGAGGGACAGGCTGAGGAGGTGGAGCAAGAAGTTGGGCAGGCGGATGGGAAGCTAGTAACCCACAGGGCGGCTTTCGCCAGAACCTCCGTCATACAGGCCTTTCTGGGATCTGCACCCCAGCTTACACTGCAGCTATACATATGTGTACTGCAGAAAGGGGTTTCTATTGGTAGAGGTGAGACGAAGAAAGAGCACACACACTCTCACACACTTAAAATATGTGATGGGTATAAATAAAGGCTTTTAAAGAAGCCTAAAGCTTATTGCCATAATGTATTTGATTTACTATCATTACATTGACTTTTAAAATCAATATGTTTGATGTTTACATCTTCAGAGAGATAAAGCAGTGAGCATAAGGCTTAGTATAGCACAAAAACGATTTCATTTAAAGACAATTTATTATTCCTGCATTCTGGGTTTGTGATGTGCAGATCAAAAAGTAAAGCAATTGTAAACTTCTGAAGTTCATTGAAGGCCACTTGATGTTATATTTGGCAATTCTCCACCACATCTATAAAGTATTAAATTGGCAGGGAAATGCAAGTGTGCATTGTTGAATGCAATTGATTTTTTAGTTACATCGCCTTATACACAGTAGCATAGCATATTTTTTTAATGAAAAATACTTTTGCTTTAAAGATCTTTGCATTTAAAGTGCATTCATTACACTACTATAATTTTAATTCAGTCAAAACTAAATAATATTTTCAACTTGAATGAAACAATTCAAATACCCAACAAAAGTTTTTTATATGAAGTATTGTCAATCCTCTTTCTAAACAAGGACTGCCTTTCAGCATCACCCATCTAAATTTAACAAGCTTTTCTCACTGATACATTCAACACATATGAATATGATTACACTGCATACTATCACCTACCAAATGCCTTCTCACGCTTGTGCGCTATCTATTTCCTCTTCTTATCTCAAGGACGCACACTTCGTATCAGAGAATATCAGCTTAAAGAAATAGAGCGGTTTTGCAGATAATGTTATGTGCAGACTTCAACAACAGACAAGTTTACAAACTGTCCTGAAGATCACAAGCAAAGAAATGCTTTTTGGAAGAAAGCATTTTTGTACATAATAAACTGAAAGAAATGAATTGAAATGGTCCTGTTATGCCCTTTGATATTGCAGTTTTCTATGCTTGATTGTTCAGAAAACATTATTTCTGCACATTTTCCTGCAACAATAAACAACATATATTCCATACAGTGATATCCAAAAAAAGTGCAATTTCACATTGAAAATTACAGATTTTTTGTTTAAATCTAGAAATAATAATGAAAATGAAATGCCTAAGAATAATATGTAACACTTTACAATAAGGTTGTATTTGTTAATATTAGTTAATGCATTAGGTAATATGAACTAACAATGATGCATTTTTAATCTTAGTTTGAGGCAATTTCAGCATTTACTTAAACACTGTTTCTGCTAATCTCATGTTAATCTAGAGTACCTATATTTCATCGGACACACGTGCATTGTCGAAGTGAATTTCCTGTCTGTATTTATTTATCAGTCTGGCTAGTGGCCAAACTGATCTCTGAAACAAATACCTTGTCAAAAATAAAATATTTTGGTTTGCTAAAGACAATGGGAGACGACAAGAATGGATCACAACTTTGTGAAGAAGTTTGGCAGCCAGGCAACAATTCAAAGTTAGTTGTTAGTTCATGTTAGCAAATGCATTTACTAAGTGTTAAGATTCTCCAATATTTTCAGGTTACTTATTTTAAAGGGACACTCCACGTTTTTGAAAAGATGAAAAATGTCCGGCTCCCCTAGAGTTAAAAATTTGATTTTTACCATTTTGGAATCCATTTAGCCGATCTCCGGGTCTGGCAGTACCACTTTTAGCATAGCTTAGCATAATCTATTGAATCTGATTAGACCTTAAGCATCACGCTGAAAAATAACCAAAGAGTCTGGATATTTTTCCTATTTAAAACTTGACTCTTCTGTAGTTACATTGTGTACTAAGACCGACAGAAAATTAAAAGTTCAGATTCAATGGATTATGCTAAACTTTGTTAAAAGTATTTCCGCCAGACCCGGAGATGGGCTACATAGATTCTAAAACGTTAAAAATCAAATGTTTAACTCTAGGGTAGCTGGAAAATGAGCCTATTTTCAAAAATGAAAGTGGAGCATCCCTTTAAACAAGCAAATCTGTGACCTCCTTTGTCAGGAAGGTGAGATTTCCTTCTCCTTCCATTGAGGCACAGAAGATGCTTTCAGGATCATTCATGGATCCTTAGGTTCCCTCCAATCTATTTATAATTCAGCTTTCAAATTATTACGCTAATAATACACTTTGCACTGTACAATGTAAGCATAAGGAGCCATGTGGATTTGCAAGCTGTTCTTTGGTTTAATAACCGTTACGCCTTGTCAGTCATATGCATGACCCACTCACACCATAGTGACAGTCACACTAGACTGAATACTTTCCCCGACATGAATTATAGGGCCATTACTACTAACAGATTTGCAGTCATCCACAGCCTTGTGCTCTGTCCTTGACAGCAGTATTGCAGATCATAATGGATAGTGAATCAGTCTGACCCCATTATCCATGAGGCACAAAGCAATGAAATCATGACTCTGTATCATGCCTGACAAAGCCCTTATGGTAGTGCTTGTGGATTTAGGCCTTTTAGGTATTTGTGTTTGTTATCTCAAGATTACCTGAACTTTATGATGTCAGGAATCATCCATATCATAGACCTTTAGGGTCTAAAACCATATTTTGTGTTAGATAAATATTAATTGTGGTATAAGGACAGAAAATTGTTTAAAACTTAAAGGAATAGTCAATTTTCTTAAAAGAAAAATCCAGATAATTTACTCACCACCATGTCATCCAAAATGTTGATGTCTTTCTTTGTTCAGTCGAGAAGAAATTATGTTTTTTGAGGAAAACATTGCAGGATTTTTCTCATTTTAATGGACTTTAATAGAGCCCAACATTTAATACTTAACTCAACACTTAACAGTTTTTTTCAACAGAGTTTCAAAGGACTATAAACGATCCCAAACGAGGCATAAGGGTCTAATCTAGGGAAACGATTGTCATTTTTCAAAATAAAAAATACACTTTTAAACCACAACTTCTCGTCTAGATCCGGTCGTGATGCGCCAGCGTGACCCCACGCAATACGTCATGACGTCAAGAGGTCACAGAGGACGAACGCGAAACTACGCCCCAGTGTTTATCAGTGTTGAAAAAGAGGACCGTTCCTACGTTGTTGTATGTCAACTGATACTAATTAATGTATTTGTGTCAGTTTATTGTTTACAATGGTCCGCAAATGTGCGTTTTATATATGTAACACGTGACCTCCCTAAGTCACTACGCATTTACGTTAGGTCGTGCTGGACCGGAGATAGACGAGAAGTTGTGGTTTAAAAGTGCATATTTTTTATTTTTCTTGTCAAAAATGACAATCGTTTTGCTAGATAAGACCCTTATGCCTTGTTTGGGATCATTTAGAGTTCTTTGAAACTCCGTTGAAAAAAACTGTTAAGTGTTGAGTTAAGTATTAAATGTTGGGCTCTATTAAAGTCCATTAAAATGAGAAAAATCCTGCAATGTTTTCCTCAAAAAACATAATTCCTTCTCGACTGAACAAAGAAAGACATCAACATTTTGCATGACATGGTGGTGAGTAAATTATCTGGATGTTTTTTTTAAGAAATGGATTGTTCCTTTAAATAAGTGGCTTCACAGTAGACTAAGACTAAGTGGTCTAAAAAAAGTCTTAACTCTCAAGAGAAACGTCTACACTTGCCTTCAATGTAGTCACTTTCCTGTCTATGAGAAACATTTGAAATATTAATAAGATGTTAATTTTCCTTCCTGTGGTATTTATAGCACTGATAAAGATAATGATCAAGTTTCTTTCTCTTTCCAATCCAGGAACTCTGATGGTCATTTCACTTCTCTCCATCGTATACGGAGCCCTTCGCTGCAACATTCTGGCCATCAAAATACGCTACGACGATTACGAAGTTTCTGTTCATCCGCTGGCATACCTGTGCGTGTTCCTGTGGCGAGGGTTTGAGATTGCCACGCGGGTGACGGTGCTGGTGCTCTTCGGGTCCGTGATGAGGGTGTGGATCCTTCCGGTGGTGTCGGCCAACTTCATCCTGTTCTTTCTGCACCCCTGGGTTATTTTCTGGAGCAGCCGCTCTCCGTTTCCAGAGAACATCGAGAAGACATTGACTCGCGTGGGGACCACCATTGTACTCTGCTTGCTCACCTTCCTGTACGCGGGAATAAATGTGTTTTGCTGGTCGGCTGTGCAGCTCAAACTGGACGACCCAGATCTGATCGATAAGGGTCAGAGGTGGAGGCGGCTGGCGGTGTATTACTCCCTTCGCTTTGTGGAGAACGCAGGGTTGATTTTGATGTGGTACATCTACCGGACTGAGATTTACCAAGGCGTGGACGCCCCAGTGTTGGAACTTCTGCTGATGTTGGGTTATGTCACCGCGTTGTTCTTTATGATGCTTTTTTACCAGTTCTGCCACCCTTGCAGGCAGTTGTTCTCAACCAGCCCGGCCCAGGGTTTCTGCAATTGCTGTGGGACCCTCTGCCTGCTCCGTGGGCCTCTTACTCAGTCGGGCTCCATGAGGACCAAGTCCCTGTCAGAGTCACCAGGAAAAGACATCGGAGAAGACCAGCCCTGCGTGACCAAAGGGGACATCAACCAGAGTTTGTGCATCTGAGGATTAAAATGAAGTGCCACTAGGGATCAAAAGTGCTTTGAATGCCTTGGTAGTGGAATGTAAAAGGAAACTTTTGCTGCGATCAAAGAGATGAATACTTTTCTCCTGTATGGTTTACAAGGCAAATGAGCCAGCATGATCCATAAAAGTGCATGTGTGAAAAACCTTAACAAAATGAAATTGCTGCTTTTGTCATGCGATGCAGAGATGCGTTCCTCCTTGTTCGGTGTGTGTGCGCCATGATTGTTACAATTTATAGCATCTGCATTCACTGGAAGCACTGATTTACTTAAAAGTTTGTAGTGGTATTGTTGTAAGCTTTTGGCCTTGATTTTTAGAGCACTTTTAAAGGGCATTGCTTTTTAAATGTTTTCAAAAGCGCTCAGGTTCATTTTTAATGCAATTTTCTAGTTTGTTTTGTTACAGCAAATCTCCTCATACAGTGAAAGCCAATATAACAAAAGTGTTCAGTGAAGGGTCACGGGTATTGAAAGATAGAGTCCTGTCATATAACACAGACTTATGGGAAGTAAGCCTATTGAAAGGATATGAAAGCATTTGTTTGAAAATGCATTTAAAATATATGACCCTGGACCACAAAACCAGTTTTAAGTAGCATGGGTATAGCAATAGCCAAAAATACATTGTATGGGTCAAAATTATGTATTTTTATGCCAAAAATCTGAATATTAAGTAAAGATCAGGCTCCATAAAGATATATTGTCTATATAATGTATTTATCATTAGTAATATGTGTTGATAAGGACTTTATCTGGACAACTTTAAATGTTATTTTATCAATATTTAGATTTTTGTTTTATTTTCAAATAGTTGCCAAATGTTGTCTTAAAGGGACACTCCACTTTTTAAAAAAATATGATAATTTTCCAGCTCCTCTAGAGTTAAACATTTGATTCTTACTGTTTTGGAATCCATTCAGCTGGTCACCGGGTCTGGCAGTACCAGTTTTAGCATAGCTTAGCACAATTCATTGAATCTGATTAGACCATTAGCATCACGCTCAAAAATGACCAAAGAGTTTGGATATTTTTCCTATTTAAAACTTGACTCTTCTCTAGTTACATCGCATACTAAGACCGACGGAAAATTAAAAGCTGCGATGTAACATGGCTGCAGCAGGCGTAGTGATATTACACACTGCCCAAAAATAATCCCCTTTGTTACTTTCAATAGCAGGGGACTATTTTCAGGCAGTGCGTAATATCATTGCGCCTTGTTACATCAGCAAAGTCCTTGATTATTACGCCAGAATGAGAGTATAGTTCCTAGCCATATCGGCCTAGAAAATCGCAACTTTTAATTTTCCGGCGATCTTACTACACAATGTAACTACAGAAGAGTCAAGTTTTAAATAGAAAAAAATATCCAAACTCTTTGGTTATTTTTTTAGCGCGATGCTAATGGTCTAATCAGATTCAATGGATTGTGCTAAGCTATGCTAGATGTGCTAGCGCCAGACCCGGAGATCAGCTGAATGGATTCCAAAATGGTAAGAATCAAATGTTTAACTCTAGGGGAGTTGGAAAATGAGAATATTAAAAAAAGTGGTGTCCCTTTAGACCATACATCAGTGGAACGCTTATTTATTCAGCTTTTAAGATGTTCTATTAATCTCAATAAAAGAATACCCTTATCATGACTGGTTTTGTGGTCCAGTCACATGATGGGACGGTTTCCAAGTTAATGATCTTCATAATCTTGTAAAAATGTTTCAGTTGTTTTTTACTATTTGTTGTTTTTACTATCTTGCACTTTTTTGCACATTTATCATTAGCTTTTTGCTACAGTACAGCACAAGGAGTAAAGAACCAAAATGTTGGGTAGTTGATTGTATCATAACTTTACTGCCCTCTTGTGGGGAGTCAAATGACTTTATGAGTTTATTTATTTTGCAAGCACTGTATGGAGAACATCACTGCTTTTAATACTATATGTGCAATTGTGAGCAAAATCCATAGTAAATAAAGGAAAACAATATTTTATCTATGGAAATAGGAGCACAATCAGTTTCTTCCATCTCTTTTTGCATTGGGGCTACATATATTTTTTTGTCATGTCACATTTTTTTCTGTTATTTAAAATGTATATACAGTTATAAATCCTCAAAAAAAATGATGATCAGTATTGTATGAAACGTTTTTTTTAATTTATTTTCATTAATAAAACATGACAGCTCTAACAATACAGGCACTGCACTTAAGGCAAATTATTCAATATATATACGGCAATATGTAGAATAGAAGAGAAACAGAAGTGAGAGTTGCCACACCTGACACGCCTACTTTAGCTTGAGGAACTTATGTGATTGAGATTTCCTGACCTGCTTTACTTCTTTATATACCGAATCCTTTTTGTCTTGTGGCTTTTTCAAACTCTTGCTGTCTTCGACTCTAACTCTCTCTTTATACACGGAGGATCATGGGAAACTTTGCTGCGAACGAAGGACTATCTATTTTTGTTATTGTAAGCTGTTTAAATTGTTATATAGCAAGCTTTCTCATTTATATATACCTTGCATTGTTATTATCTTTAGATTGTATAGCTCTTACATTTTAATGGTTACTTGTAATGAAAATCTACAATTTATTATTTACTTTTTAAGAACAATATTTTATATTTTAAGTGTATTTAGTCCAACCATACACTTATTATTTGCGTTTACTTTATAGATTTACATATTTATGATTAATGTTTTATAAAATCTGTTTGCCAAAACTTCTACGTCTTTTCTGTGTTTCAGTTGGTGTGGCTCGGCATCAATGCATTTCTCTTTGTGCATTTTTATATGGCATTTTTGGTTGACAGATATTACTACACTAGAGTTATCCTTGGGGTGAGTGTTAAAGCATTTAAACTACTATATGTATTTATTTATTGTTTGTTTGTTTATAATGCATAATATTATAATGTGTCTTAGTTTATGTTTAAAAAATACAAACATTGAACATTTGTACCTTTCTCAAAAATAATAATTTAAAGACAATGTTTCTTAAAATTATATATTTATAAATAAAAGTATTCTAAGTTTACTCTCTACGCTTTTGGGTTCTGTGTTCATGTACATTTTATTTCTTAATACTGTTTTTTATGCATCGGTGCATGTGTCATTCAGATGTTAGAGCTTAAAATAGGAAATGAAACTCTAATTATTTTATCCCCCCTCTCTTTCTCTTTCTCTTTGTCTGTCTCTTTTTTTGTCTGTCTCACTTCCAGCATGCTCTCTCGTGGGCCAGAGCTCCAGCTGCATGTCTGAACTTTAACTGCATGCTGATCCTGCTACCTGTCTGCAGAAATCTGCTCTCATTCCTACGAGGATCCATACAGGTGAAGAGTACATCAGTATAAAGATCTGGCTTATGAGGATCAGATCAAGTTTTTATGCAAACAATATGTGTCTATGTTTACAGTGCTGTAGCCGAACTGCGGCTCGCCAGCTAGACAGAAACATCACTTTTCATAAACTCGTGGCCTACATGATTGCTTTTCATACAGGTACACTTTAGTTACTTATTTAATCATTTCAATCATATTTCAAATATTTATTGAAGACATGATGGTCACCTCTTATATTTTTTTAGCGGTCCACATCATAGCTCACCTGTTTAACTTCGAGCGATTCATGGATTCCCAGCTCATGATCAACGACAGCTATCTGCCTTACGTTTTATCTCGGATTGGGAACAATGACAACAGATCTTACCTGAACCCCATCAGATCCAATGAGACTGTAAGTTTGCCCTGCTTTTCAACATTACACAAGCAGGCCAAAGCTATTATGTATTTATGACATTTTCCCGTTTGTGTTAGCAGAAGTTACCGTTATGAAATCTAAGGCAAGCCAATCATTGCACAAGAAACCTCTAACCCAGTGGTTCTCAAACTTTTTTGGCTGAAGTACCCCTTTTTATGATTTTCTCAAGCCGAGTACCCCTTAACCAGACCGGTTGCCACAGACTGGTGGTATTTTTGAGGCTCTGGTTTGTTTTTTCTTTTTAGCATCCTCTTTTAAGAAGCCACCTCTCCTAACTTAAATTATTTCGCGCAGACTCTGTTCCTGATTCTAGATTCAGGTCTCAATAAATACTGTTAATGATCTTAGTACCGAACATATATTAACAAAAGGTTTAAACTTACACCAGTAAGCAGTAACAATATAGCAAAGAATAAACTGCAAGCTACAAGTTTAATATGGCAGTATTAAAGATTAGTCTGCTGGCCGCTGCTACTGCAGCTGGTTAGTGGTGTCAGGTTAAAAATGACTGTGCGTCAGTCGAAGCACCGCGATGCGCTATTATCAGATTTGAAAACATGCAATTAAACATACATTTGAACAAATATGGCATAAAGATATATTTAAATAGATTGACATATTAATTTGAAAATAAACCTTTGAATTATCGATTTTGTGTGGATTACAGCTGCTTTCCCAATGTTATATGTTATATATATATAATGTTATATATATATATATATATATATATATATATATATATATATATATATATATATATATATACGCACAGCAACACCACAAAAGAAAGTAAACTTATGAAATAATAACAGGAGCAGACTCCGTGTCTCTCCGTTGCTGAAGCTGCTGAACTGAAACCTAAGGCTGGGTACACACCCCTTACGAAAAAGAAGTACACGTCAAGTTAATTTTATTAAGTATACTTAAGTAATGTTGGAGTATAGTTTTAAGTATACTTTATGTAGTAAGTGTACTCAAATTTATGTTCTACTAGTATACTTGTAAGTGTACTGCTTGAATACCGCTTGGGACTTAATTGGCCCACTTTTAGTATATAAAAGTATACTTGTAAGTGTACTATAAGTGTAAGAGTAGTAAACTTTAAGTGTACAACTAGTGCACAATTAGTTCTTCATTAGTACTGCAAGTGAATACTAGTAGTTTTCTAGACTTATACTTCAAGTGTACATGCAATGTTCTGTTAGATTACTCTTAGTAAACTAGTAGGTTACTAATTTTGTGCTGCAGGTATACTTCCAAATGTTCTTTTAATATACTTTTAGTTAACTAGTAGTTTACTAGTCATATACTGAAAGTGTACATGCAAGTGTTCTGTAAGTGTACTCTTAGTAAACTAGTAGGTTACTTATTGTGTTCTGCAGGTATACTTCCAAGTGTTCTTTTAATATACTTTTAATTAACTAGTAGTTTACTAGTCATATACTGAAAGTGTACATGCAAGTGTTCTGTTAGTCTACTCTTAGTAAACTAGTAGGTTACTTATTGTATACTGCTTGTGTAACAAAGCACTTTGACACTGAGGATCCATCTGCAGGTTTTTTTTAAACACACTCATATTCCAACAGGCAAGGTCAAACAACAGCAAACACAGCAATGTAGGGCAGGCAAATCTCGTAGTCATGAAACAGGCAAAAGGGTCAGAGCAGTCAACAAACATACTCATAAACCGGGTAAAACAGATAAAGATCAATAAATACAGATAGATATGCAGGCAGGCAAACCGCTCAGCAATGACAGCCAGTACAAGTCAAGACTTTGCACTGACTGAATGTTTCCAGAGAGTTTATATAGGCTGTCCAATGAGTTTCAGGTGGCAGAGTAATCAGTCCAGGTATGCAGGATTATGGGAAATGGAGTCCAGAACGAAAGTTAATATTCAGGGGATATATATACAACCTCAAATCAGAAAAAGTTGGGACACTGTAGAAATTGTGAGTAAAAAAGGAATGGAATAATTTACAAATCTCATAAACTTATGTTTTATTCACAATAGAATATAGATAACATATCAAATGTTGAAAGTGAGTATATAATATATATTTATAATTTTTTTATTTATTATTTTTGTTTGATTAGCTCACTGATAGCATACGAAAGATTTAGCTTCAAATTGAAAGTACAATTAAAAGGTATATGTCAAGTATAAAAATTAATACACAGGAACATGTATTGTACTTTAAGTGCAATATAGTATGATGTTAAGTTCACTTAAAGTAAAGTTGAGTAGTTAACTACTAGTTAACTAAAAGTATAGTAAAAGAATACTTGCAAGTATACCTGCAGCACACAATTAGTAACTTACTAGTTTACTAAGAGTACACTAACAGAACACTTGCATGTACACTTTCAGTATGAGTACACTAGTTAACTAAAAGTTTACACTGTAAAAAATACTTTGCTGCCTTAAAAAATTTTGTTAAATCAACTCAGATTTACAAGTCATGTCAACAAAGATGAGTTTTCACAACTTATAAAATATAGTTGAGTCAACTTAATTTTATAAGTTATAACAACTCACCTGTAGTTATAACAACTGGGGCCGTATTCAAAAAGTAGCTCCTTACTGGCGAATTTAGAAGCAACTCCTAAAAATAATAGGCGTGTCACTCCTAAATTTAGGACTCCTAATTTTTTTCACTAAGAGTAATTCACAAAGCATTTTAGCCCTAAAAGTAGCACCTAAGTCTGGGACAGCTTAAAAGAAGTCGAGAGGACTCCTAACTCACTAAGACCTATTCACAAAGGATCTTAAAATGTCTTAGGTGCTGATCCTCCTTAACATGGACAGTTTCACCAACTCAAAAGCATTGCACATACTTAAAAGCACACTTTAATGTAAGCATATTGTTTATGACATTTGTTTCATAATTCATTACATTCATGACAAGCAGGAAGTTTTTTAGAATTACATGAAACAATAATGATATTAAATATTTAATATTATAGGCATACCTGTTGCCATGCTAGTCTGTTTAAAGGCTGCAATCTCAACCCTCTACTGCAATTGTAATGCATATACCACCGCCTCGCGCATTCGTCCGGGGTCCGCGACATAAGCGGGAATGCTGCATTGATCTGCAACAAATCCTCTCCCCAGTGATGCGCGGGTTGATCGGAAATGAGCGGATGCATGTGGTCACCTGCGGTCACGAGTCATCCAAAAATATTTTTTATGATATTCGGGTCGCGTTCGGTCGGGTCGTTTGAAATAAAGATGGCAATTAACTATTAAACAATTACTACTTTAAAAAAAATGCTGGCCAGGGAGCGGGTCGGGTACACAATTTATTTTTTATTTTTTGCGGTCCGAGTTGCGGGCGGGTTGTCAGGGATCTCCACGATGGAGAGAGAGATAGAACCCAGATGCAGGATCAGATGAACAATACTTTATTTATAACAAAAATGACAAAACAAAGACCCACGAGGGGGTTAAAAGAGCAAGACAAAAGACAGATAACTAGACCTACACTAAACGAAGACATGAACTGGATAAGACTACAAAACTATAAACTAAACAATATACTGACTATACACTAACTTACAGATGAACAGGTCAATACAGATACAGGCATGAAGCAAGACAGCACGAAGTGTTTCACAAACACAGGTTACAAAACGAATCAGCACAGGACAGCAAACACAAGGGCATTAAATAAGGGAGCAAATCAAGAGGGGAACAGGTGACATGAATCAAACAATAATGGGATAATGAACAAGGAAACGAGGGGGCGGGGTCAAGAGACGAGACAGAAAGCACATGGCTAAAATAATCAAGGCCAGTGCTTTCACACAAAACATGGGCCTGTCATGATTCTGCCTCATGACTAATACTAAAACAAGGACAAGAGGGCAGAATCATGACAGAACCCTCCCCCTAAGGAACGCCTCCAGGCGTTCCTCAGGGGAACACTAGACACGAGACACGACAGACTGACAAACAGACACAAACCAACAGAACATGACAAATAACAGCAATGGCAAACAATGAAGAATTACAAAAGGGTTGGGGTGATACAATAAAAACAATAAACAAGGGAGGGGGGGAGGGGGAACAGAGTTTATAGGAGGAGGTCCAGGTAGGGTGGGATTGGGCGGGCAAAAAGTCTTAGGGCCAGGGGAATCAGACGAGGGCTGAGGATGGGAAGTACGGGCAGGTTTAGTGGGCCTCTTGGCAGTAGGTTTGGGAAAAGACACATGAGGAACACTTCCAGGGTGGACAAACTGAGACAGGACAGCAGGATTGACAGGGGGAACGAACGGGAACATGGTTGGGTTCCATGGAGCAAAGGGGGCAGACATGGGAGCAGGATGAGACAAAACAGGGCTGGCTGGATAGGGAAGAGAGTCCAAGGAAGACATGGAGACAGAGTCCGAGACAGGGGGCGCTGCATCCGACAGCAGAGGCAAGACAGGGGGCGCTGCATCCGACAGCAGAGGCAAGACAGGGGGCGCTGCATCCGACAGCAGAGGCAAGACAGGGGGCGCTGCATCCGACAGCAGAGGCAAGACAGGGGGCGCTGCATCCGACAGCAGAGGCAAGACAGGGGTCGAAACAGGGGGCGCTGCAGCTGGCTGTGGAGCCGTGACAGGGGGCGCTGCAGCTGGCTGTGGAGCCGTGACAGGGGGCGCTGCAGCTGGCTGTGGAGCCGTGACAGGGGGCGCTGCAGCTGGCTGTGGAGCCGTGACAGGGGGCGCTGCAGCTGGCTGTGGAGCCGTGACAGGGGGCGCTGCAGCTGGCTGTGGAGCCGTGACAGGGGGCGCTGCAGCTGGCTGTGGAGCCGTGACAGGGGGCGCTGCAGCTGGCTGTGGAGCCGTGACAGGGGGCGCTGCAGCTGGCTGTGGAGCCGTGACAGGGGGCGCTGCAGCTGGCTGTGGAGCCGTGACAGGGGGCGCTGCAGCTGGCTGAGGGTCTGATGCGGACCCAGGTGGAGACTGAGAAGATGGACTGGAAGCTCGCTTCTTCCTCTTCTTCCTCCTAGGTCGTGGAGCAGATAAGGTAGGTTCCGCCGAGGTCATGGTGGGCTCCGTGGAGGATCCATCAGACACTGACTCCCACGAAATCCTCCTTCCTCGCTTACCACGCAGACTAACTGACAGAGCAGGGTTCTCAGGAGTCACAGTGGGCCGACCTGGGTCCTCCAGGGAAGCGACGGCCAGGACACAGCCCTCAGGGACAGATGGCAGTTGGGTAGGTGGTCTCACCACAGTTGGGCCCCTGAGCTCCTCACGATTCATTGTGTAGCGAACCTGATCCACAAAGCCCAGGGGCTCCAACATCCTCATCTCTGAGGGTTTGAGGGGTTCGTTGAGGCAGCGGTTGTAGATACACTTCAGTTCTGCCTCATTGAACCCCGAGTCCCTAGCAGCAGCGTGGAAGACAGCAGCAAAGGACCGCACATCGGCCTCCCCCTGTCTGAGGCCGAAGAGAAGATGAGCCTGGTGGCTCCTTTGGGCTGAGGGTGAAGCACTCATCGATCTGCTGGGTTCTGTTATGGCTGATTCGTCTGTCAGGGATCTCCACGATGGAGAGAGAGATAGAACCCAGATGCAGGATCAGATGAACAATACTTTATTTATAACAAAAATGACAAAACAAAGACCCACGAGGGGGTTAAAAGAGCAAGACAAAAGACAGATAACTAGACCTACACTAAACTAAGACATGAACTGGATAAGACTACAAAACTATAAACTAAACAATATACTGACTATACACTAACTTACAGATGAACAGGTCAATACAGATACAGGCATGAAGCAAGACAGCACGAAGTGTTTCACAAACACAGGTTACAAAACGAATCAGCACAGGACAGCAAACACAAGGGCATTAAATAAGGGAGCAAATCAAGAGGGGAACAGGTGACATGAATCAAACAATAATGGGATAATGAACAAGGAAACGAGGGGGCGGGGTCAAGAGACGAGACAGAAAGCACATGGCTAAAATAATCAAGGCCAGTGCTTTCACACAAAACATGGGCCTGTCATGATTCTGCCTCATGACTAATACTAAAACAAGGACAAGAGGGCAGAATCATGACACGGGTTAGTTGAAAACGTTGGTCGGGTGCCAGTTGTTTTGTACATTGACCCGCGCATCACTTTCTCGCATGTCTCACGCTTAGTTTTGCTTGATATCTCAGTGCCGAATTTCCCTTTTATTACGTTTCTTTTTTCCAGCACCAACTGGGCCAGCAGCAGTAACTGATCCTGCATCCATTTGGGCTTTCTTTTGGCGAGTTCCACCATCATTTATTTATTACATTAGGCAGGCTTCTTTAATATGGGCAACATTTCCTTGCTTTAAGTAGTCTATTTAGGCTAATAGGATGTACATTAATCAAGCAAGTAATGCAAAGTCGTTTTATTATTAATTGGCGGTTTTCATTTGTATTAGGCTTGATTTAATTTAATTTAATTCACTTTTTAATATATGCATTTTGATGGCATTACTATTATTATTTTGTATAGGACACAGACATATTTCGATATTGTAATTCCATGATTTGGTGCGTCTGTGTTATGTTACGCATGACAGCCCTGTCATCTAACAACCAATCACCGTGGTCATTGCGAGGCAGCTCGTGCATGAGAATTGACGTCATCCGTAGCAACGAAGACTCACTCTTAGTTTAGGGGTTATCATTTTTCCTTACTAAAAGTAGGTCTGAAAGGCGTTGTGAATAACTTTTAAGAGAAAACTCCTAGCTAAAATCTTTTAGTGCGATTTAGGAGTACTCTTAGTGATAAGATAAAATGCTTTGTGAATACGGCCCCTGATCTCTAGTCAAGATAAATAACAGTAAGTTGAAATGACTTGTAAATCCGAGTTGATTCAACAAAAAATGTTAAGGAAGCAAAGTATTTTTTACAGTGTAGTAAAAGAATACTTGCAAGTATACCTGTAGCACAAAATTAATAACCTACTAGTTTACTAACACTAAAGATTCTCCATAAAGACAATATACATTTGTACACTACATATACTTTCAAAATTCACTTAAAATATACTGTTTCTAAAGGACGCTAAATAATGTATTTTATAAATATGCTGTCAGTGCATTATTATAATGATAACTGTAACAGATAAAGTATACTTAAAATAAACTTTAAAATAAGTTCAAATTAGTATACTTTAAAAATTGCACAGAACTTTAACTCCAAGTAAGTTTTTTATATAGTTTTTTAAAGTATACTTTTAGAAAATATACTAAATTATAATTATTTTGAAATATGTTAAGTTTAATTGTAAGCAAATATGTTTTAAGCATACTTTCAATAAATTCAAAGATGGTACATTTCTTTCTAAGTATATTTGTAATGTACTATTGCAAAGTTAAATATATACTTGAAATACAATAAAGTATATTTATTTTTCACCAGGGCTAATCATATGGCTTTTTGCAGCTTTCTTGATGTAGCTTTCGTTGTTGCATTTTTACTTTATACTTTTAAGTATATGTCAGTAAACAAGTATAGGCCAAATATACTTAGACATTTCGGTCAGTATAGGTCATACTTTAGTACAATTTAAGTATATTTCTGAGAAGTACCTAAAGTACATTTTAGAGAAGTACATAAAAAGTTAACTGATATACTTTCTTATTTTAAGTTAAAAAGAAGTATACTTATAGCACACTTGAATAAACTTCTTTTTCGTAAGGGACCAAAAGATTTTTTACATGTTAGTGGTCTATCACAAAAAATGTGATAGACCACTCACATGAGGATAAAAAATCCTAGATTTAACCGTTTTGCTCCTATAGTGTGTGGTGTGCCATTGTGTCAAAGACAGCACACCACACACAAACATTTTAAACCAGAGTCTCGACTGTGCACACCGGAAATCTCACAAAATCTCGCGAGACTTCAGAATAAGCATTGTGGAAGATATGCAGGAAGACATTTCAATGATAGTGCTTGGAAATTTATTTACAAGACACATTGTATAAACATAAACATTCATTGCCACAAATCAACAAGCTGATCCTCCATCTCTGCTGTCCACATTAACTTCACTCTGGCCGTTTCTCAATCCGAAGGCTGTAGCCTGCGGAGGTTGCATTTGCAGGCTGTGAAACCTGGTTTATTCAAGTTAACTGAGCATTACATTCGCAATAAGTATATTACAACAATATACGATAAACTAGGAATAATAGTCAATTTTATAACTGTTAATATTCTGAAATAAGACTGTATATGCAGCCTGGAAATGCGACCTATGGATTGAGAAGCGGCCTTTGTGCTGCGCCATGACTGCTTCCGTCTTCCCTCATCTCACTTTCTGATTGGATATGGTTTCATTTCACTAATAATCTCAAGTGCGTGCTCGCGTTTGTCCTCTGGATTCCTCACACACATCAGGAGTTCTGATCGTAAATATTCAACAGACGTTCTTCCGAGCAGGTTCGGACACTCTTAACACACCTCACACGAAGGGACAATCTGATAAAATAATCTGTAGAACCATCGCGATACTCGGGACATAGCTTGGATTGTCGAAAGGGGGGAAATTGGCCCAAAATCAGCCCGATTATCTTTTGGTGTGTACCCAGCCTTAGCGCATGCGCCAGACAAGATCAGCAGGTTGAACTTGCACATGCATTTTGTACAATGTGCTTTAAATTTATGATTTTTTTTATGCATCTTTATGTAGTACTTATGTCATATAAAAATACTATCATAATGATTTACTGATTTTATTGATTTATTCCTAAATGTCAGTTTCCACATTCTCTCACGTACCCCCTGCAGTACCCCTGCAGTACCCCTAGGGGTACGCGCACCCCCATTTGAGAACCACTGCTCTAACCGATCTCAGTTCAGCCTCTCAGTTTAGCCCATACAGTAGGCCTACCTCCCACATCAGTCACATATAGGCATCACATAAGATCTAATGATGTTGTGATCACATGATTTTTAGACAATGATTTTCTGTTGTTGCTATGATGATGCCAAGAAGAGTGGTCACAAATAGCATACAAAGAGGAAGAGAAGCCCATGATCATTACAAAAATATAGTGCCACATTGAAACATTATGTGACTTCTGTCAGATGTTTCTTTATAAATTTTATTGGTAAAATAAACTTTGAAAATTGAAATAACATTGATGCTACCCAATAATGTGATCAATGATTTGTACTTTGGATCTCTCATTCCCAGAACCCAACAATAGTGATGTTTACAACAGCAGCAGGACTAACAGGGGTGGTCATCACCTTGGCCCTCATCCTCATCATCACTTCATCTATGGAGGTCATCAGAAGGTCTTACTTTGAGGTGTTCTGGTTCACCCATCACCTGTTCATTGTCTTTTTCATTGGTTTGGTGCTGCATGGAATTGGGTGAGGGTTTATTTTCTTATAATTGTTAAAAATTGTTACTTGACACTTCACTTTTTTGAAAATAGGCTCATTTTCCAGCTCCCCTAGAGTTAAACATTTGATTTTTAATGTTTTGGAATCCATTCAGCTGATCTCCGGGTCTGGCGCTACCACTTTTAGCGTAGCGTAGCATAATCCATTGAATCTCATTAAACCATTTAGCATCGCGCTCAAAAATACCCAAAGAGTTGATATATTTTTCCAATTTAAAACGTGACTCTTCTGTAGTTACATCATGTACTAAGACTGACGGAAAATTAAAAGTTGCAATTTTCTAGGTTGATATGGCTAGGAACTATACTCTCATTTTGGCGTAATAATCAAGGACTTTGCTGCTGTAACATGGCTACAGGAGGCGCAATGATATTACGCACTGCCCAAAAATAGTCCCCTTCTATTGAAAGTTTCCAAGGGGACTTTTTTGGTTATTTTTGAGCGCGATGCTAAATGGTCTAATCAGATTCAATGGATTATGCTAAGCTATGCTAAAAGTGGTACCGGAGATCGGCTGAATGGATTCCAAAATGGTAAAAATCAAATGATTAACTCTAGGGGAGCTGGAAAAGAGCCTATTTTCCAAAAAAGTGGAGTGTCCATTTAAGATGGACATATATTAAGCATTCTTCAAAATCATATTATTATTAGATTATTGAGAACATTTTAATATTCATTTTCGAGTACAATTTAGTACACAGATTTACTGTGACCACAAACAACATTTTACTTGTAGGCTACGTTAAATAATGCATTTCCAAAACTCCATGGGAAATTTCCATGCGATTTCTGCAAAAATATGCTCATCTACAAAGCTTTGCAGTTTGCATACAGCACGGCTTCCACTTAAACGTTGTATATTGTTAATATGAGCATTGTCTAATGTAAAGAATCACATGAATCTGAGTCATAATATAATGAATAACTCAAAAAATCTTATGCAATATGTCTGCAGTAACAGTGTATGTGTATGTTTGTGTAGACGTATTGTGCGAGGTCAGACTCTTGAGAGTATGAACGTTCATGACCCAATCAAATGTCACAGCTACTTTGAGACCTGGGGTAAAAATGGCACCCACTGCCCCGAACCAGAGTTTGCTGGAAACCCTCCAAAGGTAAATCATGATGTCATCTTATATACATCTAATACACATGAATGTCATTAACATTATACATTTACTCCCACCCTCTGTGCTTTGCCTAAGACGTGGAAGTGGGTGGTCGGCCCCATGTTTCTGTACGTTTGCGAAAGACTGGTGCGGTTTTACCGCTCGCAACAGAAGGTGGTTATTACTAAGGTAAGTAGATCGGTATTGTTTATTACCTCCAATATTAAATGCATGCTTCTAGACCAGTGGTTCTCTTAATCTTTTGCGGCGCTTGGTTCCCTTGTGTACAGTGCATATCTTCACGGACATAAAAAATTCAACTTTTTTTTTTTACAGGTAGTGATGCACCCTTCAAAGACCCTTGAGCTGCAGATGAAAAAGAAAGGCTTCAAAATGGAGGTTGGTCAGTATATCTCCATCCAGTGCCCAAATATCTCTCATTTAGAGTGGCACCCCTTCACCCTGACCTCTGCCCCTGAGGAAGACCACTTTAGCGTGCACATCCGAATCGTAGGGGATTGGACGCAAGCCCTCTACACGGCCTGTGGAGGCGACCAAAGTACGGTGTTGGATGCCTGGACTTTACCAAAGTAAGATTATAGATCGATTAAATAAGTTATATTAAGTAAGGAAACTTGGAGAAATGTTCGTGAGGGTTTCTTGGTTAAAATTCAATGTCAGGTTTCGGATGTGTGGCACAGATAAATTCACACGACAGAGATGTTATGCTTTCAATAGTTATAGTATGTCTTGTAAAGTGGGAAAATACATGTGTAAAAGGGGATGTGGACATATAAACTCATTTATGAAAAGGAGAAGTGTGCAGAGACCAGCAGAGATTAACAAAGTTTCAGGAGGGAGGAAGGATGACATTCATATTTCAACATTTGTAAATGTTTGTTGGGATTTCTCGTAATGAATTTCCTTATATATATATATATATATATATAGTTCCTCGAACACAAAGCTACCAGAGCATGGTGCAAACAATGCCAATGTCTGTGTTTGATTCCCCAGATACATACTGTAGAAACTGAAAGATCTTAAATGTACTGTAAGTTGAAAAGAATGAGCAAAAAAAATTTAAAATACAAGAGCAAGCACAGATGTTAATAACAGCAAGTAATATGTCAGTCTTCCCTTTTTCATAAATAATAGTGGACTGTGTCTGTGTCTAGGATGGCTGTGGATGGTCCGTTCGGGACGGCCAGTGAAGATGTATTTCGTTATGAGGTTGTAATGCTGGTTGGTGCTGGGATTGGAGTGACACCCTTCGCTTCCGTTCTGAAGTCTGTTTGGTACAAGCACGTCCAAGAAAACAAAAATGTCTTCACAAAAAAGGTGATGAACAGCTGTTTACCATTCAAATGATGCTTAAAGAAAAACACCAACGTTTTTCAATATTTTACTATGTTCTCACCTCAACTTAGACGAATGTATACATGCCTATCTTTATTTTCAATGCACGCACTTAATCTTTGTACAGTGTGTTGTGAATGTGTTAGCATTTAGCCTAGGCCCATTCATTCCTTGGATCCAAACAGGGATGAATTTAGAAGCCATCAAACACTTCCATGTATCCCTATTTAAAGATTGTTACATGAGTAGTTACATGAGTAAGAATGGTGGCACAAAATAAAATGTGGCGATTTTTTTAAGTGAATAAAAAATGAGAACTATATTTTATGGCGGAAGAGCACTTAGTTTGCAGCACTTCGACCTCAGCGCGCAGTAACATCATCACTCCTGACTACTCCTTTCTCGCTCAAACTTCTTCAAAGTTTCGATATTTTTCCTATTTAAAACTTGACTCTTTTGTAGTTATATCATGTACTAAGAAAAATTAAAAGTTTAATTTCAGTGATTTTGGACATTAAGGGGAACATTTTTTTTCAGCATTGTATTGTTACCATAGTTACAACCATAGATTTCATATACCCACCACCTCAGTTTTAAACTAATGGCTCTTTGGAATGACATTAAGTGGGACCTAGGCTGTTATAGTATGTTTAATTGCAGTTTTTTTTACATGTGCAGTTTGTTGTTCATATTAAGCTGCAACTCATTTCAAATATACTTTTTCAAATGAAATAAAATTCATATAATAATTTCTGAACATAGCATTGCATTTTTGTTTAAAAAATTAGTTTTCGATTTGAAACAGTTGCATATTAAACTTAAATTTAGCTTATCCTTCATATTTTGTTGTTTTTGGGGGGCGTGTTATAGTGGGTTTCTGTTAGGTGGTCCTCAGAAAAAAATTGGAAGATAAAGTGGTCCTTAGACTGGTTTTGTGGTCCAGGGTCACACACACAAATGAATACAGTTGCAGTGAATCAATGCAGCTTATAATAATTCAAATGTTTTACAAGGCTTACTAATGTGATTTTTTATCCATGTCCTCCACAGATCTATTTCTACTGGCTTTGTCCAGAGACACAGGCGTTTGAGTGGTTTACAGACCTGCTGCAAAGTTTGGAAAGACAAATGTCGGAGAAAAACATGAGCGATTTCCTCAGTTGCAATATTTATCTAACACGCTGGAAAGAAAATGATGTGAGAGAAAGAAACCGGTTTAATGAGACAGTATGGACTTGAGCCATGACGATTCAGTGATTAAAATATTTTTTCATTACTTTTTAATTAAAGGCTGCCCATCTCAGAGTTCAATTTCAGGCGGAAGACGACCCCATTACCGGTCTTAAGGAGAAGACTCGGTACGGTAAACCCAACTGGGACAATGAATTTAGCACCATTGCAACCCAACATCCAGGGTATGTAAAGCCCGATAAACCTCAACAGTATATAATTCACTTTTATAGGCTTTCTGTGCATTAATGATTATTTAATTTTCATTATTTCTCTTAGTTCAAAAGTAGGAGTGTTTCTCTGTGGTCCAGCTGCTTTGGGTAAGGCTCTGGCAAAGCAATGCCATGAACACACCGAATGTGGAACCAAGTTTATTTTCAACAAAGAAAACTTCTGATCTGCTTCAGTAATAGTCAGAAGCCATGCACGAATATGGATATGTTTTCATTTCATTGACCTGGTTGTGTGCATATTGCAAAAACAAGTAACTGATTTACATTTACTTCTCAGATGTAATTTTTTAGTTAAGATGTGAAAGTACCCTGGTTTCCAAACCTTCTTCCTCTTTCTCAATTATAAACTGAATAAACCTTTTGAAATACTATGGTAAAGCAGACATTGTTTTTAACTTCAACATTAATTTCTGCTCATTGAAAGAATCATGTTACAATACATGACAATGGGCTTAGGCTTCATTTACTAATAATGCATAGGCATTTTTTTATGCAATTAAGTGTAAATTATGTTTGCACTTACATTTCTGAATGTTTTTTTTTGTTGAGAAAGAGGCCCATAAAAATTCATAAAGTCAAATATTTAATTCTACAAAGCTTGTAATTTCAGTCCATTTCAACAATTGAAAGAAGGCATAGATAGTAAGTTGCCACTAAAATTATTTAACAATAACTAAACAATTCTGTCTGAAACTTAGACCCTTTTGTGTATTATTAAAACTAAATCTCTGTTACTTTTAATATCTGTACTTTAACTGGTTATATTAATTTCAAAAAAGGGGAAAATAGTTTCAGTTCCTGCCATTATTGGAGTATGATGTAATGTGACAAACTTGCATTGTTTGTAAATTCCCCTAGTACTTTGCTTATTAGTTTAAATAGATGATGTTAGAATTAGACTTAACCAGGACTAAACCATAATGACATATATTCACTTGAACACTGAATTTATTAAATCCAATTTAATAATTAACCATCAAGATATTTGCAATTAATTCTATACAGAGCAAAAGCACCCTTGCAAAAGTTGCAAGTAAAAAAAAAGGCAACTACAAGTAAAATGTTTACAATGTAATACAATTTCAACTTTGCATTAAATAAAGCAAAAACAGAACAGAATTGGTTTGAGTCTCTTGCAGCAGATGGTTTCAAAACAGACTTCAGGATGTGATCTTTTGGATGAAGGTGATTTGGCCCGCCTGTGACTGTGTGTTTGCACGTCCCAGTCTTGGGTTCCGCTTATACGGTAGCCACAGCAAACACACTGACAACACAGTACATAGTACGGTTCTCCCACCTGACCGTACAGCTTCCTGTTTGATGACAAACATTACACTGAAATCAGATCATGTCGTCAGGGCATGTGTGTGTTTATTTACTCGTTGTATATCTGGGTCATTCTACAAAAAAGGTGGAAATGCTTGTCCCTTGTTTTTGCAGACCCCTTAATCATTTAATTTGACCCAATAATCCCATAATGATATATTTTTAATAAATATAGACTGTCCTTAAAATGATGAGAGAGTTTATTTATTTAATTGTCTTTTTTTCCTTTTTTAAACTTTTTTTTTAAATGTCTGGTCCTGAAAATTGCCCTGTCCCTTTGATCATATATGGAAGTTGAACTGTGAACTTATTATTTAAAACCATGTTTTTTATAAAACAAATCTAATTTACATTTACCTTTAACCCTGTATTTACTACAACACTGAAATGGTAAAAATACACTATTAATATGAATAATATCAAATAAATATTTGTCCCCCAAATGTATGTCATTGGTGTTACCCTACCCAAAGCACTTTTATTTTGAAACAATGCATCAGCTCTTTGAAGTTTTTCATGGGTCAAGAGGTCAGTGAAAGAAGTGCAGTGGAGGAAGGCAAAAAGTTTTTGAGATGTCTTACCTTATTTGTCTAAAATATCATGATATATCTAAGAATGTTGAGATAAGATTTTTTGGATGTCATTAGTGTTACCCTTTTTTTATAGCTTGGGAGTGTTAAGATCTTTACATAAAAATACATTATACTGAATAAGTATGTGATTGTTACATCTCTGGCAGCCATTCTGTTAAAATGTTTTACCGTCAGTAGTGTTACCGTCATTAGTGTTACTTCTCTAATGAGTACTTCCTAAGCACTATTCCTTTAACTGACCAACATAAAAGCATAAAACCAAAACAAGATGGAACATTTTATGAAAGTTTATAAGTTTTATCATATTCATTATCTATTATTATTTTCTAATTTTGTCATTGGTGTTACATTGTGTCATTGGTGTTAAACCAAGTTTTGATGTTATGAATGTATTTTCTAGTAATATTTTGTTGTTGATGTGGGATGTAAGACATTGTTGATATTTCAGTCTTTGTATCAAAACCTTTTTGGTATTTTTGTTTTTGTTGGTTTTAAAGAAAAAAGTCAAACTGAGAATCAAATAATTTCATACAATGCTGAGTAAAGATGAAGAATTTAATTAAACAAATATTAATAATCAATTATTTTTCTTGCTGTTATCATTTCTCTACTCAACCTTTAACTAAATACACAAGCTGTAATGAGAAAAAATATTTAGTATCAACATTAATATTTTTTAAATCACAGGTAACACCAATGACAAATAAATGACTCATGGATTCTTTATTAATATGTATTAAAAAGTTAAAAATAGATTAAGCGCCCCGTTTTTCGGATTCATAGATCTGACAAGTTAATTAATGCTATTAAAGAAGTTTTGGGTATGTTGAAAGAAGTTCATTTAAGCAAAATCCATCACCCGAATTCCACCTTTTCTGTAGAATGACCCATCTGACAAAACATGAACATGATTTCATCTAACGCATCCGACGTGACACTAGGTCTGTATACATTTCTGTTTAATAAATAATAAATACGATTGCTTTTATAGGGTTTGGCATGTCCAGCTTTTGATCTGCAAGTGTTAAGACTGTGGAAGCTCACAGCTGAGTTATAAATAACACAAAGCTTTACCATCAGTGGTAGTGTCCCAGTAACAAGAGTTGGCTGTGTGAAGACCTGCGCCACTTTTCTGCATCACAGCACAGTTGACTAAGAACATAAAACAACAAATACCTGACATCAGATTTGTGCAAAATGTTGTGATTTAAGGTTTTTTACATAAAATCATCCTACATAATGCAAAGAACATTCTGTGAAAATGTAACCCACAGATATCTTTGAAAATGATTAAGTAAGGTCAAAGATTGAAAACAATAAGTAAAATCTAATTTGATGCTCATTAGCTTGGATTTCACAGACAGAGTCACATTATGTACAGTATACAGTGAGATCAATTGGAGAAGCTCATACCAATATACTTGAATGGTTTTCCTTGTTTAACTAACTGAGTGAGTGAGTGTTCAACTATGCTGGCTGTCCACTGGTTTACTTTATTCTGGCTGTAGTCCACACCTCCAATGATCCCTTCAATACACTGTCCAATAAACACACAAACACAGAGTTAATGGAGCATACACTCAAAAATAGGCTACCATTATTCCTGCAGGCACATGTTTGACATGAAGTAACAAAGCAATTAATTCAGTGAGATACATCAATAAATCCTGAAGGGTTGTTATTGGTTTGTTGCCAACATTACCTCTTTAACTACGTTACTTGCTTCATCTGGACTAAAAGACACCTGAAGTGAAAAAAAATCATAATTTTGAAAGATGAAAACACGTTTTTTATTTTAAAAACATATGGTGGTATACTTCAGTATTTACTGTAGTAAACTGTTGTGATTTACAGTATCCTGTAGAATATAATATTGTACTTAACATTACTACACTTTGTTTATGTATACTAAAGTATTCTTTAGTATTAACTATAAGCGAAGTGATCAACTGTAGTAAACACTGTAGTATAACATTACTTTACTATTTACTACGGTAATGTAAACATTACAAGAGTATACACTACAGTAAACAATATAAATGGTAGGAGTTTTACTAAAGTAAATACTATAGTATACTAAGTGTACGACTATGTGTTGTCAGCATCAACATCCATTGGATTTAGGCATGCAAATCTACATTTCATACATCTAACGTTGTTAACACAAGCATCAAAACAAACTGTGAGGCTTAATTCACAAGTAAAGTTAGTAACGTTAGCGTAAAGTTAAATTAGATCATCTGACCACACCCTGGTAAATATTAACGTTACATGACAATGTATAACAAACAATATGAATCAAAAAATCAAGATGCAGATTTGAATGATTTATGCAAGTGTACAACACGCGAATATACTTAAATGTTATGGATGATAAGGTAAAGCTAATTTTCTGTTAGTACGGTATGAAGCGGTTAGCATGCTAGCGGTAAAAGCTGTCCGTGATTTACGAAATCGAGAACAAAATAAACATTTTATACATGGTAACAACATGCTGTGCCTAATGCTACACTTACTTCGTCTCCAGAATGATACTCCTCCATCGTTTAAGCTTAAACGCTAAAAATATACACAAGACTAGCTGCTCAAGGAGGCAGATGATGGTAGCTGTTTTGTCACTGACAGCTAATGGAAACAATACTGCTGAGGCGGCTTCTCAATCGGGAAGACTCCAGCCTCCGGAGGTCGCATATGCAGGCTGCATACGTCATCAAGCCTGATTTATTTAAGTTAATTGAGCATTACATTCGCAGGTCATAAGCATATCACAACAATGTATGATTAACTAAGAATAATCGTCAAGTTTATAATTGTTATTATTCTGAAATAAGAAGTCTTGATGACGTATTCAGCCTTCAAATGCGACCTTCGGAGGCTGCAGCTTACGTATTGAGAAATGGCCTGAGCTGCTCAATGAGAGTGCTGCCACCTACTGGCGCTCCTCCGATAGGCCATCCCGTCAAACGCGTCCTATGCTAGAAATTTAAAGGGACAGTTCACTTTAAAGATAAACATTTGTTGTTAAATGAATAGTTCATCATTTACTTACTCTCATTTTGTTACAAACCTGTATACATTTCTTTGTTTTGTTTAACACAAAGGAAGATATTTTGAGGAATGTTTGTAAGCAAACCGAAGCCCCACTGACTTCCATAGTATTATTTTTTCCAAATATGTAAGTCAATAGGGGTTCTAATCAGTTTTTTGTTACAAACATTCCTCAAAATATTTCCCTTCGTGTTCATCAGAACAAAGAAATGTATACGGGTCCGTAACAACATGCAATTGAGATGACAGATTTTTTATTTTTGGGTGAACTATACCTTTAATTTAATCGCACCTGTGGCCTGATATTAAATAAATCATCAAAGTCCCTTTTTTCAGCTAAAATATATTTTATTGTTCTACGTAAGGAAAAGTCACCTTCATGTTGTATATTTAAAAATAAAAACTAAAGTGTAAACTAACCATTTAGGGTTTGTTGTCAAATTTAAGATGTTGCCAGACAGCTTCCATTTTCTTTAAACTAATAAAGCAATTTAAATTAATTTCTAAGAGTATTCACATCACCATGACAATTTAGAATAATCTGCCACAAAAAATAATACATAAATATCTCTCATGAAACAACAGAACACATTTTAGTATGATATAAATATTATTTCAATTAAAACATTGCAAATAACATTGCAAAAATTCAAATGACACAATCATCAAAGCAACACAATATATTTAATATGTAAAGTGCACAGGTGCCTTGAGAGTGTGGTCACACTTAAATAAATATATACAAAACACACACAATCAAATTTTTAGATATAATGATACAGTACATATCTGTACTTAACTCCCAAGTAATGACGTTGATCATTATTTTCATAGAAAAGTCATAAAAATCATACCATCACAGACTGCACACATTTGAAGGAAATGACATTATTGACTGTAGTACCAAGAAGAAACAATATGGCTCCCGACTGTACTTCATTATCTGAAACTCTGCTGCGTGGCAGCATAAGGCACAGTGTGATTAAACTCAACAACATCAACAGGATAT
Source organism: Paramisgurnus dabryanus (assembly GCF_030506205.2). NCBI lineage: Eukaryota > Metazoa > Chordata > Actinopteri > Cypriniformes > Cobitidae > Paramisgurnus > Paramisgurnus dabryanus. Next base: position 5,886,107 of record NC_133350.1, on the reverse strand, counting down.
GACGCTGCTCTGTCTGTGAAACTGCCTTTAAACCTTTAATCCTAATTCCAGTTTTGTTTTTCCCCAAAAATGGCCACCACATAAACAGCATGTCCAGCCTGGGGTCCATTACACTGAGGCTGATAAAAGATGTCAAAGTAAATTGCAAGCAGCTGATCGGGACCGGTCGGCCCCTGCGGTCTGGGGTTCATGGCTAAATCTTTCTGGCTCTTGAGTCTTTGAGTTTTCACACGGGCCATCAGCTGGTGGTTTGCTTGAGGGGCTTTCTACTGGGTTTTCCCGATTGCTTGCGGTGGAAGATGTCCTCTTGAAAAAAGAAAGCTGAATGTAGAAAAGAAAATACTGATTTAACAAACAGATATAAAAACATACTTAAAATTAGATTTGTATAATTTTAGCATATTTTACAAGGACATTGATATGCCATTGCTAAAGTGTTAGATTAACCATGTTAAAACAACGACTGAATAGTTTAATTGATACCCTATTCCTGGAGCCAAAAAGAGTCTTCGGTTTGCCTCCTTGAACACCATTTTTCACTGGCTGTGTCTTCTCCTTTAAGATGGTAGCAGGATCAGTTAGATCTTCAGAAACTACAGTAATATAAAGAGAGACATTCTGCTTATAATCATTAATTGTGATTTAAGCATGGGATGTGTCTTTTCCATTCAAGTACATAGGACTTCTTGCATGACAGAAATAACATCCCTAAAATGACTTTGCATCACATTGGTTTAAGGTTTAAAAAATTAAGGGGAAAAATGCAAACCTTTTGTTGGTCCATCAGGGACAGATGTTTCTGTTATAATCTCTTTTTTCTGCAGGGGTGAAAGAATTAATTTGCATTGTTAATGAGCAAACTGAGCACTTATTATTACACAAATCTATATACTTGTAAAGAAATGACAAAATTCATGTTTATCATGTTTATACAGTAACTGTCAATATAATTTACTCATCATATGAATAAACGGTAGTGTAGGCTTAAACACACCTGTATATCTGGTTCTGTAATGGTTTGCTCCTGCTTCACCATCTCGGTTCTTTTCTCATCTAAAATCACCTCTTTCTTTTCATTCTCCTCCCATTTTGCCTCTTCTTCAACCTCTGAAACATCATCATCTTCTACCTCCTCCTCATCAGAATATTCTTCTTCTTCATCTTCTCCCCCTACACTTTCATTTGTCTCGTCCTTCTGGATCCTGAAAGCTTGTTGATCGTAATCCTGCAGAAAATGAGAGGTCGTCAGTGATACTCCTCTAATGCTTAGGGTCTGCTGTATTTGTACACAGAAAGTGAGACAATCTGGGTGCTAAAAAGGTCAGAGAGGGTTGATGTTAGCTGGAGAGGACAGATTCTACTGAAACTACGCAAACACTTAGGATGTATGTGAATGGGATCTGTAGAGCTACAGACAGTGGAGGGGTCTCTATAAAGTATCATATGGGGGCAGCCTCACCTGTCCTGAGAAGAATTTTCTGTACTCTGCCTGATTGAAGCTGCTTTGTAACAATACATTTTTATATCTATTTGTGTTTTATTAATAAGGTCCATTGCATCTGAATAATCAATGGTTTTGTTAATTAAAAAAAGAATAATGTGACTAAAAGAAAAGAAAATAAATAATACATAAGAAACTTAACAGATATTCAACGCTTGGAACCTAAAACATATGTACACATATAAAAAAACACAAAAAATTAATATGAATTAAAAAAAGACTATATTCAATTAAATAAAAAAAGTAGTTTACTAAACTGCTGTATAGGCTACTTACCAACATATACATTTTACAAAAGCTATTACTGGGACGGTACCTTATAAAAAGGTCCTAATGGGTGATTCTCACGAAACCATTGAAACACCACAGCATTAATGATTTTAGCTATAAAATGTGTAATATAGTTATATTAAAAAGCATCAGAATTAACACAATACTGTGTTCTACCTTGCACAATGTGTGATTTCAACATAAGAATTTATAATTTGTCAATTTTATCTCATTTTCTGCTGAAATCCTCATTACCGCAATGTGCCGGCTGTGTTTGAACAGGCGTTATGTTGTAATTTAATCAAATTAACACAAAAATATTTAGAAAAAAAATAAATGGATGTTTCTCTAGACTACTTTAGATGACAGAAAAAATATTTACTGAATATTCATGTATAATAATAATGAAGAAAAATTTGGAAAATGATGTGTCCATGCCTGATGTTCTCATCCTCCGCAACACTTTTTGAGAACAGTTTAAGCACACATACAGAATTTTAATAAAGTTTGATTTTGAGTGACCAAGCACATGGACCACTTACTTCAAGATGGCTACCAGGTAGGATCATTTTTTTACAGTTAATTTGAAATATTGTCTTGTCAGAATGCTTACACGACATTTTGATTATCATTACCGCAACAGATGCTTATTAAATGTTAATTTAATTAATAGAAGCATAATACTTTGATTTTAAATGCATGTGCAGAATCTCCAAATTATGTTCTTTCAGGTTTGTCATGTCATTTTGAAAATATGTCAGTATTGATGTTTTCTGTCTGTTGCGGTAATGAGATTTTTTAGGACTAATTTTTTTAATTATGTTACAAAAAGTGTTAAATGATAAGTAAAAGTGTTTAAATTAATGTTCCCATTTACTCCAGACTTTGTTTTTCAATGTCTGGTGGGAAAAAAGTAAATTTAACCAATTTTTACATTTTCATGCTTGACATTTTTAAAACCAAGTTTTCATGAGAATCACCCTAATATGTACCATTTAGGAAAAGAAATGTACCTGTGAGGTACTAAAAAGGCCTAATAAGCATACCTAATATGCACTCTTTAGGTATAAAGATGTACTTGCGTATTATATACTAACTGCTCTATTTGTCCTCTTTTAGTAACTTTTAGCATCCATTTAGTAAACTTAAGAGCACATTTAAAGGGACACTCCACTTTAAAAAAAAATATTCTCATTTTCCAGCTCCCCTAGAGTTGAACATTTGATTTTTACCGTTTTGGAATCCATTCAGCCATTCTCCTGGTCTGGCTGTACCACTTTTAGCATAACTTAGCATAATCCATTGAATCTGATTTGACCATTAGCATCAAGCTAAAAAATAACCAAAGAGTTTTGATATTTTTCCTATTAAAAACTTGACTCTTCTGTAATTACAACATGTACTAAGACCGATGGAAAATTAAAAGTTGTGATTTTCTAGGCAGATATGGCAATATACTATACTCTCATTCTGCCGTAATAATCAAGGACTTTGCTGCTGTAACATGCCTGCAGGAGGCGCAATGATATTACACAGCAGCCAAAAATAGTCCCCTTGGTAACTTTCGGGCACTACGTAGTACTTGATTACTACACTGGAATAAGAGTTTTCAAGTTTTAAATAGGAAGCATATAGAAACTCTTTGGTTATTTTTGAGCGCAATGTTAATGGTCTAATCAGATTCAATGGATTGTGCAAAGCTATGCTAAAAGTGGTACCGCCAGACCCGGAGATCAGCTGAATGGATTCCAAAACGTTTAAAATCAAATGTTCAAATCTAGAGGAGCTGGAAAATTAGCATATTTTCAAAAGAAAGTGGAGTGTCCCTTTAATAGTAAAAGAGAACAGCTGTGCATTAGATATATGGAAATGCAAAGGCACGTCATGTGTTCTTCATACTGTGTGGACAAATTATTAATTAATTTAGGATTACTACATTAACAAAGTATAAATCTGGTTAAAAAGTCGGTTAAATCCTTAAATAAAAATTCCAAATGCATTTTGAATCAAATAAAAAAATACAAAACAAGACATTCTGTATCTCCTGCATAGTAGTTTTCTGTGAACAATTCTGTAAATTATTTTAAATTGAGGTACTGAGGTAGCACATTATCCCAAAATTGTTGAGACTCCTGAGATTTGTCTTCTGACACTGAATCACTTTTTGCTGTAGCTTTCATCGGCTGCTTTGTCTTTTTCACATCTGATTTTAGTTTAGTAGATGTAGAGGCCTTTTCTCTCTTTCTCTCAAGCCTTTTGTCTTCTTGTTTCTTCTCTTCCTCCTCCTCTTCACTTTCTTGGCTCTCTTCTTCCACTTCTTCATTATCTTGTTGTTCTTCTTCTTCCTCCTCAATTTCTTCTGATTCTTCCTCTTCTTCTTTTTCTGACTCTGTTGATTTATCTTCACTTTCTTCCTCCTCGTCACTACTTTCTTCCTCTTCATCTATGCTCTGCTGTTCTTCCTCTTCTTCATTTTCACTCTCCTTTTCATCCTCCTCTTCCTCATCATCCTCACTTGTTGCTTCATCTTCTGTGTCTTCATCACTTTTTTCCTCCTCTTCATCATCCTCACCTGTTGTGTCTTCCTCACTTTTGTTCTCCTCTGTTTCATCTTCTTCCTCATCATCCTCACTTGTTGTTTCATTTTCCGAGTCTTCATCACTTTTGTGCTCCTTTGTTTCACTGTCTTCATCTTCTTCCTCCTCATCATCTTCACTTGTTGCTTCGTCACCTGTGTCTTTATCACTTTTTTCCTCCTCTGTTTCACTCTCTTCCTCCTCTTCCTCCTCTACATCATCATCTTCACTTGTTGCTTCATTCTCTTCCATGTCTTCATCACTTTTGTCCTCATCTGCATCATCCTCTTCATCTTCCTCACTCTCCTCATCCATCTCTTCTGAATCTTCCTCTTCTCCTTTGCTCTTACTTTCCACTGCACTTTCTTCTTCATCCTCACTTTCATTCTCGTCTGACTCCTCATCCTCCTCCTTTTCATCTGATTCTACATCTGATCGCTCACTCTTGATTTCTGTGTTTTCATTTGATTCCTCTCCACTCTCCTCTTCTTCACTCGTTTTGCTTTCATCACCTTTTCCACTGATTTCATTTTCTGTATTTATCTCATTTGTTTCTTCTTCACCATCTTCTATTCCATCACCATCTGCTGCCTCACTTTCTTCTGCCTCATTTTCTTCATCCTCACTAGAAGATTTGATCGTTGCATCATCGTCATCCCCAGAGTCGTTGTTTTTTGTTACTTCCTCAAGAGTCTTGGTCTCACTTACTTCTTCTCTGTCATCCACTTCCTCTTTATTATTTCTTCTTCTCAACCATTTTTCACTTTCGGTCACTGCAGAACTCACCATTTCCTCCTCTGAAATTTTGCTCCTCTCCTCAGTACACTCCTCCCCTTCTTTCTCCATGCCTTGTGTTGATGTTTCCTCAAGCGTGCTTCTTTCCATTTGCCCGTCTGAAGAACCTTGTTCTGGTTCAACATTAATGATGACATTTGTTTTTCTGGCTTCATCTTGTCTTGGAAACTCGCATGATTCACTAATAGAGGAGACATCAGACAAAGTTCTCTGTTTGGAAAGAGGTTTTGGCCTCTGAGGTTTCGAGTGGGTAAGAAACTGACCGACTGCTGCTTCCTTAAGAAGACGAGCAGGACTTCCTGTTCCGACATCCTGGATTACTGACATCACCTCGGTGAGACGATTCTGTTGCATTAGCTCAGATTTGGACTCTGATTCAGATGAGGAGGGAGCTTCGGGAAACATGGTGGCCAACTTAAGGGCTTCTGAGTTTTTTTCTGTGCTCACTTTGTCCTTTAGAAGTGAGTGGCTTTGTTCTGGTCTGGATGACTTTGTTTTTGAGGGAATGTGTTTTTTGGAAGAGGATTGTTTCGTGTTGGCAGGTGTCTTAGTATTTGTATTGTCGTTTCTAACATTTGAATTCTCGCTCAGTTTACTTTCTATCTTTACAGTATCGATTTCACCTTTACTAGGTGTGTTTTTAACCCTCTGATCTTTGGCTCTTGAGACCTTCTTACCTGTAGGGACTTGGTCCTCACTTGTAGTCTGTTCGAGATGTTCAATAACAATCACTGGTACTATTTTGACGTCTTTTTCTTTCCCTTCAACCTTTTGAGACTGGCTTCTGACCTCTACTGGATGTTCCTTGTGTTTAGTTTTTCCAGCATACTCCTGGTTTGACTTTGTGCTTACTTTGGCAACTTTATGTTCAGCTTCTACATTTGAAGGTTTCTCCTGTTGTGGATTATTCCCAGCTTTGGTTACAGTGTCTTGATTCAGCTTGGCTTTCTCTTTTGACCTTTCCCTCGACTCCAGTTGCCTTTGATCTGTAGTGTGTTTGAATCTAGATCTGCTGATGTCAGTCTTACTCCGCCCAGGTTTTCGGTCTTCCAAAGCAATAAGTGAATTTTCTTTATCCTGGCCTAGACCCGCTGGGCTCACATGGGGACTGTTCCCAACTACTGAACTACTACTTGAGCTTCTAAGTAAATCTGTGGGAAGGGCTTTGTGATGACTAAGCTCCGCCCTCTTGCCACTTGTCTCCTTACCGTGCACTTTCACAACCTTAACCTTCTTCTATCCCAGGAAGCAGAGGATAAAAAGAGGGAAAGAGTAAGAAAGAAATGAATGCACATGCAGATCTGGAAGAACAAGAGCAGGCAGGAATGAGCTTTAATGCTGCAAAGCGAATTAAAACAAAATCACAAATGACAAAAGAAGGAAGAACACAAAGAAAGAAAGATGGATGTCTTTAGAAAATGCTACAGAAATAACTGAAAGACGACTTCTCAGGCTCTTCATGGGCATCCAAATAGCAAATTTCTCAAAATTCCCAAAAAGGTCTTACCTTCTGTATAGGAGACAATGTGAGGCTGTTATCACATGGGTCCATCTTCATTACATGAGTCTGAAAACAAAGACGTGTTTGCATTAGTCTCACTTTCATTTGGGATTATAAAAAGCATGCATGCCTTTTAATAAATGAATGTCTGCTTTTCCTACCAGGTTTAATAAGTCAGTGGTTTCTCCAAGATCTTTTACGCTTTCGTTATCCTCTGAAAAGTTTTTGTCACTTGGAACTGACAAAGAAAAACATAAAAACTTGCTTCAAGGACTCAGAAAACATTTTAATATGCAGTAACCTGCACAAACTAGGTGTTGTTATAAGTGACAGTGGCATTTGTGAATGTAAAAACACAAAATCAAAATATGGGCATTTGGCAGGTCATTACTCTGAAGGCCGTTGTGAGAGATCTTCCTGGGTTGTTCACCGTGGGCGTGCCAGGTTTGATTGGGAGCAGGTATTGATGTATTAAGTTGATTTCCACTTAGGTTTGGAAGAGTTCTGAACATTTGTCCAAACTGATCTGGAGAACGTTCCTGCGGTCAGAGGACAAATACATTTATGCATTTGGGAGACACCTTTATTAAAAGCGAACTACAGTGCAATAAATCTATACATGTTTTATCAGTATGTGTGATCCAACCCATGACAAACCGAGCTATAATTATGCTTAATTTGTTGAAGGTAATCTACAATCACCTAAAGGATTATTAGGAACACCTGTTCAATTTCTCATTAATGCAATTATGTAATCAACCAATCACATGGCAGTTGCGTCAATGCATTTAGGGTTGTGGTCTGGTCAAGAAAATCTCCTGAACTCCAAACTGAATGTCAGAATGGGAAAGACAGGTGATTTAAGCAATTTTGAGAGTGGCATGGTTGTTGGTGCCAGACGGGCCGGTTTGAGTATTTCACAATCTGCTCAGTTACTGGGATTTTCATGCACAACCATTTCTAGGGTTTTCAAAGAATGGTGTGAAAAGGGAAAAACATCCAGTATGCGGCAGTCCTGTGGGAGCGAAAATGCCTTGTTGATGCTAGAGGTCAGAGGAGAATGGGCCGACTGATTCAAGCTGATAGAAGAGCATCTTTGACTGAAATAACCACTCGTTACAACTGAGGTATGCAGCAAAGCATTTGTGAAGCCACAACACGCACAACCTTGAGGCGGATGGGCTACAACAGCAGAAGACCCAACCGGGTACCACTCATCTCCACTACAAATAGGAAAAAGAGGCTACAATTTGCACGAGCTCACCAAAATTGGACAGTTGAAGACTGGAAAAATGTTGCCTGGTCTGATGAGTCTCGATTTCTATTGAGACATTCAGATGGTAGAGTCAGAATTTGGCGTAAACAGAATGAGAACATGGATCCGTCATGCTTGTTACCACTGTGCAGGCTGGTGGTGGTGGTGTAATGGTGTGAGGGATGTTTTCTTGGCACACTTTAGGCCCCTTAGTGCCAAATGGGCATCGTTTAAATGCCACGGCTTACCTGAGGATTGTTTCTGACCATGTCCATCCCTTTATGACCACCATGTACCCATCCTCTGATGGCTACTTTCAGCAGGATAATTCACCATGTCACAAAGCTCGAAATCATTTCAAATTGGTTTCTTAAACTTGACAATGAGTTCACTGTACTAAAATGGCCCCCACAGTCACCAGATCTCAACCCAATAGAGCATCTTTGGGATGTGGTGGAACGGGAGCTTCGTGCCATGGATGTGCATCCCACAAATCTCAGTCAAATTGTATTAGTATTAGTATGGTGTTTCTAATAATCCTTTAGGTGAGTGTATATTTACTCTGTGTGTATGCTTGTTTAACCACAGTAATTCATTATTTAAACTATTATTAGTACTGGTTGAAATTGGAAATGCACTGGCAGTATTTATTAGCTATACTAATATTGACACAGACAGTAAAATTAAATACACCATGTAGGACGCAATCAACTGTTTACCCATAACTAAAAGTATTAAGTTCTTATAACTAGGGTCTTAAGATTGATTGACCCACCCGTTCTCGGCGTCTGACACGAGCAGAGATACTCCTGTTTAGTGTGGTCTGGTTGTGCGTATCCCCCAGTAGCTCTGTGTATGACTTCTCAAAGTAGTCTTCTGTGACATCATCCTCTTCCAAGATCACATTTTCTGAGTTTTCATCTCTGGGCCTGGCCAACACAAGCATGTGACATCCACCACACGATACCTAGAAAACACACACGCACAGTTTACAAATCCCATCAAATCCAGACCAGAGTTTAGTAGTTTTTACAATCTATTATTAATTCAAATCTGCTATGACTAAATACATATTTTAAAAACATGAAAGAACATTGTGCTTGTTGAATTTTTATTTTTGGCATAGATAAGTACTTGATATCGATGTTCCTGTAGCTAACTGGTAGAGCATTGTGTTAGCAGTGCAAAAGATCATGGGATCGATGCCCCAAAAAACACAAAAGTTGCATGGATAAAAGCTTATGCAAAAAGCATAAATGTAAATGTAGATATAAGACTGTGTCGTCAACCGTAAACAATACATACAGCCTGTATGTGGTAGTTGAGGAATCTTGGACACAGTGTTGGTCTGAACTGATTGGTGAAGTTCTCATCTCCAAGTCCCAGTTTTCCATGGCGACCATCACCAAATGTGTACAAAAGGCCACTGTCTAAAAAGTTTATATATACAAAACAGAAAGCAATTATACAGTATAAGATCAAGAGGATACAATGCATTGTCAGTCAGGTAGTTTTATGAGTGTGAATTACCAGTTACAACCGCTGTGTGATTTTCTCCGCACGCCACATGCTTCACTCTGCCCCTCCTAAAATGCTCAACCACTCTGGGTAAACGAGACTCAAATATGAATGTGCCGTGACCGAGTTGGCCAAACTGACCCAGTCCAAACGAAAGCACCTCGTGCTCTGCAATATTAGATATGAACAAAACACAAACCATCATTGCAATTTCTCCAAAAAGAAAACAATGGAAAGGCAATATGAAAGCAAATTATGTCTTCATACCTGTAAGTGCCACCGTGTGACCTCCACCGCACGCCACCTGCATCACCCTATCAGAGATGCCCGTCACCTGTTGTGGGACTCTATGATTAGCCAGCTTCTCTGTGGGCAACCCCAGCTTCCCACTGTCCTTTTCTCCGAATGTAAACAAGGCCCCATCCACTATAACAAATGAAATATGCATCACCTAGCAACAAGACATCCTTTAAAAAAGGGCAAATTATGAATATTTCATGAATGTAATGTCATCATACTGTGATCACAGAGAGGAAGTATGGAGGTCATTCATAGATTAAAAAAGCTTTATATTGTATTAAAGTAACAAATTACTGTTTATACACAATACATAGCAAGGTTAATCAATATTTTAGGCATTATGGATTTAATAATGCAGTGAGTGCAGACAAAATGTAGAAAATGTATACAAAATGCACCATATTTCTAGGTCACTTTGGATAAGATGTTGAATAAGTGTAAATTTCAAAAGCTGCATCTCAATTCGAAGGCTGCGTCCTTCGGAGGTCACTTCTGTTGGCCACATCCTTCATCAAGGTTTATCAGATTTTAGTTCAGAAAAGCAATCATTATATTTTAACCCTGGAGAACCCACGTGGTCAAATTTTTCAATAAAATAAATGGGTTTTTGGATTTTCCTGGGTTCTCCAGGGTTAAAGTAAGAATGAACTACAGAGATTAGTTCAGGTTTAATTTCAGAAAAACAATCGTTATATTTCAAAGTAAGAATGAATAACAGAGATTAGTTCAGAGTCTGATGGGAAATAAAAATGATGTATGCGGCCAACAAATGCGACTGCTGGAAGATGCAATTTTCGATATAAGACACAACAATAGAATAAAACATCTAATTAAAGTATTAAATGTCATTAAAAAGTGATGTAATAAAATATTTCAAATTCAAGTGTTTAATATTCACACTGACTGTACTTTTATTTCAGTCATCTTTTTGTATTTGTTTTACTTTGTTACACATATTTTAAAATTAAATGTATTTCCATTTTATTGTTATTTTAAATGTAACATTTCTCATTGTTTTTATTGTGACTTTAAATATCTCTTATTTTTAGCATTATTACAATTCATTACGTATCTTTTTTTAAATGTTCTCCTTTTTTATAAAGTACTTTAAATCAGTGGTTCTCAAACTTTTCCGGAGTGCGGCCCCCCTGTGTACGGTGCATCTCTTTGTGGCCGCCACTAAAAAAATTATGACATAAAACATAATTACACAAAATTTATGATAAATTAATGTTTTTTTATGTTATTAAATTGGGGCCCCCCTGACACAATCTCAGGGCCCCCAGTTTGAGAACCACTACTTTAACTATTTCCCCACAATTGGTGAATAATCTTGTCAATTAAGAGATAACATTTTCCTGCCAATGTTGAGTTTTTATGGAAATCTGCTATTCCGCTATTATCCACTAGATGGCTTTTACCCAATTTATAAAAACTGAAGCAAAAACAAATTTTATTAATTCTAAACTTTGTGTATGTTTTGATAATCGTTCTGAATCTGATCTCTAACTAATTCCTTACAAAAAAGCAATTATTTCAGCTTTTTGCTCGAAGAAATTTTTGCTTTTTGAAGAAACCTTCCCATATTTAAGAGGTTATGAAAAGAGAACAAATGAAGATACAATTATTTGTTTCCCCATTTTGTTTGTTTGTTTGTTTGAAAGCAGAGGGTCTATTTTTTCATTTGATATATTTGTATGTTTATATATTTATAGAAGAAAATTTTCCTCAAAAGGCATTTTGTGAAACTTTTGTGAAAATCTAGGCTGGCGGGGAATGAGTTAAGTACCCTTGGTGTATTAAATGTGTATATAAATAAACCTGCTTTGTGTGGCCTTAAATAATACATTGTAATAAGAAAACAGCAAACTTAAAAATAAGACATAGAAAAAGCAAAGAACTTTCATTTCTTCCAGGTGATACAATTATGACCAGCAACTAACTGAAGCATGGCATGAGGTATCAATGGCAAACATACCGGTGACAAAAGCAGAATGATAATATCCACATGAAACCCAGGAAACTCGTTTTCCCACTGATACCTCACGAGGGGTCAATGCATTACTCTCCTTTCCCAATCCAATCTGACCCTCAGAGTTATCGCCCCACATGTACAGCCTGCCACCCTCTGATATAACACAGAAAAAGATAAATAACTTAAATATATCAGCAGGAAACTTTCCATGGTATTGGTTTACAAATCACAAAACATCGAAAAACAACATTGCACTATGGGATGGTGCAAAAGACGGTGTTGCTACAATATAAGGATGGTTAAACAAAACTCTTACGTTTAAGGGCAGCAGATATATTGGAACCAGCAGCAAGCATAATGATTGGTTCATTTTTGCTAAAGAAGTCCACCTGGTGGAAAAAGGTTCTGTCTTCACAGTCACCCAGGCCAAGCTGTCCTTCATTATTTCCTCCAGAGGCGTACAGGTTACCATGGGCTGTACAACGAACAAGGTGGAAAAAACAGACACATTGAAAGTAATAGCACAAAGAATATTAATAGCAAGTTTGTATTTTCTTTGCATTAATGTACTCTAAATTATAAGCGATATTATAAATATATTTCCATAAGTAGACGTTATGCACTGTTAAAATGTTTCTTTTTTTTGAAGTCCTAGGAGTCATTTTTATGTTTAAACCCTTTTTCTATTCCAGTGTAGCTGTGTATGCAGATACTATATGTAAATCATTCATAGGTTGGCCTCCCAAAGAGTATCAAAAATGTGACACTGTGACACTTTCAATACATTGCTTTCTGTTTGATTGGATGGATATACCACCAATGAAAGAAGTTTGGGGTGGGGATACAAGTTTGTCTGCTAGGGCAGGGTGGATGTGATGTTAAAAAGTGAGTTAAAAAGTTCTGAGTGAAAAGAAATTACATATTAAAAACAGCAGGATTTGATTTAACCCAGTGATTCTCAAACTAGGGGGCACAAGATGGTGCCAGGGGGCAAGTTTTATGGCATTTTCATCATAAATTCTGTTTAATTAAACCTCAGAAAAAAAGACTAGTAACAAATAGCACTACATTGTGTCATTTAATATGTTTTGTTTAATTCGATTCTAAGTTTGAGAGTGTTTCATGTCATGAATTTACTTTGGGGGGGACCCGAAGGCATGCACCCTACACAAGAGGAAAAGTTTAAGAACCACTGATTTAACCAAATCAAAATCATAAAATGACAAAAATTCTGTTATGTTTTCATAAACTTACACGTGTAAACAAGTGTGTGATTTCGTCCACAGGCTACGAGCATCACCCTCTCTGATTTAAGAGCTTTAAGAGAACAAAATTGTCATTGCATGTCTGAAACATAATACATTTATACAACCTGCAAAAAGCTTTTTAAGTTTAGTATACTAACTAATATACACACAACTAAAGTTAATAAAATACTGTTATATTATGGTCCTTAAATGTCTGGATTAATGGAGATTATGGACCACTCGGATGGTGGGATTGGGATTAAGGGATTTAGAAAAAGACCTATGTTTTTTTTCTACTAATATGTATAAATTTGTGTGCCAGCTCATAACTACTGTATAACTTCTGAACAATATTTATGTCTGTTTAAAAATGAATATTATAAATAATAAAACAGAGCTAAAACTGACAGCATTTGAAATAGTTTCATGTGTGTTCATCCGTTTTAACAGGTGTGGATGACAGAAAGCTTTAAATTACAGCTAAAATCAGCGTTTGACTGAAAAATTGACATACCTTTCACACAAGTGGGTTTATTTACAGTGGTCTTTGTTCCCAGCCCCAGCTGCCCCCAGTTATTACTGCCAAACATAAACAGCTTCCCATTTTCTAAACAAAATGTGAATAAACAGTGACAAGATTATTGATCATACAATAAAACATGCCTAGATACACCACTAAAAGTGTAATAAATCATACCTGTTATTAGCGCTGTATGTTCATCTCCACAGGATATTCTCAAAGGCACGTCATATTTTAACCAGAATTTACTAGGGGCGTTATCAGCAAATTTACTCTTTCCAAAAGTGAAAACAGCTCCAGTTTCTAAAACAGAAAGTAGTTCAGTTCTAACTCCATAAAATATCCATTTATCTTCTGTGCCCTATTTGGTTAATAATAATTTAGACATATTAAATGTTCACCGTAATGTACAGTAATGCTTAATGCTAAAGAGAAGCAGGAATCCTCCAAATAGTTGTCTATAAAAACCTGTCATAACAAAATGTATACATTACATAAAATAATAATGTATACTTAATAATAATATTTTAGAATAGAGAAAGATTTGTATGATTGATGCTTGTTTACTTGTGCATGTACAGTATTACTGTTATACAAATGTACAGTGAGAGAGAGAGAGAGAGGCGTGACCACATGGCGTGGTTGCCTTGGAGACAGGTAGCCACAAGCGTCAATGAAAGAGAGTCACATAGTGTTCAATGAAAAATAAATACAAAACACAAGCGGATTTGCACTTATACATGATAAGTATTGTAATAAACTGAAAGAAGTACAGTAAGAACGTGTTGAACATCATATAAACACGTGAACCGCTTCCATTTTAGCACCGTTATGTAGCCCATGCTAACCAAGAAGAGCAAAAAGAGCCTAGTAGTGGAGCAGCGATTAAACATAACTAAACAATTTACATTGACCAATATACTAAATAATATCTCACCAGGGATCTCATCCTCTGTCTCTCCTGCCATCTCTTCGGAATAATCCTCTTATTTACGCTGGGGCTCTAGGAAGTGTGAGCAAGAAGCTTTAGGAAAGCAGAAATCCTCCACTCGAGATTTACTTCCGTGTTAGTGTTGCGCCGCGTCACGTGTTACCTGGTCAGCTCACCTTGATATTGAGAACGTGAAATAAAAAAGTAGCATTTTTCTTAACAATATCCACATTTAACGGCTTTCATTACGACTTTAAAAAGATAATTATGACACAAAAAATAAAGTTTACATTCTAATATTTATCTTTGTGTTATTTTATGTACATGGATTTATTGTCAACGGATCCACATAAATAGATAAAAACATAGATTTACAAACGATAAATAAATTATGTAGTTATGTATATTTTCTTATTTAGTCTAGTCGTCCAATGTTAATTAATTTGCTTAATTGTTTGTTAATAACACTTTAAAAACTTGACAATTGAGCAATTTTATTCCCTAGATTTATATACAATTATAATAGAAAATACCAGATTTGTGTTGCTTTATGAAAATGTAGATTTTTTTCTTGTTTCATATGTCATATTTATTTGATACTTACATGTTATTCTGCAATAAATAAACGCTTCAGATTGATTTTCAGTGTAATTTTAGCAGTAATATTCGCGCCATCTAGCGACCAAATTAGCTATCAACTACAGTGGAAGGGCTAGAGCTCAAAGAACCAATGCTAAATCAAACGCCTCTTCCGTTTCACTCTGTAAACAGAATGATCTCATCTCAAATCTTCCTCCGTCTCTTTTTAGTACTATTTTCCACCATGCGTGACCAGAAACCATGACAGAAATGTCCGTGAAAGAAAATATTTGTATTATTTCTTTACGATTTTTTCGACCTTTTGCCATGAAGAGCAGTACCTGGAGATCTTTGAGTTAGCCTGCAGGCTAGCATGCTAATTGTCCTATAAAGAGGGCAAACAATCAGCTGCCTGTTGCAAGCTTGTTAAAACTGTTGTCATATTGTGTTCTGCTTGGGGAATAATGGAAGGGGTGCTTTACAAGTGGACAAACTATATGACAGGTGGGTAAATAAATCAGCAGTGATAAGGTGACATTAGATACTTTTGAATGAGTTCATGCACTCAGCTTGCAGTATGATATCTTTACATAACATACCTCGGCACTGCTGTGTTACATAGGCTGTACTGCTTTATGCATTTCTTTTGTTCCTAACAAGGTGTGTGCTTTTATAGTATCTTTGCATGTCAAAACCACAAGGAGCAGTATTAACCAAATCTGTCATCTGTCAAACTTCCTGCTCTGTCATGTGATTTTATGGTAACTGATTGTATGCAGTAACAAAACTTGCAGTGGTCTTTTAATAGTCTCCTTTGTGATCTGATAATAAAATCTTTTCGGTTACAGGATGGCAGCCGAGATGGTTTGTGTTGGATAATGGCATTATTTCATACTACGATTCCCAAGATGATGTATGCAAAGGCAGTAAAGGCAGTATTAAGATGTCAGTATGTGAAATTAAAGGTGAGATAATTTTAATGAATGACACATTATATTCAGTGATGCATATCCTATTACACTGATGTATTCCTTTAATAATGTAAACTGGCCATTCTTGTCATTTTTTGACTTCCTCATGTTTACACCAGTTCACCCGACTGACATCACACGGCTGGAGCTGATCATACCGGGAGAGCAGCATTTTTATGTTAAGGCTGTAAATGCGGCGGAAAGACAGAAGTGGCTGGTGGCTCTGGGAAGTTCCAAAGCTGGACTCATTGACACTAGAACCAAAAAAGAAAAGGGTGGGCCTTTTGGATCATTTGGTTTTATTGATTTATATTATTGCTTTTTGTTTGGTTTCCCAAACAGGGCTTATCCTAGTCCCAGACTAAAATGCATGATTAAGTTGCCTTAATTTAAAAACACCTTGCACTGACATATTTTAACATATATCAGTACTATTGTTTTGTCTCAAAATGCACATCAGTATTGTTTTTTGTAAGATATTTTTAAAAACGACTTAAATGTCCTAAAATCCTGGATTAATCTAAACCCTGTCTGGGAAACCGACCCTATAGAGTTAAACACTTGATTTTTACCGTTTTAAAATCCATTCAGCTGATCTCCGAGTCTGGCGCTACCACTTTTAGCATAGCTTAGCACAATCCATTGAATCTGATTAGACCATTAGCATCGCGCCTAAAAAATAACCAAAGAGTTTTCAAAAATGTTCCTGTTCAAATGTACTGTTTTGTAGTATTATTGTGTACTAAGACAGACAGAAAATTAAAAGTTGTATTTTTCTAGGCCGATATGGCTAGGAACTATACTTTCATTCTAGTGTAAAAATCAAGGACTTTGCTGCCGTAACATGGCTGCAGGAGGTGCAATGATATTAGGTAGTGCCCAAAAATAGTCCCCTGCTATTAAAAGATACCAAGGGGACTATTTTCGGCTGCTGTGTAATCATCGGTCTTAGTACACGATGTAACTACAGAAGAGTCAAGTTTTAAATAGGAAAAATATCCAAACTCTTTGGTTATTTTTGAGCGTGATGCTAATGGTCTAATCAGATTCAATGGATTATGCTAAGCTATGCTAAAAGTGGGAGCGCCAGACCCGGAGATCAGCTGAATGGATTCCAAAACGGTAAAAATAAAATATTTAACTCTAGGGGAGCTGAAAAATTAGCATAATTTAAAAAAAAATTGGTGTCCCTTTAACAAACGTTATATAATGATTAAAAGGTTACTGCATAGATTTCCATAAATTATTAAGTAAGTATATGAATTATTACTAATTAAAATTACTTAAATTATATTTCTTAAGCAAGGAAAGCATTCATTACAATTGTTTTTTTGTGAGTTCAAGGTTCCAGTTGTGACCCTATTCTGTGAAAACCCGTCTTAAGTGATTATTTCCTATTTTCAACATAAAACCATGCTACATAATCTAAAGAACATTTTGTCAAAATATAACCTTGATATTCTTAATATTGACCGATTAAAGTCCTATCAAATATTGAAATCATTGACTGAAATCAAACTTTGATGCTCCTAATCTCACTATTAGATTATAAGACTTTAGCTTGGATTTCATAGACAGGATCACAAATGTTTGGAAGCTCTCTCCTCTGTATGGCCCATATAGGAATTGATCCCCAATGGGGAATTCTTTAGAGAGCTTTTATAACCAAAAGCTTGTCTCCTGGGTGACTTTTAAACATTATCCCATCCACTAAAATTCTTGTTTCCTCTCCTAATGTGTCTTCGCAGAATTAACAGAAACCACAGAATCACTGAAGACCAAGATGTCCGAGCTGCGTCTGTACTGTGACTTATTAATGCAGCAGGTGCACACTATTCAGGAGTCTGTGGAACAGGAAGGGGCGTCTACGGTGGCCAGCACTGAGGTTAGATGCCTCACTTAGCTGTTTTCATAATAACCACATTAACCATCACAAACAGTGTAGATGGGTGTGCACAGCATGAATGCATGATCAGATCAGATAGCTTTTTCTTCTGCTGTTTTCCAGACAAGGAATGAGGCATCCTCCTTACTGAGTGCGACCTGTGAAACCTTCATCAAAACACTGGAAGAATGTATGAAAATCGCCAATTCCAAATTCACAACTGATATGTTGCAGTCCAGTCCCTCTAATTCAATTATGTCACCCGTGTCCCCTTCTCCCGTCCAGATGTCCCGGGTAAAGACACACACAGGTCACATACATTCATAATATAATTTAATGTTTGAAAAACACTCTGAAAAACGGAGTTTGGTCGACTACCAAAACACATTTGTAGTCAATCAGCAGTAAGGGGCGTGTCTACTAACCAACATCGTAGGTAGGGGTCATTTGTTTAGGTAATTTCAAATGTCAACAGTGGCTTTCAGAGATCATGCACCCTGTCTTTAACTATCAAACTGTATATTTGTTTAAAATATTCCAATATATAGCTGATATTACTGTTTGTGTTAAATGACATTTTCATGGGATTTATAAAGTTAAAGCAAGTTACAAAAACAAGAAAACATGTCTTGTCTTAAAGGGGACATTTCACAAGACTTCTTATGATCTCAAATAAATCTTTAGTGTCCCCAGAGTACATATGTGAAGTTCTAGCTCAAAATAGCTAGGGATGCCCCGATACCGATACTGGTATCGGGTATCGGCCTCAATACCACATTTTCTAAAGTATTCGTACTCGTTAAAAGTCCCCCGATACCTGGAATCAATACCACGGTCTGAGAAATGTCTATGTTTGAGCGGCGTGTAAGGGGTAATGCCTCTTGTGTTGTCCGAAGAGGCAGAGTTTACAACAAACTGGAAAACTAGTCCTTTGTTTTTTTGTTAAATTATATGACTAAAGCTGTTACCTATAAATTTAAATCATGTTTTTTTATTAAGTACTCGGTATCGGCAAGTACTGAAATGCAAGTACTCGTACTCGTACTCCAAAAAAGTGGTATCGGTGCATCCCTAAAAATAGCATATAAATAATTTATTATAACATGTTAAAATTGCCATTTTCTAGGTGTGAGCTAAAATGTGCTGTTTTTGGGTGTGTCCTTTAACATGCAAATGAGCTGATCGCTGCCCTAAATGACAGTGCCGTGGTTGGATAGTGCAGATTAAGGGGCGGTATTATCCCCTTTTGACATCACAAGGGGAGCCAAATTTCAATGACCTATTTTTTCCCATGCTTGCAGAGAATAGTTTGCCAAAACTAAGTTACTGGGTTGATCTTTTTCACATTTTCTAGTTTGTTAAAAGTACTAGCGACCCAATTATAGCACTTAAACATAGAAAAGTCAGATTTTCCTGATATGTCCCCTTTAAGCAAATTCATTTCTTATTTTTTATGTGATTTTGGGCTTAATATGAACCTGACATTTTTCGTGATTGGTCACTTATTTATTTTTTGTTTGTTTTTTTGTGTAGATGAAGCGTTCGATCAGCCATCCTGGCACCTACAATTTTGAAAGGTAGCTACTAAATGCTTTCAGTCCAGAAAGCTTCTGTTGCTATTGTTTTGAGTGCCTATAAATACAGGTGCTGTGTCTGTTCAAGGTCGAACTTACCAAAAGAGTGTGTGGCATCGCAAAAGTCTGCCCAGAGACGCACACGAACATGCTCGGATACAGAGGCTCAAAGCGACAGAGGGTCCGAAGAGACAGAACGTAAGTCACAGATAAGTGCTTGTACAAGTGCTGTTACACTGCCCAAAGTCACTGAAAAGTTCAGCCTGTTACCAAACTTTGCTCTGGCTCAGTCACTTGTTGTTCATTAATTAATAAACAGTATTGGCCTTATTGTCTATAGAGTGAAGATATACCATTAAAGGAATATTTCACCCAAAAATGAAAATTACTCATAAACTCATTCCCTGCCAGCCTTTTTTTGATTTTCACAAAAGTTAAAAAAAGCCTTCCAGGAAAATTTTCTTCTAAAAATATATAAACATACAAACATATGAAATGAAAGAACAGACCCTCTGCTTTCAAACCAACAATAAACAAACAAAACTGGAAAAAACATTTAATCCTATCTAAAAAAAAATTCTGCTTATAAACTCTTAAATATGTTTTTTTTTTAGCAAAAAGCTGAAATAATTGCATTTTTTGTAAAGGAATTTTGTTAGAGATCAGATTTAGAACGATTATCAAAACCAGACTGTACGACAAGATGGACGACGCCCGTTCGCTCTCTTTCATTGGTGAAAAGTGAAGCCGCCAGTGTCCCGAAGAAGAAATGAGTCTGCGCAGTAGTGATTTCGGGACCAGTCCTGCGCAGTAGTGAGCAGGAAGTAAAGCCGCGAAAGTAAGGCCCCGCCCTTGCTCTCGAAGAATGCGCATATCACAGCTGTCAATCATGACATGACACCACCGTTTTTATAGCATTAAATAACTAACTAAACACAAACTTATTTTAAAAACAAACACTTGAATTTACATCAGCGTGATAAAAACTACAGTAAATGACAGAAACCAGCTTCAGAAAAAAGATAATTGGAGTGTAATTAAATTGTTAAGTTGGTCTCAAGTCCCATTGAATAACATGGGAAGGCGGGGTTTATGACCTATACTGGGACCAGTCACTGAGGGGCGATCGAGACACTTTGGCTTCACTTTTCAGGGCGTGTGAGGCACGCGTGATCAAAACATACAGAGTTTAAAATTAGTAAATAACTTTTTTGGTTCAGTTTTTAATAAATTGGGTAAGTATGCCATCTAATGGATAATTAGATTAACATTAAAATTCATCAGGAACATGTTTTTATGCAAATGTTTTCTCTTAATTGACGAGATAACTCGTCCATGGCAGGGAAAGAGTTAAACAATGTAAAATCTAAATGGTTTTTATGTGCCTACTCCTCTTATGCGTCGTGACAAAACTTGCACTCACAAGACACGCAAGAATCAATAAGATTTTACGTTGTGTGTGCTGCCATATTGGAATTTAAACCTGTTTTAATTTTTTTTACATTATATATGTGTTATAATGGTCGCATTAAAAAACCGTTCCCCAGGCAGGATTAAAAAATACAATAAATAAAAATTAAAGGGGACAGAGAATGAAAAACCATTTTTACCTTGTCTTTGTTGAATAATGGTAGTCTACCCGCATTCACAAACATACAAAAAGTGCTAGACATGCTAAACATCTCAGTCTCATAGAAATTCCTCTTTTAGAAATGTCAGCCAGAAAACAGCCCAATCTGAAAAACTGATGCTTATGACATCACAGGCATCTCACTGCGCCTCCACTTTAAAATAATTGGCTACATTTTTTGAGTGACAGCAAAGTCAGCCAATCAGTAATGAGATTGCAAGACAAGCCAGTAGGGGGAGCCAAATAGGTGCAAAACCACTTGTTTAAAATCCCCCACCCTAATGAGCTATCTGAGAGAGTTTTTTTGGAAGCTTCTAAGGCATTACAGACCCAAACAAAATTTTTTTTTTGTCTACATGTCACAACACAACACAGAACAAGGATAAATACCCCGTTCAATCATTCTATGTCACCTTTAAGTAAATAAAGTACAGATCAATAATTAAATAAAATGTAATAAACCACATCTTACATTCTATATTCTATAATTTCACACAGCCAGATTATTATTTAATATAACTCCAATTGTGTTGAAGACAGTATGTTAAATACAACTAGAAAGGTATGAGAGTGAGTATATATGTGTATATACAACTATTTGACAACCTGAAATCTGAGGGTGCAAAAATCAAAAAATTAAGAAAATCGCCTTTAAAGTTGGCAAAATGAAGTCCTTAGCAACACATATTACTAATGATAAATACATTTATATATATATATATATATATATATATATATATATATATATATATATATATATATATATATATATATATATATATATATATATATATATATATACACACACACACACACATATATATATACACACATACATATATGGTAGGAAATGTACAAAATATTTTCATAGAACATGATTTTTACTTAATATCCTAACAATGTTTTGCATAAACATGTATAAATTTGACCCATACAATGTATTGTTGGCTATTGCAAAAATATACCATGCTACCAGGGTTACAGATATTAAATAACGCTTATATTATACAGTACTGTGCAAAAGTCTTAGACCACCATGCCACAATTAGATTAGTTTTTGCCATTTTACAGTGATCATATATAATTATTTCTCAGTCTCTTTAATAGAATACATTCAGAAAATACAGGAAATGTGTATATAGTATTAAAAACTGTATAAAAATGTAAACTGATGTGTCAAGTTTTTAGGGTAAACTCCCCTTACACTTGAGCAATAGCAGAAAACTGCAGGACCTCTTATACCTAAATAAAATTAAATCCTAATTTGAAAGAAATTTGTCTTTTTACTTCGTTCTGCTCAAAATGCTCAAGATGTGTTTAGTGCCAAGAGAGTTCACACTAAACACCGACGATGCCTTAAGAAAATTTAATATTTAATATTTCTTGTATTTTCAGTTTGTTTCTTAAAAAAAATAGATTGAAAAATAAATATGGATGGACATTAAAACTTCTAACACAACCAGTCTGGTGGTGGTGGCCTAAGGCTTTTGCACAGTACTGTATACAGTAATATATGTTTGGGCAAATGGCAATGAGTGAATGCTTATCTTCACAACACATTTCTTTTTTCTCTTTAAGGCTTGATGTTTCATAGAGCAAACATCAATGGTGACTCCACTCCCAGTATCCCAGAAGAGGTTGGAACGAACACAAAGTTCCTGTCTGAAACTGACACCCCGGAATCTGACCTTTCCCTCTAAACCACAAGGGACAGCGGATGAATAGATTTGGGATAAAAGAAAAGCACGCACTGCTATGCAATCAAAGATTGCAGCGTCACATAGTCGGATTTTACACAGTATTGTCGTATTTCCTAATGAAGAATTCGGTTGCACTTTATAAAAACAGATGACGAGAGGAAAACAATAATCCGATTTGAATGTTTATAAAGTACTCTTCCAGGTATTTTAAAGTATTTGTTCGCCTTGACGCTACTAAGGTTTTCATGTCTTATTTTGTGATAAATAATAATTGCCATATCCCTTCAGTGAAGAGTTGAAGATGTTTGTACTGGATTTCTGATGTGTTGTGCAGTTGCCTTTGTTAAATGGGAAACCTTGAAGAAAAGGTTTTTGTTACCGTGCCAAGAGGTTGTGTGTACTTACTGACATAAACTTTGGTTTTGTATTCACTCGGCATGTGATGTTGTTCATTAGTTTATGATGCGAAATACATTTATTTATTTTTGTATGTTACTAGAGTTTTCTCCACAGCGTTGTTTTGCCTTAATTCTTCGCATGAAGGAATTTGATTCATTAATTATTGTAATGTTTAGAAAAAAATATTAAAATGCTATAGCAAGATTTTATTTCTTTGATTTGATGTTTGCATCTGTAATTATGTGCTTTTTTACCAGAGGCAAATAGATAAAAATAATACAAATGAAATGCTTTTATATTGTCAACATTTTTATTTGAGAGTAAAATATTATTCTGTGTTAAGTATGTTAGGTAGGATTACTGAAAATGCTTTAAAGAGTGTGAAGATTAATTAAATAATTGAGATGAATTTCCCATGTTCGCTTTAATGGCATCATGCACTTTACTTTTTAACCTGTCATATGTGACCCTGTCTGTGAAATCCAAGATATAGTCTCATAATCTAATGATGAGATTAGTTTGATTTCAATCTTTGACATGACCTTACTCAGTAAATATTAAAGACATCAAGGTTTAATCTTAACAGAATATTTTTAACATTTATAAAGAAAACAGCGAATCACAAACTTAAAAATGACTTAAGATGTGCTATCACACGCAGGTCACATGTTTATCAAGTTCCTCCGGTCATCTGTGTTTGCCATCTGATTTCCACATGAAAACAGTCAATAACATGATTCATTTTTCCAGAGGGAAATTAGCTTTCCCAGCAGGATGGTTCTTTTGCTGCCCATCGCCGGGAGGCAAGCAACAGGTGCAAATGAAGCTGGGCTCCACAGAGGGACTCAGCATGTAGGCTTGACTTTCCCAGATGACAACTCGGAGTCCACAAAGCAGAAATCCCCAGCCGTTTCTTAAAAAGCTTCGAACAAACAGCCATTAAGCACTGCACAATGCCCATGACAAAAAACACGACACCGCAGGCTTTATGTTATATTGTATATGAAGCCTGAAATCTTTTAAATATGGTACAAATTGTGGATGTCTTAAAGAATAGAACAGAATTTAGTGCCGAGATTATCTGAATGAAGTCCATTGTATGGATGTCTCAGATCACTGTGGCTGTCGTATGCCGGAGTGATGTCAAACCGAATTAACTGATCAGAAGAGATGTTGTTTGGGTGAAGAGATGGTGATGAAGTGTTATTTGTCCCATTTGCAACTTCTTTCATTTCAACATTTTGCACAGAATTTGTTTCAGATGTCTCCTCTGGGGAAAAAAATTGTTATTTGGCTTTTTACATTTACACATTTTGCAGATGTTTGTTTGTTCTTAACACCATTCCAGTATTTATAGCTATATTCATGGCAAGAACCGGTTAATCCATACACACGTTGGGTGAAGGACAATTTGATTGCATGTCTTTGAACCTGTGGGAGGAAACTGGAGTAAACCTATGTTGACACAGGGAGAACATGCAAACTCCACACAAAAAGGTTAAGCCGGGGTTCAAACTCCATTTTCGGGATGGTTTAACAAATACAATCCAGTGTAACTTAAAGCAACACTAAAGAGTTTTTGCTCTTTGCTCCCCCTACAGGTTGGAAGCGGAATTGTCTATTACCACTGTCGTAAATAATTTAGCCAACTGCAGTAAAGCTGGCTCTGATTGGATTGTAGGTCTGCCGTTAAGGAAGTTTTTGTAGTTTTCACTCGAACTACAGGACCGCGACCCGACGGTTGGAAACTTCTTTAGTGCGGTTTTGGCCGATAGAGGGCTGCAAAGCGAATGTGAAAGTGCCGTTCACGCTGTTTCGAGTGGATGAACGACTGAAGCTTTTTTGAAAACATTATTTTAAGGTTAAACAAAACTCTTTAGTGTTGCTTTAATGTAGTTCTATACGTAGGTTTGGGAGGAGCCTAAACATTCAGGCCTGTCAATCATCATCATCATGGGTGTATATAAGGCAGCCTTCAGGCCTCCGCGTCCAGCTGCAATTTTTTCCGGCATCCCTCCTCCTCCCCATCTCCTCCTTCTCTCCTCTCATTCAAGTTCGTTTACCATTACTCATTAAGACCTGAACGCACAGGCGAACTAGTGAACTACTGTATAGGTGAAAGTAGTGAAATCAAAGCTCAATAGGTAGAGCACTACTTTAGCCGTGCAGTGGTCATGGGTTTGACTCCAAAAAAAAAAAAAAAAAACGTGATAAAATATTTATATATAAAATTTTTATATTTGAATAAAACTGTTTGCCAAATGCAATGTAATGCAGTATAGCACTGTGATCCATTTTAACTCCAATATCATATACTTATAATTTTTTTGTTTCATCAAAAGGAAAAAGTTTCTCACCCTTCTTTTCATCTGTCACATCCTCCGGGTTATCTTGGTACACGCACATCTCTCCATCTACCAGACCCATGATCTCCTCATCGGTCATTCGCAGATTCTTCCGTAGGAAATATGTTTCCATCAGACCTTTCCCTTTGACCTCAATCTCCCCTCTCTCAATGATCTCATAGCTTTTGTTCTTTAACACACTGTGGACAGGAAACAATGTGCATCACTTCTGTTTAGCATTGTTCATCTCCATTCAGATATTTTTTCCAGTATAGACCTTGTGGACAGCTTACACTCTTAAAAATCTTCCTAGAAGAACCAGAAATTGAGTGTACATCAAGACAAATTTTTCTAGCCAAGTAATATTGTTACACATTTTTATAGAAGCCACAACAAATACAATTAATGTATCCCTTTAAGGCACGAAAATATTTAAATTCGGTGATTATTTACTCATCCTTAAGTTGTTCCAAACTTGTATACATTTCTTTGTTCTGCTGAGTGCTGAATACAAAGAAAGATATTTTGAAGAATGTTTGTAACAAAGCAGATCAGTGGTAGCCTGGTATAACCAGACTCTCGTACATTCATTTCATTTGTACAGAGAGTCTGGCCACGCTCCATAGCAAAGCATTACTTCCGTTAAGGAGGGTCCATTGTTGAAGTTTAAAACTATTGGATATGCCCAGAGTCACTCAGGATCTGCCAAAGCCAATCGCTAACATGTGGTCGTGACGTATATCATGCACCGAAACCGTCTGGAAACAACAAGTCAGAATAATCAAACAAACAAAAGTTAGCAAACCTGGTTCTTGCTCCGGCTTTAACTTGTGTATATTCGGCAGTTTTGCAACAACGGACCGAATAGCTTTTCTCACGTCTTTCTCCGCTGCCATTACTGAACTACAACTCAAACTGACGCACGACCTCAACGTCATTGTTCTTAGCCACCCCCATCTGTTCGCTGATTGGTCCTGCAGATTTTTGCAGGAGAAAACGAAACTCTATAGAGAAATCCCAGACGTACTGCTGAAGCGAAATAAAAAATAAGCGGAAGCACGTAGGAGGGCGGAGCCAGGCTAGATCAGTGGCACAATTGACTTCCATAGTAGGAAAAAAATACTACTATGGAAGCGAATGGTGCCCCAGATCGGTTTGGTTATTAAAATTTGTTAAAGAACAAAGAAATTTATACAGGTTTGGAACAACGTGAGGGTAAGTATATGATCACAGAATTTACATTTTTGGGTGAACTATCCCTTTAAAAAACTTTGTTTTGAACAATCCTAACCAATGTATTAAAGGCAGGAACACTTTGGAAAAGGGAGCCGGGCTACTATCAAAACACACTTGTAGCCAATCAGCAGTAAGGGGCGTGTCTACTAACTGAGGTTACGTATGTGTGGAGCGGGTCTATCAAATGAAGGTCCAGATTCTATTGAGGTAGCGGCGTGTTTGTTTAGGTGATTTCAAATGTCAACATGCACCCCCCCTTTAAGTCAAAATAATGTCTGTGCTTATTTTGTTTTCATATGACATGTAAAAACGAGTGATTGGTGATAACCTGTAGGTGAAGGGACTCAGGTGTATGTGGTCCGGGACTCCGTGGCTCTCCATTCGGGAAGCTGTGTTTACTGTGTCTCCGAACAGGCAGTAACGGGGCATCTTCTCACCTACCACACCAGCCAACACTGGACCAGTGTGCAGGCCCACTCGTATCTATAATGAGACAATAAACCTATTTATTAATTTGATGTAGATACACATTCAATTGTGTATCATACACTGGACTGGCACCTGTATCGGCTGTCCTGTGATCGGGCTTGTCACCTCCCTCGCTGCAATTCTCATCCCGAGGGCAAAGTTTGCCACTCGCTCTGCATGTGTGTCTGTAGGCACGGGCACACCTCCAACCACCATGTAAGCGTCGCCTATCGTCTCCACCTGGTGTAAGGTGGTTCATGTGATTTAGAGCATGTTTTAATGTACTTCTAAGGTTGTATTTGTTAACAGAATTATCAAATAGCCTACCATCACTGTACCACAGTGCCATAACAGTTATTTATTATCATTTTTTGTTATTGTTAACTGTATGTGCACTGGGTCAAACAGTATCTGATCTCACACATACCTTGTAAACGCCATGAACGTTCGTAAGACGATCAAATCTGGAGTACATGGCGTTGAGCATGTTGACTATCTGAATGGGTTCACAGGCTGCGCAGATGTTAGTAAACGTGACCACGTCACTAAAAAGGATGGTGCACACTTTAAACTCGCCTGCAAGAAAAAGCGTGATCATTTAAAGATCATTAGGATAAATTTTCCCAAGCTGTCACTAGTACCCATGTAGTATTTAGGTACAGATACGGCAACATTTGGTACAAATATGTACTCTAAGGTACTAATATCAACTCTTTAGGTGCATGTTTTTTTGAAGGGTACCGCTTCAGTGACCATTTTTCTGATAGTGTATAAAGGTGTCTGTCATATGTTTATGACATTTATAGAAATACTTTAGGTATGTCATTCTCCTGCTGGGTGTTCCTCTGGTTTCATTACCTGCCTCCACTCTTTTGCCCTCTTTAAGCTGGTTGGCGACATGTGTTGGCAGCATGGCATAAAGAAGCTTTTCTGACTTCTGCTTCTCGATCTCCAGGTTGCGTGAGAGGATTCGCAGTTCCTCTTTTTTCCTTTCCAGCTGATTGGAAAGCTCGATCTCCGCCAGTCTCTGCTGGTTAAGCAGGATCAGATCTCGCGTGGTGTCATGCTGGGCAATGTCGGCCAGGTGGAGACCCCTCTCTTCCAGCTCCTGAAGGCTCCGTAGCTTAGGTGAACACAGGTAGATCATGCAATTCAGCGACTCCATCCACATCATCTGTCCTGAAACACATATACATATACACTCACCTAAAGGATTATTAGGAACACCATTCTAATACTGTGTTTGACCCCCTTTCGCCTTCAGAACTGCCTTAATTCTACATGGCTTTGATTCAACAAGGCAGGGGCGATTCCAGGATTTTATAAATGGGGGGGCACAGGGGGGACCAAGAACCAGTTAGGGGGGGCCAATCAGAAAATTCAAATGAAAATAAATACTGGTTTAGAAAATATTAAGCAAGGTTCCCAAAATCTTGTGCAATGCCACATGCTCTAATATAGATGGTATTAATTTTTTGTATTTTGCATGGATTAGACAACACAGTTCTGTTCCAGAATAGTTCACTTTAAATAAATTGTCATAATTTACTCGTCCTAAAGTTATTTCAAACATGTATGAGTTTTTCTTCTGCTGAACACAAAATAAAATATTTTGAAGAATCTTAGTAGCCATAAAGTTGATGAACCCCATTGACTTCCATGTTATTTTGTTCCTACATATGAAGTCAATGGGATCCATCAACTGATTTTGGTTACCAACATTCTTAATTTCTTCTTTTTTGTGTTCAGCAGAAGAAAGAAACTCATACAGGTTTGAAACAAGTTTAGGTATATGACCATTTAAATTAAGTGAACTATTCCTTTAAGTAGGTGTCGTGGAATTTTAGCCGCATCAAATAATACTCACTAGTGAAAGTCAAGGATCACACAGACACACTGTCGACAGAATTTTCTTTGTCTGAATTTAATATATTCTGCAGAATAGGCTCTCACCCCAGTGGTGCTAGAAGTTTAAAAACCTAAGAGCCCCGTTTACAAGGTTGAGCACATATTCATAGTAAGATACTGAAAAACACAGTCATCCCATCTCTACCCATGATCCATCCAAAGATTTCATCATAGTTCCAGCGTCACTTAGAAAATAAACCTTCAATTTATCAATGACTAAGAAACCTATCAGTTGAAGCACATCTGGTCAAATAGAAGAAATTATTTTGTTCTCAGTGAAACTCTACCGTTTACTGAGTTTCTCCACTTGTTCATCATTTGTTACTTATGTCATTCACTAGCCCCCCTTTATCTTATCTGGTAGGACTTTGCATAATGTTCTAGTCTTTGGACATTTTACTACTGAACAGATGGAAAGAACAGAAATCTTTCACTAGAACGGAAGAACAGGATTTTCCATTTAACAATTTAAGTTCATAGACTATAATTAAAATAAAAATCAAAAATCTTCCACTACATAGGTTATCTAAATTACACAGAGTTGCGTGTAGCTGGTATAGTTAACGTTCTGACATAATAATAATAAGTTTATTTGAACATGTGATAAAAATACAAAAATATACATATAATAATAAAGTATTTATACTGTGTATACATACATACAAAACAAACAAAAAATAAAAATAAAAAAAATGACAGATAAATAAGGACATGTACTTCTCAGCACTTTCAACCAAAATTATTATAAATAATAAATAATTCAAAAACACAAATATATTCCCATGTTCAAAAGGAGTAGGAAGAAGTTCATAAACTTTTCAAATCCCACCCCCTTTCTCTAGTTTTATCAATTAGATAAATACACAAGGATTCCACACAATTCTTATTTACATAAATATTCACCTCATATCTACCTACCTACAGCTCACATATACCCATACATACATAGACCACAGACAGATGCAAACATGCATACATACCTACAACACTATTTTCATTTCTTTCAATATACCATACTATAACCTCAAGTCCTTCTTATAGCCATTCAATACATGATTTTTAAATAATCTCTTGAATTTACTAATTGTTGTACATGATTTCATCTTGTCACTGCAGCTATTCCATACATTAACTCCTTTAGTTGTAACACAGTGATATTTGGCATTTGTTCTAATATGTTTCTTTTGAAAAACTGACTCTCCTCTTAAGTTATGCTTGCTATCTCTCATTTGAAACAGCCCTTGGATACTGTTCGATAACTGATGATTTTTTACTTTGTACATAATTTGTGCAGTTTTAAACTCAACCATATCTCTAAATTTTAGAACTTTTAATTTAATAAAAAATGGATTAGTTGATGCTCTATAAGTGGTTTTATTTACAATTCTTAAGGCTCTTTTTTGAAGAATAAAAATAGGTTCCGTGTTCGTTTTGTAAGTGTTCCCCCACACTTCCAAACAATAAGTAATGTATGGCATTATGAAGGAACAGTATAATGTATACAATGAGCGTTGATTTAATAGGTAATTGGTTTTATACAGTATGGCAATTAATTTGGATATTTTAGTCTTAATATATTGAATATGTGGCTTCCAACAAAGTTTATCATCTATTATTACTCCCAAAAATTTATATTCTTTTACTTTTTCTATTTCAATGTCATTTATCATAAGTTTTTTGTGCAAAGGTATTGTTCGATTACCAAAAATTATAAATTTTGTTTTACTTAAATTCAATGTTAATTTATTTGCGTCAAACCAACTTTTCAACTTTGTTAATTCATTTTCTAAAGTATCCAAGAGTTGTTCCAAATTTTCCCCGGAACAGATGAAATTTGTGTCATCAGCAAATAGAATGGTTTTCAATTTTGTTGACACTTCCCATACATTATTTATATACAAAATAAACAGCAATGGTCCCAACACTGACCCCTGGGGGACCCCACAAGTAATTTTCTTTATCTCTGATTTCTGGTTTTGCAGTTCAACATATTGTTGTCTATTATGTAAATAACTTTTTAACCAAGAAAGTGCAGTCCCCCTAATACCATAATTGTACAATTTCATAGTCAATAAATTATGGTCTACTGTGTCAAATGCCTTTTTAAGATCCAAGAATAACCCCACTGCATATTTTTTTTGTTCTATTGCTGTTGATATTTCTTCCACAAATTGAATAAGTGCATGTGAAGTTGTCCTGTTAGCCCTGAACCCATATTGCTGATCACACAGTATATTATGTTTTTTAATGAATTTTTCAAGCCTTGTAGAGAATAATTTCTCTAATATTTTTGAGAATTGTGAGAGCAGTGAAACAGGTCTGTAATTTGAGAGTGTATGTTTATCACCAGCCTTATATAATGGTATCACCTTTGCCAATTTCATTTTGTCTGGAAAGACTCCAGTTATCAGAGATTGATTACATAAATAAGTTAGAGGTTTAACAACACATTCAATAATACTTTTGACCATACACATGTCAATGCCATTCCAGTCAGTGGACTTTTTACTCTTAAATGCTTTAACAATGTCAATAATTTCCTTTTCATCAATTCCCATAATAAACATAGATTCTTTTATATTAACATTCTTACTTATCACATCTGTAATTTTTTCAGTTTCTGCAAATTCCTCAGCTAAACCTGGACCAACTCCAACAAAAAAATCATTAAATTCATTTGCAGCCAAGGAGATATCCATAACCTCTGTTCTATTTTTAGTAATGAAATAGCTAGTGTCTTCTGATTTGTCTTTCTTTTTCTTAATAATTTTATTCAAAACCATCCAGGTGTTCCTTGCATTACTTCTGTTATCCTCTAATAATTTACTATAATAATTCTTTTTATTGCTTCTCATAATTCTGATGAGTTTATTTTTATATATCTTATATTTCTGTTCTGCTTCTTTTGTCCTCTTCCTTAAAAACTCTTTGTATAACGCATTTTTCTTCTTACATGCATTTAGTATTCCATTAGTTAACCATGGTTTTTCATCAACTATCTGTTTTACTTCTTTCTTTACAAGAGGGCAGTTTTTTTCATAAAGTGATGTTAAAACAGTCAGAAATGTATCATAGGCTTCATTCACATTTTCTACATACACTTTACCCCAGTCTTGTTTCATTAAATCCTCTTTAAATTTATTGATACTTTCTTGGGTTCTGTGTCTGGTCATTGTATATTTTTTACAGTCTTTCCTGGTCTTAATACGGCTATATATGTTTGCAAAGACTGGCAGATGATCACTAATGTCATTTATTATTAGTCCACTTTCAACTTTACAATCAATAACATTAGTAAATATATTGTCAATTAGTGTAGCACTATTTGTTGTGATTCTGGTTGGTCGTGTAATTGTGGGATATAAACTAAGGCTGTACATCAAATTAATGAACTCTGTAGTTTTAGTATGTTCTTGTGGGTTAAGCAAGTCAATATTAAAGTCTCCACAAATAATAACCATTTTTTTGTTAATGCTATCACTAAATATTTCTGTAATTTTTTCATTAAATATATCAATATTTGATCCTGGTTTCCTATAAATACAACTAATTAGAATATTTTTAGATTTTCCCATTTCAATTTGTACTGTAATGCATTCCATGATTGTATCTACAACAAAAGACATTTTACTAACTATTTTACAATGATAACTCTTGTCTATATACAATGCAACCCCCCCACCCTTTAATTGCTTCCTATTGATGAAATACAGTTCGTATCCCTCAATCTCAGCCAAATCCTGATGTTCTGTAGTGAGCCAAGTCTCTGTTATGGCAATTGCTGTGAATTTTTTTTCTACATCTTTTAGGCACTGTTTAAGTTTTGAAAGATTTGCTATAAGACTCCTGCTATTGAAATGTATTATTGATATCGTGCCATCCATTTTAATATTTTTTCTGAACTGTTCAATTGTATAATATTCACAATTGCTGTGGGTTCCACTGTAAAAGTTATTATCTGGATCAATGTCATTTTCTATATCTTGTGGTTTATGTTCGGTATATTTGTAGGTTTCCAAGTTCAATTGGTCATATGTATCAAATGAATTTCTGACCAAGTTTGTCATGCTCATTGTACTTTAACAATTTCAGTTCAGTAGGACTGTGTATTCAGTTACCTTATGCATGCCTGTGTTGCTCTTGATTCGTACTTTCATCATCATATTTATCCAGCTCGGTGATATCCCTGATAAGAAGCACTTTCGCTTCCTCAGGTGTCGACCCGTGTAATTTGATGTAGATTTTACAATTTCTTGACCATGTTGCCTGGATCTTGTTTTGTTTTCGGAGTAAGCGTGCTTTCCTTGCAATTTCCGCATTTTTCTTAGCAAGATGTTCGTTGATGTAAACTTCTGTCCCTTTTAATTTCCTTCCCTGTCTGAGGAGTGCCAGCTTTTTCTTTATATAGGGATTCATCATATCAGGATTTTGGGAAAATATTAGCCCTACTTAAAAATGTGTTTTTCTACTCTGTCTGATTTGACTTTTATTGTTTATTATTTTTATTTTAACACAACTGAATGCTATTTTTACATATTATCTGTTCTGTTGTCAGACATAAAGAAAGAGTTTAAAATAGCGACTAAACACGACCCAATAACACCTCGTGTTTAATACAACCAGCTGTTACTTAATACTGCTAAAATCCTGATTTAAATGCGACATTGTCTGATACAATTTACATTGAAGAGCTGATACGAGGTGATTTCGGATTACCTGTGCGTCTCATGCAGGGTTGCTCTTCTCATCTGATTGTGTTTATGAGCGCTTTTAATTTTAAATTAAAATAGCTTTTTAGTTTAATTGTAGATCGCGTATAGCGCAGACAATTCAGCGCAAATTCAAAAATATCAGAGAATACTGTTACGCGTGCGCGCGCAAACCGCACCATAGGGAGAGAGAGAGCTCGTGCACAGAGAACTGGTGTGTGTCTGTGTGGGAAAACACTACTAACCTTTAAGTCGTGATACTCGATCAACAGTCTTTTCTGTCAGTAACATCTGTTGACTGTTAACTTTTACGTGAAAAGACAAGTACACGGAGGAACCCAGGTGGAAAACACCGCCAACTTTTAACTCCTTCACTCAGTGTCATGTAAGAGAGGCACTGTCGAGGTTCCGCACGCAGCAGTGAGAAAGCGTGCACGCGAGCGAGAGAGAGAGAGGCGCTGCTGAGCGCTTGCAAAAGCGAACGAAGCCGTTTTAAATAGTAAAATAAAATGTAAATGGTTATCATGAGAAATCTATTTGATTTGTGTTGATTTGTGCCTGTGTTGAGTCTGTGGCGGGTTGCCCGCTCCTTCTTCGCGTGCGCACGAGTCTCAAATCAAACAGTGATTGACAACTGGTCCAAAGGTGCGTTGGGTGTCTTGGTGTCTCTTTCCTCCTGTTTAAAAACGCGCAACTACTGTGCTCGCTTCGCGTTCGCGGGAGTCTCAAATCAAAAAGTGATTGACAGCTCTCTGGTCCAATGGTGCGGTGGACATTTTCAGGTTGACAGTAAATCTAGCTGGCCCAATGAGATTGGAGGGGGGGCACCAGGGGGGGCCAATCATATTCCAAGGGGGGGCGGTGCCACCCAATGCCCCCCCTCTAGACACGCCCCTGCAACAAGGTGCTGAAAGCATTCTTTAGAAATGTTGGCCCATATTGATAGGACAGCATCTTGCAGTTGATGAAGATTTGTGGGATGCTGATCCAGGGCACGAAGCTCCCGTTCCACCACATCCCAAAGATGCTCTATTGGGTTGAGATCTGGTGACTGTGGGGGCCATTTTAGTACAGTGAACTTATTGTCATGTTTAAGAAACCAATTTGAAATGATTTGAGCTTTGTGACATGGTGCATTATCCTACTGGGAGTAGCCATCAGAGGATTGGTACATGGTGGTCATAAAGGGATGGACATGGTCAGAAACAATGCTCAGGTAAGCCGTGGTATTCAAATGATGCCCATTTGGCACTAAGGGGCCTAAAGTGTGCCAAGAAAACATCCCCCGCACCATTACACCACCCCTACCAGCCTGCACAGTGGTAACAAGGCATGATGGATCTATGTTCTCATTCGGTTTACGCCAAATTTTGACTCTACCATCTGAATGTCTCAACAGAAATCGAGACCATGCAAAATTGTTCCAGTCTTCAACTGTCCAATTTTGGTGAGCTCATGCAAATTGTAGCCTCTATTTCCTATTTGTAGTGGAGATGAGTGGTACCCGGTGGGGTCTTCTGCTGTTGTAGCCCATCCGCCTCAAGGTTGTGCGTGTTGTGGCTTCACAAATGCTTTGCTGCATACCTCGGTTGTAATGAGTGGTTATTTCAGTCAAAGTTGCTCTTCTATCAGCTTGAATCAGTCGGCCCA
This sequence comes from Paramisgurnus dabryanus, assembly GCF_030506205.2. Lineage (NCBI taxonomy): Eukaryota > Metazoa > Chordata > Actinopteri > Cypriniformes > Cobitidae > Paramisgurnus > Paramisgurnus dabryanus. The sequence goes on along the minus strand of NC_133350.1, from coordinate 5,850,664 downwards.
TTCTCCTCTGACCTCTAGCATCAACAAGGCATTTTCATCCACAGGACTGCCGCATACTGGATGCTTTTTCCTTTTTACACCATTCTTTGTAAACCCTAGAAATGGTTGTGTGTGAAAATCCCAGTAACTGAGCAGATTGTGAAATACTCAGACCAGCCCGTCTGGCACCAACAACCATGCCACGCTCAAAATTGCTTAAATCACCTTACTTTCCCATTCTGACATTCAGTTTGGAGTTCAGGAGATTTTCTTGACCGGATCACACCCCTAAATGCATTGAAGCAACTGCCATGTAATTGGTTAATTAGTTAATTGCATTAATAAGAAATTGAACAGGTGTTCCTAATAATCCTTTAGGTGAGTGTATGTGCATTAGCATATAAATTATATGGATTTCTCAAGGACTCTTAAAATACCACTTTAGAATCTAGAGCAGTGGTTCTTAACGTTATTCCTGGAGGCCCACTGCCCTGCATGTTTTGTATGTCTCTTTTATCTGGCAGACTCAGTTCAGTTCATTGAGATCTCTTCTAATGAGCTGATGATTTGAATCAGGTGTGTTAAATAAGGGAGACATACAAAATGTGCAGGGCAGTGGGCCTCGAGGAATAACGTTAAGAACCACTGATCTAGAGGGCAAAATTGATAAGCATAATTAATGCACATTTGCTAAGGATTCTCTGCTCTCCAACATTTGGGGGCGTGTCCACTGTCTGCGCTAAAACCACGCCCATTTGTGGGAGAGCTGCCGTCTCTCTCAACTTTCAAACACCTCTTCCACCTGAATGGATTCTCGCGATTATGCTAGAGGCGGGGCCAAGCTCGGTGGCTACAGTGCGTCATCGAACTTCCAGTTAAGCCCCGCCCAAATAATCCTGAACACAGAACTATTATGCTATATTATATAAATGTGATAGAATATCCATCTGGCTATTATGTTATTATTTACTGTAGCTGATTTTATGGATACTGTACCTCGCAGCTTTAGTATTGCCTGGTTTTGTTGGATCTCTGGTAACATTTCCCTCCTGGTCTTCAGTACAAACTGGCTGTTGATGAACTTCTTGATACTCTGGATGTTAAAGGTAACTTCTGGGTGAACGATGGTAAAGTATTCATCCAAACGAATACCCACAGTCTGGAGTCCAGGAACAAACTTCTGAATGTTCACACCTGTGTGCTTCACCACCAGCTGAAAAGGAGATTCAAAATGATTTCAAACGTTATGCATTTCTCAAAGCTGAGCATCATTACTCAAAAGAAATACACAGGTCCCTTACATCTTGGTCAAAAACAATGTGAAAAGGAAAAGCATTACAGAAGGCTTGCTCTTCGATCCATAATCTGTTTGGGTAGCTGGGGGTGAAGGAGTTTCTCAGATTTCCTGAAAAATAAAGCACATAAATGACATACAGAGAAAAAATGAAATTTTTAAACTTGTTAAATATATTTCACATGGTTTATATACTTGTGCATTTCAAGATACACATTTTTATAGCATGTGTGTTTCCTGAGATTGAACCAATAACCTTTTGCATTGCTAATGCAGTGCTTTACCATGGAACTACAAGAACACTGTTTATATAACATTTATACAGTATAGAAAGAATTAAACGAAGGCAGATGGCTTGAATAAGTAAATACATGGCTATACAAAAAATAAAAATAAATCAAACCTTGGCCCAACATGACAATGCTCCTCACTATTTCCCATGGAGATCGTTTCCTTGGACACATCTGCAGGTTGGCATACCTGGCCTTCATCTTCTTCATTGCATCTTCCTGGACCTGTTTAAATGGTTGTTATGCTTACATACTTTCACGCACTTAACTCTCTTTTTTTTTTTACAAAAATAGGTGTTTTTAAAGCATCAGTATTCTCATTACTATAATCAAAGTGTATTTAAGGAAAGTCATTACACTAAGCGGCCACAATTTGCTACACATCCAGCTTTTCATTTATTTTAAAGTACATTTTTCAATTATCTGTACTTTTACAAGTGTTTTTTTTTTGGTGGGGGGACTTTTACTTCACTAGATTCCAAACACAATATTGTGTAAAAACTTTTATTTCACTACACTCTAAAAAATGCTACATATTTTCAGCCTTAAATGGGACATACCCAGGGTTGTTTTAACCCAAATTACTGGGTTGTTTTAACCCATTATTTGATTAAATATAAACATATTTTCTGTGTTAATTTAACACAATGTCTGGGTTTGTAGAGTGTGCATATCTGATGTGTGAAATCGAACCCAAGACCTTTTCCAGGCTTGCGCCATGCTCTACTATTTGAGCTACAAAAAAAAACTTTACAGTAAAAGAAATCAAATGTGGCATTCTGTTAATATCTACAGTATGGTCTTTGCTGTAATGCATCTGGTATTTACAAAAAATACAGAAAAGTATAAAACATAACAGTCATACATGCTATGAAATGTTTTAACAAACCTTCCTGTCAACCTCGTCACTCTCTTTCAGCTTCTGGTCTTTCTTTCTTCTGGACACCTTATCCTTTTGCACCATGTGGAAAACCACATGTTCCTTTTTCCCAGTGCGCTCATCTTCCTCTGATTGATTCAGAATGGTCATGGTCACCTCGCTGTCAAAGAAATCCTTCGCTACAGCCTCAATAATGCCTGAACATACAGATAACAAAAAAATGCCACAGAGTTACTTAATGTAAAGCACTTAATAAAGATATGCTTTTCTTCCTATCATTCATAAATTCATTATGTTTTTAAAAGTCTTACCTGGCACAATGTGATAGAGCCCTTTCCTGTCTGAGTAATAGTGAAGGAGAATTCGGCCATCATTCAGCCGTTCCACGCGAAAAGATGGAGCGTTCATTGCCTAAAATTATGTAAGTCACATTACAAACTAATGGTTTAAAAAAGAAACACAAAAACTATTAGGCAATCTAGGCTTTTGATCTGAAAAAATAAAAAATGGTTTAAATAGCTATTGAAGAATGCTTATTTTTTTAAAGGGGACATTTTTCCATGTTTAAGTGCTATAATTGGGTCCCCAGTGCTTCTATTAACCTAGAAAATGTGAAAAAGATCAACCCAGTAACTTAGTTTTGGTAAACCATTCTCCAGAAGCATGTGAAAAAATAGGTCATTGAAATTTGGCTCCCCTTGTGATGTCAGAAGGGGATAATACCACCCTTTAATCTGAACTATCCAACCATGGCACTGTCATTTTGTGCAGAGATCAGCTCATTTGCACACCCAAAAACGTCACATTTTTGCTCACACCTACAAAGTGGCAATTTTAACATGCTATAATAAATTATCTATGTGGTATTTTGAGGTAAAACTATACATTCATACAAGACTTATTTGACATCTTAAAAAAGTCCCATTTAAATGTTGTTTTTACTATATAACAGCTATAAAACAGCAATACCTATTAAGCTTTAACTATATTTTATAAGAACTATTAGATGAGAGATTATTAAAAGAGGGTTTATAAAGAAGATACTGACCTCATAAGACAATGCTAAATAACTGTGCAAAGCATCAAGATTCTCAATGAATTCCACCAGGTTTCCACCAAGCGTTCGCAACATCGTGTCATATCCCGACATCTTACAAAAGCTAAAAAAGTACCCTCCAAACAGCTTCAAAACCACTTCAGACGAGACATCTAGCAAGACAAATAAAACTAAATATATTAGTTTCAAACCCCAGAAATGTTTTTGTGCTGCCAGTCAATATCCCCGTTTAAATGCATGCAACTGTCTTATTAGATTGTTTTGGGACGCTGAGTTCAGGTGTGATCCACTCAGTGATTCACACCTGTCCTTGTCCAGTCACTCAGGGACAGATTGAAGGACGGGTTAGGACATCAATGCCCAGCTCTCAGTGGAGTTTCTTCAGCAGGGACATTGTTAGCACTCTCTCTGCCACTTTGATCAATGTCTTTAAGTCTCCAAGGACGTGGTGAATACAAGGCGGTATGGTATGCTCGACTGTGAGGTTTTCAGGGTCTGCCACTCTTTCTTTCTATCAGGTCTTATCATCATGTTATTCAATGGCAGTGGATTCATTCAAAACAACCTTTTTAAGTAAAACATTCTTATGAATCAGACAAAGTCCCTACACGGACCTTGAAGTTGTAGAAAAATAAATAATGTTAACTAGCTGAGATGAAAAAAGGGAGGAAACAAACATGCAAACTGACAGAGAAATGCAAATGAAAAACATGCAACAGATGTAGTTATGGAAGTATAAAACTTGACCATAATGCTCACCCAGCATTTTGCAAGCCTCTTGCACCAAACGCAGAGTGATGACATCGTCATAAATTTCATAGGTCATAAATGTATCCTGGACTTCAGCCATTAACCTATAGAAGGAAAGAATTTTTTTGTTGTTGAAACAAATATAAAACTTAGGTGTTTTTTTACACACACAGCACAGTATTTTATAGAGACCTCAATTTCTCCCATGTGTCTTCTCCAAACTTTTCAATGACCAGTGACTTCAAGCAAGTATTAATAAAACCGTACTGTAAAAAAAATCATAGTTGAATCATAATAAAACACAGCTTTCATTTAATCAATTCTGCATGCGATTTACAATGTTAAGAAAGCGACTATATACATAAACTTACCATTTTTCCAGCACAGCTGTTAACCCCGACCTACTGCTTTCTATGCACCACAGTCTGTTTGTAACGCTTGCTTGGACCAACAGGAGATGCCCTTTAAATTTAATAGATTATGCAACCCCACATCTACATAGACACTCCCTTTCTACAGTACCCAAGTCACACACATACACACATACTGTATATGTTGTATTTCCATGTTTAATTGAGACTTTCCATAATATACAAAATGACAACTTTATTTTCCGTAACCCAAACCTAACCCTCATAGCAAGTGTTCTGCATTTATGCATTTTCAAATAAACATAATTTGGTGTTATTTATAAGATGTTTTCTTAAATAAAAAATGTGACAAAAATGTCCCCACAAGGTAAATAAATACAGGTATTAATAGATCTGTGAGGATTATTGTTAGATTCAAAGCATGATTTGCATGCATGGTTAGCATATTTTGAGCATTTACATGATAGGCCTACTCTCAATTTTTATACCAGTTGGTTTTTGATGTTTCATAAATAAAAAATGTAATAAAGGGAAAGTTATGAACTTTTGTAACCTTTTTTTTATTGTTGAAGCATTGCTGCAAGTATGCCTGCTTTCTCTTTCACTTTTACTGTACCTCTACCAATAGAAGATTGCTTATCACGGAAAGTACAGAGCAAAATCAAAACTTAAACAGAATTGTTCTGATTATTTTGGATCAATTTAATAGCAATTCAATATGTTTGCTAAATAATTTCAGCATTGCTTTGCATGTGCGCATGGCACTTTTGCTAGGCGAGGTTTATAATGTACTGCAGTAAAACACATAAAACAGTTTTTAAAAGATTTAAAATAATGAAAGTTTTGCTATTTACATTTTTTAAAGTTATTTCCTAGAACATCCTAATCTCTTTTTATCTATTATGTTTGTCCACCATCTTTAACAGACTAAACAGGAATCTTGAGTATCCTATTTTGGAAGACCTGTGAAACTTCCGTGGAAATTCCTCCAGTGAAAACCCCGAAGGTGGAACCAATAAAAGCAGCGGTGATACCCTGCAGTCGATGCACATCTCTTCTCAACGCACCTTAAGATCACCTGAAGTCACTTTAACGACATTGTGTAGGATATTTGGAGCTTGTGTTTCGTACTTTATCGTCAATTGCAAAGTTAAAAAGCTGCGCGTAACAAAAGGAGGCTCGCAGTGACGTGATAATAGCTGCGTCGAAAGAGACAGAGAAGAATACGAATCAAGGTAAAATGTTATTGTTTTTCAGCTTCTACCCCTTTATGCAAACCCGATTACTTTGTATTAGGAAACTTTTTAGACATTTAGGGCGCCACTTACGAATCACGCGCACTTAATTGCCACATTTGTCGGTATTAAAAGTGCACTTTGGAAAAAAAATCATACACGTTTAAGCCGTAAGTATGGGAGAGATTGAATGAACATAATAGGAAGGTATTGTATGGCATATCATATCATATAACTTAGGGGCGGTTTCTCAAACGGTTAGATAGCCTACCCAGGACTTGGCCCACTATAGACATTTAAGGTGTTTTTACAAACAACATGTTACTGGTGTGCATCTGTATACAAAACAATGACATATTTTAAGATATGTGGGACAGCTCAAACATGCATTTTAGTCTGAAATTAATTGTCTGGGAAACCGTTTTAATTGCTCGAGTATAATGTAGGCCCAATAATATAAGAATTAGAAATTCATAGTTTTTTTTTCTTTTAAATAAATGGCTATAAAGTTTCTTAGTGTAAATTTGCGGTTTAAAATTATCTTACAAGTAGCCTATTCGGAAAGTTGAGGAGCTCGTTGTCAGTTGGCTCGTCGTTGGCTTTTTATCATTGACCAATCACAGTTCGATTTCGTCCTATAGATGTTTAAAAAATAATTTTGTAAAGATCGGTAAATGTGGATTCGATTTGTATGTTATCAATAGAATTACGAGATTTGTATATTTTTTTACTATTTTCAGCTAGACAGCGATTTTAGCTTTTTGAGTTTACGTTTTTGTCTTAGCTTGCAACATATTACGCCTCCCAGTGGTTAAGCAGGCCACATACATCGTTAAGAGAAATTACAATATTATTATTTGATGCTTAAACTTATATCTTTTTTTTGCACAAAAGCAGTGAAATAACAGGGTATTTTTTTCTTTCCCAAGATGTTTTGTGAACCTATTCTTTGGAACATTGCTTGCAATGAGCAAGTTCAGAAAACCCCAAAGCACTCCAGGGATCCAATATGCTTGGTGGAAATCTTATCTGACAGATCCTTTGAGGACATCAGTGAAGAAGGATGGGTTTCAGAAAACAACACTTCATCCAAACAGGATCTTCGGTATTGGAGTAAACCACAAACATCGTCCAGAAGCCAAATTCTCCATTCTGTAAAGTCTGCAAAATTCTGGGCATTCCTGCAGTTTAAGACATCCACACAAGCATGAGGAGACGACTACTTCAGAAGCATGAATTAAAGGGACTTTTGTTTATTTGCAGCTTTTAAGAAAATGTTCTTGAAATATGCTTTAATATGTTTTAGTATATTTAATATATAAATTCTATTTATTAAGGAAACTTGTGTTATATGGCTCATGTCCAATATGTTCACATTTATAGTGAAACAATTTGTAGTTGGTGTTATAACTACAAAATAGTTAGTGTTAACAGTGTCTGCTGTTGCTTGAGTTTCCATTAGAGGGCAACAATGAGTTGCATTAAGTAATGTATTTGGTGAACAGCTAGTCTCAGGTCTGCTCACAAATCAATTTAGGCAATAACTTAAATGGATGAAATAGATAAGTTCTGTATTTGCATTCTTTTTATGTGTGTGTTTGTGTGCATTTACAAATGTGTAAAGTGTAGAACTTGTAAATAAAACCAAAGATAATTTATTTTAAAAAAAACTTTTTCTGTGTTTTATATAATGTGTTAGGACCACATGTGGTTATGATAGTTTTATAAATAAAAAGTTTAAATCAAAGCCTGCTTCAATGCTTCAAAGTCTTAATTCAAACAAAGGGGAAGTTTTCCAGACACAGGGTTTAGATTAATCCAGGACTAGGCCTTAGTTATATTAGGACATTAAAGTAGTTTTTACAGTAACAAAGAATATTTGCATCTTGACAATAGCACTTGATATATGTTCAAAATTTGTGCAAGAAGTTTATTACATATTAAGGCAGCTCAAACATGCATTTTGGTCTGGGACTAGGATAAGCCCTGTCTGGGAAACCACCCCCAAAGGTACCATCTCATGTTAAAGATTGCATTTCCCATAACCCCATTTCATAAATGAAAAATATGAAAATTCTTATATCAATTACATTTTGCATATCAAGCAAGAAAATACATAGATGATTAAAAAGGATTAAGGACACCAGAATAAATCCATAAGGGCTTTTTTGAGCATCACAAGGACCTTGGAACCACAAGGCTCCTGATCATTTGCATTGAGACCTTGAGTCAAGTAATGGCAGAAATATTCATAATGGAAAACATGCCATGTTCACAAGTGTCCTTTAGTGCACCCTAGTAGTATTATGGTTGGGTAAAAACTAGACTAACACTACTGGTTCAAATAAAAACTTTATACAATTTCAGTATTTATATATCCCAACATGTAGTACTCGTTTTAAGCTGTGGATGCCGGCTTTATGTTTTGTGCATTCTGGGTCTATGACGTGTAATGGTTGTCACAAAATATTAGTACAGTTTACTCTAATACATACTATAGTTTAGTTTAGTTTTATTTAAAATTTGACAAGACAGGACATTGCAGAGCAAAACCCTGAAATGTGTCAAACTTTTAGCTTAACTTTTAACTTATAGTACCTACCATAGTTTTCATGTGAGAATGTTTTGCTTCACACTTTTTTACCATACCTCTCAGATTGTCTTTATTTGGATACTTTTTCATTTGTATTGTTCATCTATATGTTAGTTCACCAGTTTATATTACAGTTTTTCTCCATTGGTTTGGCTCATTTCTTGAAACAGAAATTACATTCTCAAAACTCTAAGATAATTTGGCAAAACAGTCTTACAGTTCAGCTCAACACTATAGCTTACTTGCAAAAGCTCATATATTTCCCAAAACTGTTCACTCATGTTCCTTTCCCATATAAAGCGTCAGTGCCACAAAAATGGCAAATATCCTTCTCAACTGCTTTGGCTCATTTCTTGAAACAGACGGACGTTCTCAACACTCTTGGTGCTTTTGTCAAAATAAAGTGGATGGTTCGGCACAACAACATGGTTCACCTGCAAAAGCTCATACCTCTCACAAAACAGTTCACTCGTGTGTCAAAACTAAATATCCTTCTCATTTTAACAGTCAGTGCCCCTAAAATGCATTGTCCCTTTGGCATTGTGTAAGCACTGCAAGTCGAAATGTTTAGATGTTTTGTCACTATGGCAGGGGACCATTGAAATATCTCTTATGTCCACCTTTCAGTCTTAGCCCTTTATTGACAATGGTTACTGTACTGTTTTTTGTCTAGCTAACAGAATACAATTGTGTATAAAACTGAAAAAAAATATGATTTTAGGGAAGAGTAGTCTCCAAGGTTTGACACCACACATTGCACTCACACTGCCAAGGAAATTGTAATGACTTTTATTCACACACAAAGTAACTTCCATACACCAGACCAAAATAAAATATATAAAGCATAATATACTCTAATATAAACACAAAAAAACAATGAAAATTATATGCAGCCTGCTGTAAATGTCACAGGTAGGGGTGGACCCAGGTGTAAATAAGGCCACGCCCCTTTCTCCACCTCGAGGAGATTCCCAAAGCCACCCCAATGACCAGACACACAAGGTAAGCATAAAATTAAAATATACTTTATTAAATTACTTAAAAATATTAAATAGGGAAGGGGAAAGGGGAACTTAAAATAACGGCCACTCCAGGCTCTCCTCCACAGCTCAATATCTCCATGTTCACGTTGGCTCTCCTTTTCTCTCTCCACAGACGACTACTGGGACACAAAGGCACAATGAATCGGTTTCCAATGGTTCTCTCACCTCTGCGCTGACTACAGCTTTGGGTAGGTATGGCTCTCTTCACAGTTCGGTATCTCAGCGTTCACGCTGTCTCTCCCTCTCCACAGATGACTGCTGGGACACAAAGGCACAATGAATCGGTTCCCAATGGTTCTCTCACCTCTGCGCTGACTACAACTTTTGGGTAGGTATGGCTCTCTTCACAGTTCGATATCTCAGCGTTCACGCTGGCTCTCTCTCTCTACAGATGACTGCTGGGACACAAAGGCACTGTGAATCGGTTTCCAATGGTTCTCTCACCTCTGCGCGGACTGCAGCTTTAGATAGATATGGCTCTCTGCACAGCTCTCACAACACACTCCTCTTCCCTGTTGGTTTAGCAATTTTAACAGGTCATATTTTATTTAGCAGGGTGGCGGACTTACGATAGCGGCTACACGTTGTGTCAACTGGACAGTGGTTTCTTCTGTGCCGCCGGGGGCCAAAAACCCTCTCGGCGAGCTCGTTGGTCAACAGAGGGGCGAGAACGTCACGCCGGCACACCGGGTCGAGCGCTACCCTTTCCTCGAGACCCGTTGGTCAATCGAAAACTGGACCGGGGCGCCCTTTCGTCGAGACCTCGGGCCGACGGATCTCCTTCGCCTCAAGCTCTGTGATGATAAACAGCACACAGGTAAAGTAGCAATGAAACTGGTAATACTCACACCGCCAGTCGTACAGATCCTCACCGCCACTCCCAACACAAGTCCGCCAAGCATTTGGCTACGAAAATACTTCAGGAACTACTCCGTGATCTCTAAGGCTGAAACACACTCACAGCATAATCGTACACAGGGTTATTCTAGAACCGCTTTCCTCTTCAGCGCCCCGGGCGAGTGACTGGAGGCGGGATACGTCTGACAAGACACAGCAATCTCACTGCAATACACACAGCACCACTTCAAAGTGAAATTTCTACATCCAAGACTCACCCACCACGCTCAGTGCACACAATAGACGCCCGTCTTCCTTCGCCTCGCTCTGGGCGAGAATGTGGGGTTGGTAACACGGCCTAGTGGTTGTTTTCGTCACTGTGGCTGTTTCACACAAAGATCCCGTGGCTCACCCGCCGCGCTGACTCAGGGGCAGGGCCACCCGCTCTCGCTGGGAAACACTCAAAAGATATCCAGGTCAAGTACAATGCAATTTATTTCCAACAAATGGATTCTGTTACTCACAACTGTGGTGCTTGCTTTGTCTCCCGCTTCCCTAGGTTGACTTCTTCTTACGATAGCTCCAGCTACACAAATGAACGGTTCTCCAGACGTCAACACCACCTTTGCACAAATGGGTACTCACGATGGCACGTTCCTTCTTCCTTTGCTTCGTTCATCCAAGGTCAGTATCCGTTTACTTTCCAACCCATAAGGTCTTCAATATCTCCATCAACAGTAATCCAATGATGCAAAAGGAGAGAGAGAGCAAGTCCAACGATCCGAATGGCGTACCAGGTGAGCTCAACTCAGCGCTACGGCGCACACCAACAACAGTGATAACGACCGACGACTTCGGGGTGCTCCTTTTTAAAGATCCACGCCTGCCTTCCTTTCGCCTCCTGTGGCTCGGTCCTCTTTCCTGTCGCTTCAGCGATCCCCGGATCAACAGAGCCTTCGGGCTCTTCAAAAGGTGCGTGTCTTTGTTTGCCTTTGGCAAAGGAGCTTCCCCCGTGTCAATCGCTCCCCGTGTACATCGCTCTCGTGTCAATCGCTCCCAAACTGTGGTTTAAACTGCCCTGAAATACTCTCCTGAGTGTTGCCATCGTCCAATCACCCGGCGCTCCTCTTAATGACTCTCAGCTGTATGTAATTTGGCTGATTTCGCGTTCGCGACGCTACCGGATGTCCGGTGTTTTCTCTTACCGGTCCGGGCGGAAACATCCGGGCGGAACCAAAACTTTCCAAATTTTTGGTTCCGCCTAAAAGATCGTCACCTTGTGACATCCTCCCCCGCCAATCCGTTCTCGTCCCGAGAACGCGTTGTTTGTTACTGATAATGCGTTGGGGGAACTTTACTTTTTTTTTTAAAAAAAACCGTGGTAGGTCATTGGGGGACCTTGGTCTCAACCCGAGGTGGACTGCCGACTACGCCAAATCTGTCACAGGTAGGGGTGGACCCAGGTGTAAATAAGGCCACGCCCCTTTCTCCACCTCGAGGAGATTCCCAAAGCCACCCCAATGACCAGACACACAAGGTAAGCATAAAATTAAAATATACTTTATTAAATTACTTAAAAATATTAAATAGGGAAGGGGAAAGGGGAACTTAAAATAACGGCCACTCCAGGCTCTCCTCCACAGCTCAATATCTCCATGTTCACGTTGGCTCTCCTTTTCTCTCTCCACAGACGACTACTGGGACACAAAGGCACAATGAATCGGTTTCCAATGGTTCTCTCACCTCTGCGCTGACTACAGCTTTGGGTAGGTATGGCTCTCTTCACAGTTCGGTATCTCAGCGTTCACGCTGTCTCTCCCTCTCCACAGATGACTGCTGGGACACAAAGGCACAATGAATCGGTTCCCAATGGTTCTCTCACCTCTGCGCTGACTACAACTTTTGGGTAGGTATGGCTCTCTTCACAGTTCGATATCTCAGCGTTCACGCTGGCTCTCTCTCTCTACAGATGACTGCTGGGACACAAAGGCACTGTGAATCGGTTTCCAATGGTTCTCTCACCTCTGCGCGGACTGCAGCTTTAGATAGATATGGCTCTCTGCACAGCTCTCACAACACACTCCTCTTCCCTGTTGGTTTAGCAATTTTAACAGGTCATATTTTATTTAGCAGGGTGGCGGACTTACGATAGCGGCTACACGTTGTGTCAACTGGACAGTGGTTTCTTCTGTGCCGCCGGGGGCCAAAAACCCTCTCGGCGAGCTCGTTGGTCAACAGAGGGGCGAGAACGTCACGTCGGCACACCGGGTCGAGCGCTACCCTTTCCTCGAGACCCGTTGGTCAATCGAAAACTGGACCGGGGCGCCCTTTCGTCGAGACCTCGGGCCGACGGATCTCCTTCGCCTCAAGCTCTGTGATGATAAACAGCACACAGGTAAAGTAGCAATGAAACTGGTAATACTCACACCGCCAGTCGTACAGATCCTCACCGCCACTCCCAACACAAGTCCGCCAAGCATTTGGCTACGAAAATACTTCAGGAACTACTCCGTGATCTCTAAGGCTGAAACACACTCACAGCATAATCGTACACAGGGTTATTCTAGAACCGCTTTCCTCTTCAGCGCCCCGGGCGAGTGACTGGAGGCGGGATACGTCTGACAAGACACAGCAATCTCACTGCAATACACACAGCACCACTTCAAAGTGAAATTTCTACATCCAAGACTCACCCACCACGCTCAGTGCACACAATAGACGCCCGTCTTCCTTCGCCTCGCTCTGGGCGAGAATGTGGGGTTGGTAACACGGCCTAGTGGTTGTTTTCGTCACTGTGGCTGTTTCACACAAAGATCCCGTGGCTCACCCGCCGCGCTGACTCAGGGGCAGGGCCACCCGCTCTCGCTGGGAAACACTCAAAAGATATCCAGGTCAAGTACAATGCAATTTATTTCCAACAAATGGATTCTGTTACTCACAACTGTGGTGCTTGCTTTGTCTCCCCCTTCCCTAGGTTGACTTCTTCTTACGATAGCTCCAGCTACACAAATGAACGGTTCTCCAGACGTCAACACCACCTTTGCACAAATGGGTACTCACGATGGCACGTTCCTTCTTCCTTTGCTTCGTTCATCCAAGGTCAGTATCCGTTTACTTTCCAACCCATAAGGTCTTCAATATCTCCATCAACAGTAATCCAATGATGCAAAAGGAGAGAGAGAGCAAGTCCAACGATCCGAATGGCGTACCAGGTGAGCTCAACTCAGCGCTACGGCGCACACCAACAACAGTGATAACGACCGACGACTTCGGGGTGCTCCTTTTTAAAGATCCACGCCTGCCTTCCTTTCGCCTCCTGTGGCTCGGTCCTCTTTCCTGTCGCTTCAGCGATCCCCGGATCAACAGAGCCTTCGGGCTCTTCAAAAGGTGCGTGTCTTTGTTTGCCTTTGGCAAAGGAGCTTCCCCCGTGTCAATCGCTCCCCGTGTACATCGCTCTCGTGTCAATCGCTCCCAAACTGTGGTTTAAACTGCCCTGAAATACTCTCCTGAGTGTTGCCATCGTCCAATCACCCGGCGCTCCTCTTAATGACTCTCAGCTGTATGTAATTTGGCTGATTTCGCGTTCGCGACGCTACCGGATGTCCGGTGTTTTCTCTTACCGGTCCGGGCGGAAACATCCGGGCGGAACCAAAACTTTCCAAATTTTTGGTTCCGCCTAAAAGATCGTCACCTTGTGACATAAATAATGCGGGAGTTTCAGAACTAACATTTCTTCACTGGTCGCTGTCCTCACCCTTCCTCTCCTGGCCACCATCCCACCCTCCTGACCATCCACATGCTGCTTTCTGTCTGGCCACAGATTCTCATCCACATCACAGTGTATATTCTCCCTTGCGATGCAACGAGGGAACAAAACGGCGTGCCTGTCGCAACCCTCCCCTACACTGATCTCCTGTAATATCCTAACACGCAGCGTTCATCATGGAGCAGGGACCTTTGATTTTGAGCCCTATGCTCATATATCTCCACCTCCTAGAGGAGAAAAACTCAATAGGATTGAGGAAAGGAGAGTAAGGTGGTTGGAACACCATGACCATCCTTGGATGAGTAGTGAACCAGTTCCTGATTAGCAGGCCACTGTAGAAATTCACATTGTCCCATACAATGACATATTGTGGTAGGTGAGGCCCGACGAGACCTTTCTCATTTTGAGGGATCAAATCAAAATGAAGGCGGTCCAAGAAGGCTGGGGATGTGAGTGGCCACACCATTCTCAGATATGGCATCAAACATAGTAATATTGCCCCCTCACTGGCCTCGGACATCCACCGTGGTCCGGTGGGCAATAATTTTATGGCCACGTCTTCGGCCCTTGGCCAGGTTGAAGCCAGCTTCATCCACAAACACGAGGATGTGAGGGGCCTTGTTTCCTTCCAATGCCATTATTCTCTACAAAAGCGTAAACTCCTACTTTGTTAGTCAAGTTTTAGTTTTACCTGACTGTCAATTGCTGTAATAAATTCATCAAATGTTCAAAGCATTCATATATGTTATTCATGGTATTATGTTCTTGACTAATTTTGCCAATTGAACAGACTATTGTGCATGTGATGACTTATCCAATGAAATGACGCTGACACATTTTGGAGTGAACAACCATTAGACTGAGAATCAACCTATCAGTTTAGATCAACAAGATCTATTCACTTGGAAATTGTGCTAAATGAAAATTTGATGAAATGAATGAGAAATTCAATTCTGTTGTGAACACTTGCCAAGTGGTTTGGAGGTTTGTCCATGTTGTTTTGAGAATGTAATTTCTGTTTCAAGAAATGAGCCAAACCAATGGAGAAAAACTGTAAAAGGTTGATGTTCTTGTATATTATTGTACGTGCAGGTGTCAAGACAACGTACTGCCATCTACTGTCTGTGGGCATTTATAACTCTCATCTTCTGTTTCACGTCATCTACTGAAAGAAGTTTACCATGCTTATCTCGGTGTAGCGTTAATAGAACAGGTTTTGATATCAACCTTTTGAGATCATGTATTGTGATGTAAACAAAAATCGTGCCCCCCGAGTGAAATGTTTTTTTTTCAAAGTTAATTAAAACTGTGACATTTGTGCTATTTTTCATCTCACATTTATAGCCAATCCCAGTGTTAATATATTACACCATTTAAAGGAGTAGTCCACTTTATAGATGGGGCCCATTGACTTACCATAGTATTTTTTTTTCCTACTATAAAAAGTCAATGGACCCCATCTTTAAAGTGGACTAATCCTTTAAGTGTTTTTAGTTTGTGTACCCTTTAACAACCTGCACAATTTGAGGTGTTAATATATAAAAGGGGTTAATATAGAAGTTGAATTTGATATTTTGGCACAAAAGTCCAACCCTGATCCCAAAGCGACACTTATACAGCCACCATCATTTGCTTTTAAAAGGAATAAACTAAGCTCACAAAGGCTAGAAGTTTAAAAAGAATTAAGGCTACTGCAGAAAATCATTTAACGTTTGAGCCATAAATGAGACTCGACAGATAGGATCTGGCCAAGGAAAAACAAGCATCTTTTATAAAGTAAAAGATCATAAAGTAATTTCCTAGGCATAGGATGATATTAATGCAAAGGTGAAGAGACCAAGGACTGAGGATCTCAAATCAATTCGAGAAGGACACTTTTCTCATTCTTCTCATTACAATCATGTTTTTCCTTGGTCTGTCTTTCCTCCATCAAAAGAAGCCTTGGACACGCCTGAAAGGAGAAACAGACTCATTAAAAGGTTTTTTCCCCTTTTGCCGTCTGTGTACGCAGAGTTCGTCTACTGTGTACCGTCTTAAGGGAAATGAGTATGTTCAAGGCCACGTGTATAGAAATGCTTTCTTCAAGGAGAATTGAATCAAAACTCTCCATGTGTTTATTTTCATGCTTTGGCTTTTGAGTGAGAGAAAGTGAAAGAGAGAGATAATATGATTATAGAAAAAAAACATTATGAATACAGGCCTAGCTCGCAGAATGTAATATCAGTTAATCTTGCTACAGTAAAGTCCCCCATTCCACCACCAGCGTCCAGCCTTGACCTTGTCTGTCCTTATTCACATCCTCAGTTCAGCAAATGAGTTTTATTACAGGTGACAGACCGGATTTATGATTTGAAGGTAGAAGCAGAGACAAAAAGGAAGAGAGAATCTTTCCCCAAGAACCGATGGCTGAAGGTCCTCCAAACATTTTTATTTTATAGAATGGCTGCGAATAACTTTTTCTAGCACTTTTATTTTTAAGAAAGTATTGATATAAAATATAAGTAAAAAATATATAAACATACTGTGACAAGATTGAAATAGCACTTTAAAGGTGCAGTGTGTAGATTTTAGCAGTATCTAGTGGTGAGATTGGGAATTGCAAACAAAGGCTCAGTCCACTGAAGTCCACAGTAGCCGCCATGGGACAAACATGTCGTCATCTGAGACAACATAACATAGTGACAAAACGCTTGTCTGTTTAGGGCTACTGTAGCGGACATATTAACTGTGCATTGTCCCATATTCATACTGTACTAATAGCAGTGTTCAATCTAATCTAATATCTTTACTTATGATACTAAGCCATTTTATTTTTGATTGTTTTAAAAATTGGTTATGAATGCTGTTTTACCTGAAACCAATTAAACACAAGATCTTATGCTACATTCCTCTTTAAAGTATTGGGCATCTTTGAACATACTCTATAACCAAAGTCCAGATATGTACAGACAGTGTATTTATATAAACAGTTTACGTTAGTTTTTCTCCAGCAACCTTGGACTGTACTTTTGGTTGTAATTACATCAGCAGAAGACACAGCATAAGCAATATGAGAAAAAATGCGGCGTATATTATACTGCCAGCTGACATTGAGAAGTGCAAGAACAAAGCGCACACTTTCTTAGTCAATGAATACTTCAAGGCTCTCGCTGCTACCTAGTGTTCAACCTTCACCACGCAGTGCGGCCTTGAGACAAAGGATTATCCAAATCTCACTGTTAAATACATCTAGACCTAAAGCAAGCAACTAAAACATGTCATCGCATTTTAAGAAAAGAACCAATGTTTTTAGCCTTTATTTATAATTACGCTTTGGCTTTTTTTGTTGCAGAAGTCTGGGTTAATGAATTTTTTTTATCTGAATATTCAAATTTATTACGAGGCATAACAATAATCAGCTAGGATTTAAAAATTAAAAAGGACCTATTGTGTGATTCATGATTTTACATTTCCTTTGGTGTTTTTAAGTGTGTGTTAGTACACGTTTACAATATGCAAAAGGTACAAACCCCAAAGTAAACTTTGATGCAAGTTATCATCTCCAAATCTTTTCTTGGACCACAACGAACAAAACAAAATGTGGTGATTTGTTTTGTGCCACCATACTTACTCATGTAACAACTCATGTAACAGTCTTAAAATAGGGAAAACTCTGAAGTGTTTGGTGGCTTTTAAATTCATCCCGGTTTGGATCCTAAGAAATGAACGGGGCTAGGCTAAATGCTTACACATTCACGATGCGCTGTACAAAGATTAAGTGCGTGCATTGAAAAAATATAGGTATGTATTAATTCGTCTAAGTTGAGGTAAGAAGATAGTAAAATATTGAAAAATGGTGGTGTTTTCCTTTAAGACTGTAAAAAGGTAAGAAAGAAATGTCTCTTTTAGGAACCTTTGACTGAATGGTTCTTCTATAGCATCACAATGGAGGATCTTTTGTAGCACCTTAATTTTTAAAGGAAAACACCACAGTTTTTCAATATTTTATTATGTTCTAACCTCAACTTAGATAAATTAATACAACACACCTATCTTTTTTCAATGCGTGCACTTTTAATCTTTGTACAGCGCTTCTTGAACGTGTTAGCATTTAGCCTACCCCCATTCATTTTTATGGCTCCAAACAAAAGTTTTATTTTGTGCCACCATACTTACTCGTGTAACTACTCATGTAACAGTCTTTAAATAGGGAAAACATGGAAGTGTTTGGTGGCTTCTAAATTCATCCCTGTTTGGAGCCATAGGAATGAATGGGGCTTGGCTTAATGCTAACACATTCATGACGCACTGTACAAAGATTAAAAGTGCACACATTGAAAAAAAATAGGTATGTATTAATTCATCTCAGTAGAGGTAAGAACATAGTAAAATATAAAAAAACAGTGGTGTTTTCCTTTAAAAGTGTATGAATTTAAATTATAAGTATTTCATTCTAAATAGGTGACAAGATTGAAATAGTGTAGTATGATGTTAAGCAAGAATTGATGCTTTACGCCTGAAAATTGATTTTATAAAAGTTCAAATAAACTATAAAACTGTAATAAAAGTATCAATCTATCTCACATTCTCTTGTTGAGAATGACCCTTCATCTGTAACATCAACTATTATCATAGGCAGTTTTACATTAGTCACAAGTTCATGCATTTAGCCTAACTTTTTATTCATCCTGACTAGACGTTTTACCGCATATACAGTAGTTAAATAAATCAATTTCAGTGTTTCAATAACAGTCTATTAAATTTCTCTTCAATTCCTCCTCCACCCACAATCCTATCTTCTATCCTCTGCATAGCACCATAACTCCGCCCATAATTTAGGCTTTTATGCAAACATGACCCTGTTCCACTCACCTGTGAAGGCAACGTATATATGCCATGTTTAAACGGGCCTTACAAAAGGTGATGAAGAGGTCTTAAATCATAAAGAGAGGGGCTTTCATCTCTCTGCAAATAGCCCGCCTCCTCTTCCTCTCTCAATTACAACTCTGCAGAACATAAATTAATATGTAAAATTGTTGGACCGTGGTGGCAGAGTTGCAGCAGCTAAGGCCACGGCTATCAATCTCTGGCGGGCGGAGCGACATCCACTGTCAGATTTTCCACCCGCAGAGACGGCTGGGTGATTGAGAGTCACAGAGCCAGATGAACTGTGGGTAACCTGAGAGCACGAGAAATTCTCAAAGACAGTGAGAAGAGAGAGAGAGTTCAGCTTTTAAATGAGAAAAGGTGAGGACGGTGATGGTATAAAGACAGATTGAGATGTTTAAGTACCAAAGAAGACAAAGGATTAAAGTCATTGAGCTATTGAAGCGGGTTATATGTAATGGTACCTGCAGGCATAACATTGGCCTATTATTCAGGATGAAACTCAGTCTCAGTATAGAACTAAACTACAGTTAGATCAGATATTTAAATGATTCTTTAAGTTAAACAAAGCATCCGCAAAATTTTACCCGTATTAGTTTATAATGATTATGAGACGTCTGTAAGCAAAACATAATTCAATACTTCATATAAAGTAGCTTAAAAATGATATATACTAAAAACAAACAAATATGTACTGACCAGGTTATAGTGAATTGTAGCGTGGACAGTACAGCCTCATATACTGTGTGTAAGAAATAAGGTACAAGAGGCTGTGCTGCATCTTAAATAAGTCACAACTGAAGGGCGTTGTTAAGCACGACGCAAACCCCTTCAGCCGTGACTTTTTCACGATACAGCACAGCCTTAAGTACCTTATTGCTTTTATAAAACAGTTAACACATAATACAAATATTAAAGCATTATATAAACAAAATTATAAACACAACACTTACTGTATGTTTTTGCCCACATTTTTCATGAGCTTACCTCAAAGATCTAAGACTTTTTCTACACTCAAAAAAATTATTCAAGACCTTCATAGAAATGACACATTAAAATTGTGTTCAATTAATTAAAAATACCTAATTAAAGGCGGAGTCCATGATGTTTGAAAGCCAATGTTGATATTTGAAATCACCCAAACAAACACGCCCCTACCCCAATAGAATCTGGACCTTCTGTTGATAGACCCGCCCCACACATACGCAACCCGGCATTTGATTTGATTTGATTGGCTATAAGTGTGTTTTGGTAGTCGGCCCGTCTCCTTTTTCAAAGCGTTTTTCAAACATTGTGGACTCCGCCTTTAAGAGCAATAACTATATATTAAATTAGTCTAACACAAAATGAATATGTTCTATAATTAACTGATTTCTTTTTAATTGCGTTAGCACAACTAGTTTAACTTGGGTTCTGGAAAAAGAATACCGTTTTTTTATCTCAACCTAATTTTATCATGTTCAGTCCACTTAATCATTTTATGTTGGGACAACATGAATGATTTGTGTTGCTATTACTATGGGCCGTTGATCTGTATTTCCCAGCATGCTTTGCATGCACCTGCTTTTGGAGAGCAATTTTTTAATTAAGTGTTATTTTATGGATTTTTAGGTAAAGAAAAAGACTTAATAGTGTTTAATGTTCGTTTATCTTATTGATATAGAAGTGTTTGTGTTAAATGTTTTCAAATTGTTTGGTTACCATCGTGCAGAAGAGTGGCGCTTGTGGTTAAGTTGTGGATGTGACATATTTCTCTCAATGAGCACTAACTGTGTTAATGCCTGTTTGGAGATCAGTCTCTTCTCACATGTTCATCCAAAGTGTCTTATGTTATTATTATTAGCATGCTAACATGCGCTCATGCTAACTAGTATTATATAAAAACGTTTTATATAAAATAACTGAATGGAGTTATTCAGACTACACTACATTGAGTTATTAAAACTACAATAAATTGAGTTATTCAAACTACACTAAATTGAGTTATTTAAACTACACTACATTGAGTTGAGGCAACTACACTTAATTGAGTACTGCCATCTACTTTAAATTGAGTTGGACAAACTCAATATATTTTAATTGTGTAAAGCAGTTTTTTATGAGTTAGGGGTACACATTCATATTGGATGGAAACTCGATTAAATAAACAATTTAATTGAGTTAATCCAATGAATAATTTTTACAATTACACTTATATATTGTTCACAAATCTATCTAAATCTCTGTTAGTGAGCACTTCTCCTTAGATCAACTCTATGCGAAGGAGATGTGTTGCACTGAATGAGGCATACGGTTTCGGACTCCCCCCGGACCCCCCAGAAAAGTAAAACTGCACGTTTTAGGGCCTTTTAACTGTGGCCGGCCTAAGGCACACCTGTGCAATAATCATGCTGTCTAATCAGCTTCTTGATACGTCACACCCAGTGGCGGCCGTTGACTTCTTTTTTTTCGAGGGTGCTCGATGCAAAGTTCGTCACAGTATGTATGTACTGTAGCCCGTCATTTGTGTGTTTTGTCATTTCAAAATATGTGTTTGGCGTGTCCTATGTGCATCACGTGTCTTGTCAAAATAAGTGCCTGCTGCAGACGTGTCTAAAGGGCTTATGATAAAAGAGATGCTCGCGTTTGCCAGATACTCGCATAATCTCATGCGTAATCAAAGTTTACTGTTAAGGGAGTGTCTTGTGTGAATTTTGTGAACGTGAGCATCTCTTTTATCATAAACGGTTTTGACGCGTGTGCAGCAGGCACTTATTTTGATAAAACACGTGATGCACATGGTTCACATGATGCAACAAACACATATTTTGAAAACACGAGCAATGCACATGACACTCCGAACACTTATTTTGAATTTGCGAGCCGCCACTGAGTCACACACAGAATCGTCGGGTGCATTTATTTTTAAATAAAACACAACTATTGACAAGTCAAAATCAAGGACTGGAACTATTTGTTTTATAAACTGTCTATACATTTACCAGAATATTTAGAACAATTGTCTTCGTCTGGTGGGATTATCTGTCTGTATCTGTATGTCAGTTATTCATATATAAATTATTCAGAAAATAATTGTATAATTGTATAATTGTATAGTTATTCAAAAATAATTGTATAACAACAATAATGTTTTATTTTAAAAGCAGCTAGATATTTTAAATCTATCTATTGCAGGTAAAGAATATTATACGGATTTCATATTTATAAAACAAACATACATTTAAACAAACCAAGTTTAAAAAAATAATTTGAATCTCAGTTTTATTCTAGTGTACAGAACATATATATATATTATCTTTATCAGTATGTCTATAATTTCATTAGTTTTTATTCAGTTACAATTATTTGTCATAATTAATAGTAATAATGTAGTTCATTTTAGTTTATTTTACCTGTATGTGTTATATTTGTAAATTCTGTTTGCCCTTGCTTGAAGGCGATGTGAAACAAGTTGTCCTATTTCGATACTTTCAACTGAATTATCTTTTTATTGTTGCGCTTTAGTTTGAAAGACAATGCCAAGGCCAAGCATTCAGTTCCTTATACGGAGACCTAGAGCAGCAGAAAATGGCCCTGATAATCATTTATTGCGAAAAGCACCACAAAAGCCAGAGGAAGGGCAAGCTTTGTGCGCTCAATAAGGCCCTTGGTTTGTTTTGAGGTAGAAAGGTCCATTTGCTCAACTCTCAATGGCCAATTCCCACCCATGTACACGCTCTCACACACAAACACACAAGCACAACGCATTACAGCCAAGTCTTTGCCTTAACCCTGATGGTCCATTAAAGGCCAGAAGCCATCAGGCCGGGTCTTTAGCTGGTGGACGTGTTGGTTAGTGCTGGAGGGAGGGACCTGTGTGTCTGGCATCTGTTCCTTTATGTACTGTGAACAGACCGACCTTGTGTTTGTATGCCTGTGTGCTGACCTTGAGTTGGGCTGAAACAGCAGACACTGCTGCTTCTGAACGACCCTGAAAACCAGCATGTGTGTATGTGTAAATGACTAAGAGAGAAACTACTAAGAGACACATCAGAGCGGCTTTCAAGCTCCCAACTTTCAGAGAAACATTTTCAATGCTTCAGGGTTGTGCTGTACTTCCCACAATCGCTTAAAGTGTAAACAGCGTCCAGAACAGGCCGCTTCTTTGTAACGCTATGCAGCTGTGGTTTTAAAGTAATTGGACAGAACCAAAGGTCTGTTTCGCGGACCGTAGGTGCTGTGGAAAGCATGTTAAATGTGAAAAATAAAATGCAACTATGCAAAATTGATAGGCTTATCTACTTCCTTTATCTTTGTTGTTTATATCAATAATTTTGTCAGTTTTGCATATTGTGTGCAGTTCATTCACTTACCATTGGGTCAAAAAGGGACAAACCTAGCCGCTGGTTTAAATTCACCCAAATATATGACCCAATGGGTTAAAATAATCAATAAAACTCAGCATAGGTTAAATTATGAACCAGTGGGTTGGGTTGTCTGTTTTTGACCCAACGCTGGATTGAAAAACTAATCAACATTTTGAGATTGCATGAATACATTTTAATGGTTGTTGTTTGTTTTTGTTTACTTTTGTAACTTCAAAATGTTGGTCAGCTAAGAACATTTTTTTTTACTGGATTTAGATGCATAAGAATTTGTTCAAAACAAACAACAACTGTTTTTCCAGCTCATGAAAAAGTGTAATCTGAACAAACAGTTTTGGGATAAACAAAAAGGTTGAAAAGTTCCCAGAATTAATTGCATCATGTTTATTTTTGTGGTCAATATTGCTAAAAGGATTACTATTTCAGTGCTGTTGTTGTTGCCTCTGTTAGTTGTATGTTTTTCTAAAAATGCATTCAACAAAATGTGTTGAAACAGTTACTTGAGCAATGTTTCAGTTAGTAATACATATATGTCATATAATATAATAATTAGGGATATGATTAACTAACTATATTGTTTTTTTGTGGGGGCGATACTGATTTGAACAGACAACTATTGACCGATGCCGATATTAAACACTTGTATACTACAATTGGCCTATTAGCTAGTTTCTTTCTAAATCAAATATTTTTTTACCGAACTGGACTGGATCTATTTAACATTCAACTGACCAACATATTAAGAGAGGCACAAAGTTAGTAAAATTTTGCCGATCTTTTTGTCTTTTTCCAAGATTTTGATTTATCCCATTTTCCAGATTTTATTTTGTTTTGGGAAGTATTTCATTATTTAAATAATTATTATTTTTTAAATGCTTGATTATGCAACAGACATGCAATTTTTTGCCTTCACGCATTTAATTATTAAACAATCGGTATTGGCCTTTCTCATGTTATTGCCAATATGCCGATGGTTTCAAAATCATCAAAAATTGTATGATACATATTGGCGGCCTGATACCTCGGTGCATCACTAATAATAATATAACAAAGTTAAAAAGTTATGAAAACTTGTTTTTCAGTTGGGTTGACTGGCAAAATAAAAAAACAGCATTGCAATGTAACAAATCTGAGTTGGCTAAACAATAAATTATTGTTAATACTACTTCAAAGAACTCTAATTCGGTGTCAGGTTGTTCTGGTCTCAACTATTTATTGTTTACAGTTACATTTATGCATTTTAAAGACATTATCTCAAGCGACTTACAGTTCATTACAAAATATACATTTTTATTTGCATATCAGCCTGATCTCACAAGAAATTGTATGAATTTTACGAGTTGGCTAATTCTTATGAATTCTTATGAAGTGAATAGTACAAAACTATAGTACTATAAAAGAATAGTACGATTATCATAATTAAAAAAATTGTGAAATCCCCAACATCACAGCAAAAGCAAATCATACAAATTAATACAAATAAATATTATTTCAATTGGGAACACTTACATTTTCTCACTTTAGTTGAAAACTTTTCAAAATTACTTCAGTTGGTAAAACCTAAACAATGTAAGTTTTTTTCCACAAAATTTAACCAATTGAAGTTTTTTGTTTAATACAACTTCCACTTTTTACAATGTTGTACAGTGCTGGGAGCACATGTTTTATGTTGTCCTTATAGCAAACCAACTTTAAAATAAAAGTTAAAATGTCTATATTTTTTGTTGTTAATAACAATAACTTTGCATAATGTATGGTGATGTCAATATGAATACATTAATTTTTGGTATTTTTGTTTGCTTTTGTACAATTTAACATTTTGGTACTGGATTCCCAGGTCCTAAAGAACCTGTTGAGAATCTCTATCATACAGTCAGCTAATTTATATAATGTCATCTTATCTATCATTTATTATAGATCTATCATTATTTTTATTCAATAATTTATCCATTACAATGCACATAAAGATCATCCTTGTGCTTAAGCATAGGATCTTGCTTAATGTTAATCACAGATCATTCAGATCCTGTGATGAACCTGTGATCAGCTTATCTCGTCTCTACTCGCATTACTCATGTCATGTTCGGATATGCAGCAGCTGAGCATTGACCTCTTATCAGCGTGGAGAGCAGAGGGGGCGACCGGAGTGCTACTGGTCTTTTTCATGGTCATTGCCCTGCAGAGTAACAACCATCGCATCTCGCACATCGGCCAGCCAAAGCAAACATGGCAGGGTCGCAATTTATTTGTTTGTTAAGGGCAATGACAGGCTATAGGAAGGTCAATGCTCAATGTTTGTCTTTTTTAAGATTGTATCTCTTCTGTTACGTGAGTCCAGACAAAAAAGCACAACATGATGTTCATAAAGTAAACAAATCTAGTGAAAAACATGGCATAGAAAAATATGGATGCAGTCGTATCTTAAGGAGTGGCTACATTTGAATATCCTGATATTAAATAAATCAATACTAGAGGATTTGATTAAGCATATACATATATGCAATCGTCAGTCACATCCAAAGGTTTGCATTGTAGCCTGAGTAGTTTACTTAACCAACACAGTCAGAGTTTATCTGAGCATTTTAAATGATTTTAAACCCACTCTTTCAACATTACTTTAGTTCATTGATATTGAACCGAGGGCAGTTGTTCACGCCACATCTTAGTGAACATGAGGTCTGGACTTCATTCGTAAACATTCAAATACCTTCATGTCTTTCTGTTCCAGCAAACAGTTGTTGATTTGCTGTTGCACTCGGGGTCGTAGGCCTGTTGCATCACTTAATTTAAGCCAAACTGTTGATGTCAGTCTCTGTTGAATACTTTTGTATGAGGTCATGGTCGAATTAATGACTGAAAGGTCCTTTACTGCAAAACAAGCCCAAATCATTTCCACTCTAACACTGTGCTTGATAGTTACTTTGAAAGCACAGACAGGCGTGTTTTTTATCTTTTATAAGTTGTTTAAAGCAACTTTGCAAACTTAGACATTGCTGATGATAACACATACTGTATGGCTCAATGATAAGACATGATAAAATAGACGTTCTCATGATGACATCAGAACAATTTGCATGAACATTTCATAATTATTTATTAAACACTTGCTGTGTACGAAATCGTGTACTTTAATTTTGTGCTCCTCTCTAGTCGGAAGTAGTAGGTCATACGGGGACTTTTCGTCTACTACTCGACTTGCATGCTGATGCCTACTACTGTATATATTGTGGAAGTACGCGATTTTGGATGCAGCGACTGTTTAATTAAATTGTATTAGATACTGTCCACAACATATTGCAAAGAATCTGGACCACCAAAGTGCCAAACTGTCATGATTCATGAGGCAGAGAACCCAGATGCAGACATTTTAACACAAAACTTTATTAACAATACTAGGCCCAAGAGGGTGCAAAATAACTAACAAAACTGGAACCATGGCATAATATGAGACAAACCCGAACCATCACAAGACAGCAAACACAAGGGCACTAAATAGGAGAATAAATGATGAGGTTGTAGGTGACATGAACTAAACCAGTGGTTCTTAACGTTATTCCTGGAGGCCCACTGCCCTGCACATTTTGTATGTCTTTTTTGTCTGACAGACTCAGTTCAGTTCATTGAGATCTCTTCTAATGAGCTGATGATTTGATTCAGGTGTGTTAAATAAGGGAGACATACAAAATGTGCAGGGCAGTGGGCCTCCAGGAATAACATTAGGAACCACTGAACTAAACAACACTAGGATAATTAACAAGGAGATGAGGGAGCGGGGTCAGAAGACTAGTGATGGGCAGTCCGGCTCTTTCCATTGATTCGGCTCTTTCGGCTCAAGCTCCGGCTCTACATTTTAGTGATGGCAGTCCGGCTCTTTTCACAGATTCGGCTCTTCTGGCTCGGCTCCCTTAGAAGAGCTGGCTCCCCTGCCTGCGTCTGAAGATTCGGCTCTGCTCGTTCGCTACAAAGAATCAGCTCTTAGAGCTGGCGTTCGCGAACGACCCATCACTACAGGAGACGAGACAGGGAAGCACTCAGCACAAAGGCCATGTGCTACCACACAAAACACATGGGGTTGTCATGATCCTGCCACAAGGAACAAAAACTATGACAAGAAGCCAGAACCATGACACCAAACACTTTGCGTTTTGTAGAGTCACTTTTTACTTGCAAATGGTTATAATTAAAGAGTTCAGATGCAAAACCCCTCTATTATAAGTGTATTTGACATGTTTACTTGTAAATGACTTTTCATCTTTTATCAGGCTATTATATTTAGGTTCAGTAATTTCACTTTAATGGCCTTGAAAAGGCTAATTGCAATGCCTTATTTTCACAAATGTCACTTCAAATGTCACTAGTCATTTTATTGGTATTTAATAAATTAAACTATCTTTCGCTGCAAAACTTTCTAAGTGCATGCTGCAAATTTTGATTTGGAGCTGTAATGCAGGTGGCTACCACATTTGTGTTGTATTCAGGTCTCACAAAGGACCCAAATTTGAATGTGATCCATGGTCGTTTTACTATCCGTTCTGAATAAAGGTAAAAATCTCAAGAATTCGGTCAATTTAATC
This sequence comes from Paramisgurnus dabryanus, assembly GCF_030506205.2. Classification (NCBI taxonomy): domain Eukaryota; kingdom Metazoa; phylum Chordata; class Actinopteri; order Cypriniformes; family Cobitidae; genus Paramisgurnus; species Paramisgurnus dabryanus. Next base: position 5,822,765 of record NC_133350.1, on the reverse strand, counting down.
TGTAAACCCTTTGAACCAGGTAAAAACTGTCAATGTCTTAATCCCATTTTTGACTAAAGTGGCTTTTGCCACTTTAATTTGAACTCTTCAATTATATATTTAATTAGCAAAGACTGGTTGTGAATTACTTTCAACGCTAGCGGTATATTAATGGATTTGTCCATTTTCTTAAAAAAAAACATTCCAGATAATTTACTCATCACCATCACTCTAAAAAAAAGCGGTGCTTTATAGCACCAAAAGTGGTTCTTTGCTCGTAATCATAGAAGAACCGTTTTTAGTGCCATATAGCACCGGTGAAGCACCAGTGAAGCACCATATGGGGGCCATATAGCAACACTATTGCACCACATATGGTTCTACCTAGCACTATGTGGTTCTACACAGGTGCTTCAGAGGTTCTAAACAGGTGCTTCACCGGTGCTATATGGCACTAAAAACGGTTCTTCTATGATTACGAGCAAAGAACCACTTTTGGAGCTATATAGCACCGTTTGTTTTTAGAGTGATGTCATCTAAAATGGTGATGTCTTTCTTTGTTCAGTCATGAAGAAATTTGTTTTTTGAGGAAAACATGACAGGATTTTTCTCATTTTAATGGACTTTAATGGACCCCAAAACTTAACACTTAACTCAACATTTAACAGTTTTTTTCTCAACGGAGTTTCAAAGGACTCTAAATGATCCCAAACAAGGCATAAGAGTCTTATCTAGAAAAACGATTGTCATTTTTGGCAAGAAAAAAAAAAAATGCACTTTTAAACCACAACTTCTTGTCTATCTCCGGTCCTGTGGTGCGCCAGCACGACCTCAGGTAATTCGTCATCAATTCGTGACCTTTATACGTCACTACGCAATTACGTGAGGTTGTGCTGGCGCATCACAGGACCGAAGATAGAGAAGAGTTGTAGTTTAAAAGTGCATATTTTTATTTTTATTGTCAAAAATGACAATCGTTTTGCTAGATAAGACCCTTATGTCTCATTTCGGATCATTTAGAGTCCTTTGAAACTCCGTTGAAAAAAACTGTTAAGTGTTGAGTTAAGTGTTGGGGTCCATTAAAGTCCATTAAAATGAGAAAAATTCTGGAATGTTTTCATCAATAAACATAATTTCTTCTCGACTAAACAAAGAAAGACATCAACATTTTGGATGACATGGTGGTGAGTAAATTATCTGGATTTTTTAAAAAGAAAATGGACTAATCCTTTAACTTAATATGCAGTATATTCAATTTTTGTTTTTGTTTTTTTTTAAAACATATTTTTTTTCAACTAGGATGTACAAGTCATTACAATTATCTTGACAAGTTATAAGTTGCTGTAACTAATTAAATTAAGTTGAATTTGCTGTAGTTATCGCAACTTATAAGTTACAGCAACTAATCACAAGTCAATACAATTAAATGGCTCATAAATCCAAGTAAATTAAACTTAAAAATGTAATTGCAAACATTTTTTTACAGTACAAGACAAAAGAGGTAATTTCTTTTCTCCATAAAAGTTAATTGAGATTTACATTGAGTCTTGAATAACTGTTTGATGTATTCTCTCCATCAACAGTAAAGTACTTACAAAATATTTTATTAGACATTATTCTGTTTAGATTTATTATTTATACTAAATAAATTCTTATTACACACACATACTGTACAGTCTTATCTGAGCACGCACACCAGCATGTCAAATGAATTTCCTCTCCCATACCTCTTAAAGCCACAGACAGAATGACAGAAGCCCTTGAAAAAAAGAGTATTCAATTTGTAACTCACTTCGACACAAGGCCATATCACTTTATGGGTAAAGTCATAGAGGCAGACAGGAAGAAAGTGGAGTTAGTTACTATAGTAACAGACAGAACTTCTCATAACACGAGCCAGCAAGAAATTATTTTTCAAAGACTAACTTGGCCTTTTCTTCTTTGCTTTCCATGTGAAAAAGTACACAAGGTTACATGTTTCTCATGTATCGTTTATTTGAGCAGTCTAATGTGTTGTGACATCCAAATTACACAAAGCATGATACCAATCTCTGCAAGAAGACCAAAAATTGCAAGCATAGAGGAAAACGGCTTTTTTCATAGTCTCCAAGGCTGTAGTTGAAAACTTAAGCCAAATTCTTATTCTCATTGGGTCATGACAACCTGCTTGGATGTTTCTGTGTTGTGTTTATGTGTGTCAGTAAAGGGAGGTGAAACTACGCAGGGAGTGGATTTAGTTTCCACACAGAAGTTTATGTAAACATTATCACTCTTCGCTTATAAAACATTGACCATGAAAAGTCTTTATAATCACATTTACGCTTCTGCTTTTACACAAACGCACTGTATAAAAACATGCATGTATAAAAGTGATGTTCAGCCATAAAACCAACAGATTTAATATTGCTTTACAAAAACTTCTGTCTGTCACATTTATTGACATCATAACCTAACACATATCAGTCTATGAAATTACAGCGGTTTCTAAAAACCAAAAACAGATGGCTAATCACAAGTGCAGATGTGGGCACGCACACACATATGCACACACGCGCGCGCTACAAATCATCCAGCACGGCCATGACCTTGCAATGAAGGGAGCTATGATTGGAAATGCAGTAACTCTGTTTTTTGATAAACTTGATGATTCAAACACACGCAGGACTCTTCTGATGGTCAGAATTCAATTTAAATGCTCAGTGTATATACTGAACACTGTCTGAAATGCTATTATTTCTACATATGACCCTGCCTGTGAAATCCAGACTGATATATCTCATTTTGAGATTAGGAGCATCAAAGTTTAGTTTTAACCAGGGCTTTGAACCAGATTTTTTCCCAATTGGTTCGTTCCGAACAGAAACAGCATTTTAACGTTTCCGGTTTTCGGTTCAATCCTAAAATTGACGTTCCTGAACTGGTTAGAACAAAAAATAAAGTTCCCGAACCGGTTAATAACGTTCCATGTCAGCTGTGGGACATACAAATAAGCAGGCTGATCATTAGGACATTAAACTTAAATTATTAGTCTACATAATTTTCCTTAAGTCTCTATCTTGTCATCAAACATAAAAAAGGCTTATGTAAGCGGCATAACTGTAATTCTGACATGCCTACATTTGTTTCAGCATTATACATGAATTAAGACAAGGACAATTTCTGCCATGTTGTTTATTGGCAAACAACTTAAACAAATGTTTTTATTACAAAAAGAATACTGTGGAATTTTGAGATCATTTTGTTTGTATGTGTCCTGTCAAGAACAAAAAGATTGTTCACTTGCTTTTTAAATCGCGTCTCTCCTTGTATGCACTTTTGAGTGCACTTAACTCTTTCGCCGCCATTGACGAGATATCTCGTCAATCAAGAGAAAACGCTTCCCTGCCAATGATGAGTATTTCCTTTTTAAACCCGGAAGTATTGCCCTATGGCAAGCGGCTGCATGTTTTAAAGATCGCTCTGAATGATCGCTCTGTCACAAAAATGGAATTATCTCAGCTTTTTGCTCAAAATGTGGTGTTTTTGCAGAAACCTACCCATATTCAAAAGGCATTAAACTTTTGTGAAAATCATGAAAAACGCTGGCGCTGGCTGGCAACTTTTTAAAAAAACGCGTCGAAAGAGTTAAACAAGCGCACACAAGTTCGGACCAGACGCTTATCGCATCACCGCACGTTAGGGCTGTCACTTTTGAGAAAAATCTAATTCGAACGGATTTCGAATATCATGCAATTTATCCGAATATATTCGAATATCTGGGCACCCCCCCACCCCCGCGCCGCGCATCAAAAACCCACCGTAATGGAGATTCAATCACAAAATAATTAACAGGGACAGTCATAAACTGGGCTGTCTGGATTACCTTTTTACTTAATGTTTGAAACAGCAGGTTATCAACTTATGAATACAAAACTTATATATGAAAAAACGATTCAGAACAGTTACAGACAATAACGTGACAACTTAAACAGCAGCAGGAGTGGGGCATTTAGCCAAGCCCAAACGGAATTCGCGCCCGCAGATTTCGGCAGAAAACTCCGCGGAATTCTGCGGATTTAATGTCCGTCATTGACAAGCACACATATCCCACACGCTCGAGCGTGTTTGTGGGAAAGAATCTAATTGACAACAAGGATGCATAGCCGATCCCGCGCACTTGTGAGCCGTCATTGACAAGTACATTGACCCTGCGCGTGCTGTTCGCTCGCCTGTTTTCAATGATAGAGAGCACAAACCTTTGATACTCGAGATGAAATTAAAGAGGCCCTTCCACATAAAACCGTTTTTACTTGTATATTTTGATATGTGTTAGGTCCATATGTGTTTGTGTTGTGTCGTGAATGTGAAAATTAACTTCCACCTCCTCTGTCAGCTCTAGCCACTGAAAAGAAATAAGCGGAGAAATTAGGTCAGTTTAAAAAGCTTATCAGTGTGACGTGGAACTGATCGAGGTCATTAATATTCATGAGCTCTTCAACTTGAGACCGCGCCCACATATTACGTGTAGTTGAGTTAGTTTTCATAACAAGTTACTGCAAGGATGGCTAAACGTTAACCGTACCATATTCGGGCCATTGTTTTTCGTCAAGAGACATCATTCCTATTAAACGAGGTAATCATAACAGTTGCTACATGTTTGGATGTTCAGAAGAACGCTGGATTTGAAGAGAGACTGCGATTAAAAAGCAATGCTCCTCTATCAATATTGGATCCGGACGTAATGGTGGCGCAGCTTATGTGAGTAAAACGCTTTAGTACTATGTGTCACTGTGGTGGCCGGTGTTTTCTCTTCCGAGGGACGCGAATTCATGCTGCACACTCTTTGAAAGGGTTTATGATAAAAGACACGCGAGTGTGTGAGAGTAAAACGCTTTAGTACTATGTGTCACTGTGGCGGCCGGTGTTTTCTCTTCCGAGGGACGCGAATTCATGCTGCACACTCTTTGAAAGGGTTTATGATAAAAGACACGCGAGTGTGTGAGAGTAAAACGCTTTAGTACTATGTGTCACTGTGGCGGCCGGTGTTTTCTCTTCCGAGGGACGCGAATTCATGCTGCACACTCTTTGAAAGGGTTTATGATAGAAGACACGCGTGTTTGTGGGAGTAAAACACTTTAGTACTATGTGTCACTGTGGTGGCCGGTGTTTTCTCTTCCGAGGGACGCGAATTCATGCTGCACACTCTTTGAAAGGGTTTATGATAAAAGACACTCGTGTTTGTGTGAGTTATTAAATGTGATAAAAAAACACATGTGTGTGTTTTTGCATTCGTTACACACGCGTCGAAGGGTTTATGTAAAAGGGTTGTGTGTGTGTGTGTGTGTGTGTGTGTGTGTGTGTGTGTGTGTGTGTGTGTGTGTGTGTGTGTGTGTGTGTGTGTGTGTGTGTGTACCTGGTAATTATCACGTTGTGGGGACCAATTGTCCCCACAAAGATAGGAATACCAGTGTTTTTGTGACCTCGTGGGGACATTTTGATGTCCCCATGAGGAAACAAGCTTATAAATCAAACAGAATGATGTTTATTGAAAATCTAAGGTACAAGAAAGGTTTTTGTGATGGTTGGGGTTAGGGAATGGGGTAGGTAAGGGGAATAGAATATACAGTTTGTACGGTATAAAATGCATTACGTCTATGGAATGTCCCCACAAAACATGGAAACCAGAATGTGTGTGTGTGTGTGTGTGTGTGTGTGTGCTGCTACACGCACAACGAAAGGGTTTACAATAAAAGACACGTGTACGTTTGTGTGTGTGTTTTTGTGCGTGGGTTTACGATAAAAGACAGGCGTGTGTGTGTCAAAAGGGTTTATGATAAAATATGCGCGTGTAAGAAAGACACTGTGTCTTAAGACACTCACTTAACATTAAACTGATTACACATGAGATTAAATTGAAAGTGAGTTTGAACGAAAAACTGTTATCCAATCATAGCAGTGGGCGTTTACTTCCAAGTCGTCAATGCAGCCCGCCTATTAAAACGGATCACTTCTCTAACCAGCCTCAAAATCAGGGTACAAAATAGCCTATTACTTATTGCTTTTGATGTTTTTGGATGTAAAAACCATGCAAACGTCATGAGTAGACCTCAGACAACAGTCTAAAACAATAAAAACGCCAGAGGAAGGGCACCTTTAAACTTACCGCTGAGTTAAGCAGATCTCACTTGACTCTGTCATCTATGTGACGCGCGACAGTCAGCACATGATCATTTCAAATCCGTTTACAAGACAAATGCTGTTGTTGTTTAAAAGTTTACATTGCGTTGTAAAAATGATGAAATCTTCATACATGCTAATTTCATAATGCGAACGTACTAAGGCAAGTTTTTTATTCTGCTATAATGTTTAACACTTATAGCAGTGTTAAATATGTCATTTTACATACAAACTATAATTCTATCTTGACATACATTAGGTTCATGTTGGTCCAATTTGATTCCCTCTCTTGCGCACAGTTGCCGTCGTTGGTCTCACTCTGAGCCTCCTTCCTATCACGAGGTGTTACTGTAAAAAATGCGCTACATATGGCATTTAAAAAACTGGATGGTTTATTTATAGTTCGAATACGGAGATACCCGTTCTCACCAAGATGCGTACAAATGACACGCAGTGTGATTATCGTGCAATAGATACGCCAAATTCCGATTTTGCGTGCATATGATACGCCAGTCCTTCCCATTCACTTATATGGCGAATCGTTTCGTGACGTTTTATTTATTGTTTTCTCATTTGTTTTCTGTTTTTTAAACCATTTTCGCTTGGGTTTAGGGTTAGATTTCACATTTGTTTAAGCAGGTTATTTAATATACAGGTTTCTCTAAGTTTTTATCTATATTTAAGCCATGGTCGCTTGGAGTTGGGGTTAGAGCAGTGGCGTGTTTACCATTTTGGGGGCCCTATGCAAAGTCCAAGAACCAAGGCCCCCCATGCCCCAGCATTACCCAAGGTTTTTCAATTGAATTGCACAACAATAATATTCAGTATATAGAATTAAGTGAGATATATATAAACCAGGTTTATTTTGTTTTACACTGCTTAAAATAACACTAAATTGTTACAGTTTGGTATGACAAAAATTCTTGGTTTAAAAAAAAAATTTTCGCTCCCCTCTCAGATATATCTTTTGCTTGCAAATGTCTTATAGGATGTATTTAAAACAATGTAATTAAAACTGCAACTTCAGTGTCTGACATCTTACTAAAAAAACTAAATGAGGAAAAAAAGGAAGCATTAGATTATGATTCAGACTGATCTAACAAACTGAACTAACAAACACCAGCAAACAATATTGTAAGCTGGTTATTGCTTGAGTTTATGGATGGGAATCACATAACTCTCATGTTCATATTGTAAAAACAAACTTACTGTGTGAGATACAACAAGCATATAGACTAGAAATACACTAAAGATGAGATTTTAATGACAATGATGAGATACAGAATATGATTTATGTATTTTAGACATGATTTAAACCCCTGCGTGGTGTCTTTATCATGTTTCTACCTGTATGAGTGTGGAACAAAAGATGCGTGTCACCGATCAAACCAAACCACCAGTCACAAGTGTGAAGCCCAAAGTCTTTAAAGTAAACTTGATCATCGAGCGAGCGCTCATTCCAGCACTTGTGTGGCTGCTTTTTGTGCGTGCTGTGCAGAGGTGAGCTGTCCCGTAGAGTTCGCTCATCTCGAGGATGCTTGTGCACGCGCGAATATTGTTCTGCGCGCTCGTATCTCTCACTCGCGCGTGGTTTTTGTGCGCGGGACTTTTGGGTCTGTTTAAACGCCATAGCCGCACATATACATCTTGTTCAAAATAATAGCAGTACAATGTGACTAACCAGAATAATCAAGGTTTTTAGTATATTTTTTATTGCTACGTGGCAAACAAGTTACCAGTAGGTTCAGTAGATTCTCAGAAAACAAATGAGACCCAGCATTCATGATATGCACGCTCTTAAGGCTGTGCAATTGGGCAATTAGTTGAATTAGTTGAAAGGGGTGTGTTCAAAAAAATAGCAGTGTGGCATTCAATCACTGAGGTCATCAATTTTGTGAAGAAACAGGTGTGAATCAGGTGGCCCCTATTTAAGGATGAAGCCAACACTTGTTGAACATGCATTTGAAAGCTGAGGAAAATGGGTCGTTCAAGACATTGTTCAGAAGAACAGCGTACTTTGATTAAAAAGTTGATTGGAGAGGGGAAAACCTATAAAGAGGTGCAAAAAATGATAGGCTGTTCAGCTAAAATGATCTCCAATGCCTTAAAATGGAGAGCAAAACCAGAGAGACGTGGAAGAAAACGGAAGACAACCATCAAAATGGATAGAAGAATAACCAGAATGGCAAAGGCTCAGCCAATGATCACCTCCAGGATGATCAAAGACAGTCTGGAGTTACCTGTAAGTACTGTGACAGTTAGAAGACGTCTGTGTGAAGCTAATCTATTTTCAAGAATCCCCCGCAAAGTCCCTCTGTTAAAAAAAAGGCATGTGCAGAAGAGGTTACAATTTGCCAAAGAACACATCAACTGGCCTAAAGAGAAATGGAGGAACATTTTGTGGACTGATGAGAGTAAAATTTTTCTTTTTGGGTCCAAGGGCCACAGGCAGTTTGTGAGACGACCCCCAAACTCTGAATTCAAGCCACAGTACACAGTGAAGACAGTGAAGCATGGAGCATGATATGGGCATGTTTCTCCTACTATGGTGTTGGGCCTATTTATCGCATACCAGGGATCATGGATCAGTTTGCATATGTTAAAATACTTGAAGAGGTCATGTTGCCCTATGCTGAAGAGGACATGCCCTTGAAATGGTTGTTTCAACAAGACAATGACCCAAAACACACTAGTAAACGGGCAAAGTCTTGGTTCCAAACCAACAAAATTAATGTTATGGAGTGGCCAGCCGAATCTCCAGACCTTAATCCAATTGAGAACTTGTGGGGTGATATCAAAAATGCTGTTTCTGAAGCAAAACCAAGAAATGCGAATGAATTGTGGAATGTTGTTAAAGAATCATGGAGTGGAATAACAGCTGAGAGGTGCCACAAGTTGGTTGACTCCATGCCACACAGATGTCAAGCAGTTTTAAAAAACTGTGGTCATACAACTAAATATTAGTTTAGTGATTCACAGGATTGCTAAATCCCAGAAAAAAAATGTTTGTACAAAATAGTTTTGAGTTTGTACAGTCAAAGGTAGACACTGCTATTTTTTTGAACACACCCCTTTCAACTAATTCCCCAATTGCACAGCCTTAAGAGCGTGCATATCATGAATGCTGAGTCTTGTTTGTTTTCTGAGAATCTACTGAACCTACTGGTAACTTGTTTGCCACGTAGCAATAAAAGATATACTAAAAACCTTGATTATTCTGGTTAGTCACATTGTACTGCTATTATTTTGAACAAGACTGTAATTGGTTCGCGCAGCGCAGATCACTCGAGTGGCGCAGTTTCGTCCTTCTTTTGATGAGTTCGGCTTCCCATACTATATGTGCCCTCGCGAGGATATATTATATATTATTCTGCGTGCATACTTGCACATCTCTCGCTCGCGCGTGCTTTATCCGTGCCTATTTGGGTCTGAATAAACGTAACATACTTTCGCACACCATGTGGCCAGTAGGGGGCCCCCCAAGCCCGCGAGGCCCTACGCAATTGCGTGGTTTGCGTGGTGGGTAAACACGCCACTGGGTTAGAGTTGGAGTTTGGGTTAGGATGTCATTTTTATATAACAAAAAGTTGTTCTAACCCTAAACCCAAGCGAAAATGGTAAAAAAAAACAGAAACAAATGAGAAAACAATAAATAAAACGTCACGAAACGATTCGCCATATAAGTGAATGGGAAGGACTGGCGTATCATATGCACGCAAAATCGGAATTTGGCGTATCTATTGCACGATAATCACACTGCGTGTCATTTGTACGCTTTTTGGTGAGAATGCATATTCGAATATCGAATAAAAAGTGACAGCCCTACTGCACGTAGGCCCGATGAAACGGTCAATACATCAAGAGTTTTGATCTTTAAAGGGCATAGGATCACGATTAATTTTGACACATTCAACCACATGTTTGTCCGTGCATACAGAAAATTGCTCGCTTTAGTGCCTTTTTGCAGTTAAATTGTTTAAAATCACTGTTAGCGTTAACATTTGCAAGCCTTTCAAACCCATGCAAATGATCAACTTTCATACTGTTTAAATTTGAGCATTAATCCGCGAATCGCATGCGATCCGTTACACCACTAATTAGTATTAAAAACAAACATCTTGATATACTTGGTAGCCTACAATTTACCGCTTATAATTGAGCATTAGAGACTTGGGCTTGAGTATAGGCTTCTTGTTGGTGGCAAGCTTTGCATTTCTTGAACTTCACCGATATTGCACAGAAATCTTGTCAAAGAACAAAAAATAACGGTATTAACCTGTTACCATTATTTTAAATAAAGATTTCTGTTCCGGAACAAATAAAGTTTCTGGTTTTGTTTCTGTTCCTTGCAAAACATGAAAAGTTTCTGTTTTTTGTTTTCCGTGAACCAGTTCAAAGCCTTGATTCAAACCATTGATCAATACGTACATGTAAAGTATTGAGTCAATACGTTAAGTAGGATGATTTTATGTAGAAAACAACAAATCACAAAAAAATACTATCCTCGGGATTTTCACAATTAACGCACCACACATTTCAAAAGGAAAATGTTATTGCTCAGATGTTGCTTTTTCATAGCTCAGGAGATTTCATAAAGTTCTCATTTGTGTTTCATTTTACACTCAACGTTTTATTCATGTTTTAAATGGTCCATGTGGTTATTTTTAAGTCATACAAGCAAGGTTAACAGTTGATTGTTATCATTTATGATTAGGATCAACTGAAAAAGTGAGATGTAAGCGCTATAACCTTGTGCTAATTTGATGGTCTGGATCAACTCTTCAGAGGACAAGCTAAACCAAATGCCTGATAGGATAGCACAAGTGCTTTTTTACTATATATGGCAACTAAAGATTTGTCAACATTGTAAAGTACTATAAGCACAGCAGCACACAATCACTAATTGTATCACTGAATGAAGCATTCATTGCATACGAAAACTGTTTTTAGCACCACTTTGCTGTGTCTGTGGACTGGAGATGTTGACATGAGCTTTGGCCCTCAAAATGACTAAACAGAACGTAACCAAAAGACTTCATTAATTTAATAAAGCAACTTTACAGTACAGGACAGGACAGGTACGAAAATTAATATTTGTGGAAACTGGCGGTTAGACCTGCTGACCTTGTACGGAAGCTCGGTTGAGTACATAATTACAAATGCGTTTGTGTGTACATATGTGTGTGTGTGTGTGTTGCTTTATTGGGGAGGGGGGTTTAGAGGCTGTGAAGGCTGTTTATTTGACATTGGCCTTGATGTAAATGGTAAAAACATTTCTTTTTCAAATAGATCAATTGTGCGAGTTGTGTCTTTTGCTGCACAATATTCTAATGCACTCATCACTACCACCATGGACTTGTCCTTCAGCTATTCAGCTTCAGGAGTGGTGTCTTGATATGACTTTGCATACAGGCAGCAAATCAATATGCTTTTATATTCTTCTTCAGGAAAGCAATGACATCAGTACACCCCCGTCTGCCTCAGACAAACCCGGTACACTGTTCACAATACGGATGACCCTGGACTTTAATAGGAAAACAAAAATAATAAATTATCACAGGATCTTTAGAAGAAAATGGTGCACAGACATCAAGTTATTGTAAAACTGTCAAACTACAATAGACCGCCATATCGCGGTAGCTCCTATTGTCACCTGTCACACTTACACACCTGCTTGCCTGCCTGTCTCTCTCTCTCTCTCTCTCTCTCTCTCTCTCTCTCTCTCTCTTTCTCTCTTACTATCTATCTATCTATCTATCTATCTATCTATCTATCTATCTATCTATCTATCTATCTATCTATCTATCTATCTATCTATCTATCTATCTATACGTATAGCTTGAGTGCACTCAAGTCGCTTTGGATTAAAGCGTCTCCAAAATGAATGAATGCAAATATAAACTCACTCCCATCATAATATACAGGGGTTATTGCGCCCCCTATGTGAGCAACAGCGAAAGACAGTGGGAGGCGTCCAGTGCCCTTTATAAACTCCAAACTATTTGGCATTTGAGTGGATGATAATACACAGACCTCAGCCGTGCATGGACATATCCACGCGTAAAGCTCATCTTAGTTTCACCAACGAAACATAACTACAACAGCATGGCTTACTTTGACAGCAGCTGCCATTGCAGCGGCGAAAGAAGACAAAACAGCATCTTGTACAACATTTTAAAAAACGACAGCCAGTCTGCGCAACTTGGGAACCAGCCGAGGACCCCGAGGCTCGCCGTCTCCATGCGCGCTTGCGCGTGCGGATCCAAGAGGAAGGTCTCTCTTCGCTCCCCTCAAACCACTTGTAAAGCAGCTTCTGCGGTTCTGGTGAAGACCCTGAAGTTCGTAAAGAACGTTCCGTGTTTTCGGGAGCTGCCCGTGGATGATCAGCACGCGCTGGTGCGGAGCGGCTGGGCGCCACTGCTGGTGCTCGGGATGGCGCAGGACAGCATAGACTTTGAGACCTCGGAGGCTCCAGAACCGAGTATGTTACAACGGATTTTAACTAACGGACAGGACAAACAGGAGAATCAGAGTAATAATGCCGGGGTTGCGTTAACAGATGTTCAGGGTATTAAAATGTTTCTGAGGAAATGCTGGGGACTTGATATAAGTACTAAGGAGTACGCGTATCTGAAAGGAGCGATTCTTTTCAACCCAGGTGAGTCCTGCTTTATTGGCACAATAAAGCTGCCCCTTTATCTTAACAATAATAATGCTTATTTGTTAATATTTAGTGATAAAAGGGGTTGCATTGGTATTAGTATAAACAATAAAATATCATTAAAACTCATTAATAGCCTATTTATGAGTTATAATGATATTTTATTGTTTATTCGTTATTTTAAGAGCTAAAATGCCATTTTATACATATGATCTCATTGTCGTATATATATTTATAATTATTTATAAGATGTTTGTTAATATTAAGGGTTATAATAGGAACTTATAAAATAAAAATAGACCATGAAATCACATTGTCGTATTGATACTTATAGGCTACTGTATATAAATAAATTATTAATAATAATATTAAAAATAAAAAACAATGATTGTATTTATTAATAACAGCTAAAACAGCTAAAACTGGAATTTAAAAATAATAATAAACAGGTAATTTCATAGCTTGGTCACTTAGTATAAATATTTATAAATAATCACAATGTTTATTTGTTAAAATTAAGGGCTAAAATTGTGTAATTTTATAATTAACAGATCAGTTTATGTAAATAGCCTATAAAAAGTTTTTATAAAAAACTTTCATGACATTTCTGACTATTGTCTAAGTATTTTCCACCTTGTGGAAGTGTAGCTATTTCATCACTGCTTACTTTAAGCCTTCTGATGTAGTCGTCTAAGTCTCTTTTTATCTGTTTTCTCCTGAAGATGTTGCAGGGTTGCAGTGTCAACATTACATCCAAGCCCTTCAGAGCGAGGCGCATCAGGCGCTCAATGAGTACGTGAAGATGATTCACCGCGGAGACAGCGCACGATTCTCCAAACTCTTCTGCGCGCTCTCCATGCTCTTATCCATCAATGCCAATGTGGTGGCCGGTCTCTTCTTCAAGCCTGTCATCGGAGGAGTCAACATGGAGGAACTTCTTCTGGAGATGTTTTATGGAAAATAAAACTGTAATGCAGAATCAAAGCTCGGTAAAAATGGCAGTGCGCAGTGGATGGACAAACTTTGAAAATGACAGATTCCTTTTTACACATGATATTTTTATATGATCTATAAGAGCTCTCTCTCTCTCTTTTTGCCTTCTGAGTTGAACTCATTGCTGAATCCAAAGTTGATGATGACGTTTTTCCCATTTTGGGGAAAGAACTTTATAACTTAAGTTGGTTTGTTAACTTGTGCTTTGGTTGGTTGTTTGTTTGTGTTGTACAGCCTTCTGATGAATGTATGTTTATTTCATTCCGGGTGACACTTTATAATAACAGTCATTAACAGAAATGAATTTATAGGCCTATATGTAATGCATATGGTGTTTACACTGCATGTATATTTAATGTAAATATAAAAGCTTAATATATTATCCCAATGTTGCATTGCATTTCTAACTAATTATCTGTTTACCATAATATAATGTGGTGTATGGTATAATGAAGGTTAGAGTTGTTAATGAAAGTTATTATAAAGTGTAACATATCTGAATATTACAAAAATATTGTACATTTTTGTCACCTTATGCAATGACATTATGGAACAATGGGTACACTCCTTTATATTTCCCATCATATTATAGACAGTTATGTATTTTCTGTATTACAACAACATATTATTTCGATAAACGAAATGTCAGTGTGATTACAGACCTAAGCACAAATAGAAAACAGTAATGAAAATAAAATAAACAATAAGGAAAGTAATAATGTTGATATTGTTTCTGAAAAGAGCAAAGGTGTTTAAACATAACTCACTATTGAAATGATACATTTCTGGGGGGAAGGGAGCCAGGAGAATGCTATAAAATCTCAAATTTTAACAGCCTTAACTATTTACCTCATGTTTCTGCTCTGGCCAAACAGGCCTGATCCCTAAAATGTATAGTTACTTTAATCCCTGCATTGGCACTTTAGTGTACTTGTCATACTCTGAAGCAAGTTTTTTACATTTACAGTTATGCATTTGGCAGATGCTTTAATTAATTTTTATCAGGGTGTGTGTTTCCTATCTTCCTTTGTGGTGCTAATGCAATGCTAAATGATCAAATGTATCCCATGTAATGTACTATAAAAGGTCTGCCAAATGCATAAATGTAACACTTCTCCACCCAATAATATCACTAAAAATATATTTGTTTGCTGTTAAAAATCATATTTTTGCTCTGAATTCAGAGTACTCACGCATCACATTTTCAAAAATAAATCCAAAAACACAAAACCACCTATAAAGACTTTTTAGCTCAACAGTTAAGGCAGAATGGTATTGGTAATAAAATAAAATAACTAGGCACTAATTTATATTTACGAAGACCTTGTGGAGCAGTGAGGTGAGATATGATTGTTGAGACATGCCTGAATTCATTCATAACCTCTCCCCAGCCCAATATATGCTGTGACCAAATGCATTTTTTTTATTAATACATTTATGACTTCCACCAATAGGTCTGCTTATAAAGGTCAAGGTGACACAATTTCCTTTACCGTATTTGTACCATATGTACTTTATGCGGTACGAATTGTGGCATAGCTTCAATGCATCTGGCACAAAACAAACCAAAACTTTTCCTTTAGGGATAGCTTGGGGTTTTGATGCACAGTAAACACACACAAATCATGATTATTTCCTTTACCCTCATAAACCTCAACAAATCGGTTTGCCTTGCACTCTTTGTAAGTTTATCCCTTTAAGTCTCTATTGTTGACTCTCAGTGTAGTATTGTCAAAGGCAATGGTCTGGTGTAATGTGATCTGAATGACGACAGGCTACGTTTTGAATGTAACGTCCAGCTCATGGCCCTCTTTCCATTTTTACACATGATGACACCCATAATAATCAGTACATGTGACAAGCCCTGCTTTTTCATCATATGTAAAATCTGATTGGTTAGCTAAAACAGTGTAAGAATTTCCTAAAAAAAACTGTTATTATTGTCCAACATATAGAAATATAAATAATTGGGCCTCCTGTGCAAAATGAGAAATGGAAAAGCTGTAAACATTTTAAAAAGGTGACTTTTTATTACATTATTTGCTTTCACTAAGCATGTTCATAATGACCACACACAACCTAGACAGGTATGTAGAAACATATACGCAAAATCAACATTTTATTTTTAATCATAATATATTTACAGTATACTCTCTTAACAGTCTATACAGAAAAGTCATAATCTATCAGTCCACAAAACAATGGCACCTTCAGTAACTCAAATATTCTTTCGCAAAGGACTTAGCAAAGGAGATAACACCATCCACATCCTTCCAGCTACTCCATGTGCATGTGTTGCCATGATTGCCATTAATGTTCACCATTGTCCAAACATGCAGATCTATAGCGGTAGGTCTTTGCAACAGGAGGTCTCTGAAATATTCCTCTGTTCTCCTTGCCGGCATGAGTCACTGCTCGTTTTTAAACATCCCATCAGGCTGCAGGATAACACATCTGTCTGTGCTTGAGTCATACACTGCAGAGGAACTCTTCTTATTGCTGCTGATGGTGGAAAACAGATGCTATAAGCATATTGTCTTTTCTGATTCACATTGATTTAAAGTTTCTGTAACTCAGTAGAGCATTGCGTTAAAAGTGCAAAAGTAATCGATCCTATGAAAGGGCCGGGTCTACGGGGGGGCTGTGGGGGGCATTGCCCCCCCCAGATTTTCCTTCTGCCCCCCCAAAAATATTCAGCCAACCATAAAATAACGGAGTCTCTTTATACATAAAATATCTTCTGTTGGCAAAGCTAGTGTTTACGGCTCCCACCCATTATTGTCTGATTAGCTTATTCAAGCATTGCAGCTGTCTTCAGCAGTATTTAACTCACATGAAAACTACTACTGTTCTCTATGACGGTGACTAAAAAAAACCTGCATCTTTAAAATATATATCAGAAACGATGCAATTTAGTATTACATAAACGTAATAACACAACACATATTAAAATGAAACTTTTTTTATAGGAAAACATGCCCAAAATAGCACCTTATCCTTCCTTAGACTCACCTCATTACTTATTCATTCAAATACAAAAGCCAATGGCAAGTCTCCAGCGACATTTAATGTGTTTGTTTTAGACGTAGTTCTGTTTGTTAAAATTAGAATATGCAGTTTGGTTGTGGCATACTATATAGTAGATATAATTGATATAAGATGGTTTTACAGTAAATATACAGCATTGTAACAGCTGAGCATTGTGTGCAGTTTTACAATCAAATTTTAGCGTTTTTTTTCATCGTCATCATCTCATTCAGCTCGCGTTTGAGAAAAAACTTCACACACAAAAATCTACAGACATTTAAGTTCAGGAGGAGCTTTCACTCCGCAAGGTCATCGTAAGGTAAAACGTTGTATTTTATAATGTTGCGTTGTATTATAATATCTAGCTTGCTGTGTTATGTACAAAGCAGTGTGAGTTATCTTTGGTCTCTTCGCAAATCCCACTTACAGTATTTTAGGGCTTGTGCTTTTGTCTGGTGCTGTTATAGGCAAACAGGATAACCTTTGACGAATTTGTCATGCATGTCAAATTGCTTTCATGATGTTTCAATATAGATTAGTTAAAGCGTTGTGCTTTGTTGTGATATTTGAGGTTGCTGCAGCAGCATGTATGATAGGGTCAGGAATGAATGAAAATATAGCTTATCACATATCACATTGAAAATGCATTAGTTTAAATGAAGAAAATGTTCGAGAAGTGGAAATAAAGTGCCTAACAAGTGTTTATTAGAAGAAAGGCATATGTTGGGTAGTTATAAGAATGGCTTTAATTTATCTGTAAGTGAAATAATAGATTAAATGCAGTGTACACATTATTAAAATATAGCTATTTGTACAGCTTTGCATTAATATCACCTGCTTGCCTGATTTCATTAACTGTGACTTAATGTGTAAAACTACATTAAGTGTAATCATTATAACATTATAAATCATTATAAATCTAATCGGATCTACTTTTAAAATTTGAACGTGCAAAAGGACATATAAATGGCCCTTTATTTTAAGACATAGCCTATGCAAAATAATATTGGATTGAAATATCCATAATTTTAGTGTATGAATCATTTTAGTCGCGGAATGGCTGCCCACCCAAAAATCCTGACTGCCCCCCCAGTCCAGCAAGCCTAGTACCGGGCCTGGGAAACACATATGCAAAATGGTGTTATAGTAACATCATGTTTGGTATACAGTACTGTATCACCTGTTTATCACCTCATTGATCTGTACTGTAGTGTCTATGCTATCATCCTCAGGACTATACGGCTTTTGAAACCTGTAAATACCGAAAAAATCTATTATGATTTATGATTTTTCATTTTAACCCTGTAGTATGGTAATCTTGTGCAAAGAAAACCTGGGTTCCAGACGCTCTTTAACTTTTGCTATGGATAGGATGTAAGGTCCGATCTGTCGTGCAATGGTTGTCAAATAAGAGTTTTCCAGCTTCAGCTGCAGAAGGTCATGAAGCTGCGCTGTAATTAGACAACTAATTAGTGCACTAATTAGTGCAAATAAAGCTATACAGGCATTGCATAAATGTATGAGCCCTGAGGCAGAACTTACAAGTTACCTTCATATATCTCCTGCTCATTTGTTACTCTTTGAAAGGTCACATCCCATATCTAGAAACAAATCCAGAGGTGATTTGAAAGAATAATATGCTTAAAAGTTCACTAATGCGTTTTAAATGCATCTGAGCCTCACCTCCTCAAACACAGCCCTTTGAGTCTGCACTGCAGAATACTGAGACGCGATCTGTTCATCAATGAGCAAAGACCTTTCCAGGATATCATTCATGGTGTCTGTGTTAATAAGTGAATGATGCTTCGTGAGGTCTCTGTGCAGCTCCTGAACCTCATCCTTCAGCTTCTGGACCTCTGTATGAAGAACCTGGCTTATTAAAACAAACTAGGAATTAATAAATGAAGACATGCTGTTATTTCAAAATGAGATTCAGAATATATAATATAAATATAACATTTAAAAATATATTTTTAAATGCATGCGTGGAATAAAAAAACATCTGATTCGCTTGGTTGCAAAGGTCATGAAATATGCAGCAGCACATGTATTTGGAAAGAGTGAAAGTGTATTAAGTACAAAAGAGATGATCTGAGTGATATGATTTTTTTTTACAAGGTGCAATGGTGACCTTTTTTAGCAGTCTTGGTTTCATACTGTTTTACTAGAAGAATTAGAAAACCTTCATAACAGTTCTAGGCTTTGAAGCAAATCAATATGCTCAAAGACATTAAAAAAGACAAGAAAACAAGACAAGACAAAAGAAAAAGATAGATGCTGAAAACAAACTGACGGATATGCTATGGAAACCTCATATCATCGCTAAACAGCCTATGTGAAAAGATACATTGACCACAGTGCACACACCAGCTTTAACCCCCTAAGACTTGGATGTCCACATATGTGGAAATCAAATTTTATTTTGTTGTTTGCACCATAATACTTAATTCTGTTTAAAAAGTGACACTTTGTAGTTTTTTAACCTTCATAATTGTAGGAGCCATTTATATTCACCCTTAGTTTGGTTTATTTAGTTATTGCTTATTTTGGTCACTAGGGGGAGTATTGCACTGGGTGTATCACGTCACTGGCAAGTAGATATATCTACAGGTGTGGTAATTAGTGAGAAAGGTGTGGATGGTGGGGAACACACGGTTCTTACCGTAGCCGTGAGTCTGCCACAACAATTTATTTATCAGCACAACAGCACTTTATCAATCAACACTGGGCAAAGAATGATTTTATGGTATCTCTTTTGATATATTTATAATAAACGGGAACACCACCCAAAGAGAGCTAAAGAGTCTGGACTTCTTTCTGCTACGCGTTGAGAACACCATGCCATCCATGCTAAGGCTTACCCCGGATTTCCACCGACTGCGGAACGGCTGCGGATCCGTTGCGGAACGGCGGCGGAGTCAATCGGTTTCCATTCAAGTCAATGTGTGTATTTCCACTGACTGCGCTCCGAATCCGTCACAGCTCCGGCCATCCGCAGCCCTCCGGCACAAATACGCAGAGCTTCTATTTTTGACGGATGCCGGACAGCTCCGCAGGGCGGAGCCATGACTTTATCGCGTGATCATACCTGAATTCACGAGAACTCGTGTTTTTTTTATTAAATCTTTGCAATACAAACATTACAAACACACACAAATAAAGTCATTAATACTAAAACAACAAATAATAGACAGGAACAGAGCCAGGGGGAGTTTCAAATAAATACAAGATAGATCATATATAAATGTTTTAGCAGCCTTCTTATTTTTTGAATTTTGGATGAATTTGATGTACTGCTCTGTCTACGCGAGATCTCGTGTTGTGATCTGGGCTGGTTTGTAAAAACGTCATAATTCAACGGCATAATGGGCAGAGACAGAACTAGGTATCATGCGATCATCACGTGAATTTACAAGACCTCATGACCTCGTCACTTCAGCACGCAGCCGCTCTGCAACAAAAACGGAACTGGTGGGTATTGACGGACGGCAGAGTGCGGAGACGTAACGCAGCGGAGCTGATCTGCAGCCGCTCCGCAGTCGGTGGAAATCCGGGGTTAGAGGTTAGCCTCCACAACGTAAGAACCTTTTCCCGATTGTTTGGATCTGGATATTGAAAGGATCGCTTGTCATTGGATTGTTTACCCGTTGAGGAGCCTGGGAGTCTTAATCGAAACATCTGTAAGTCTTCACGTTGTTATCTAGTACAGACTGCAACCACGGAAAGCTGGTGGGTACACTTTCATATTTTCTGCGGATGGAATTGAAAAGTAAACTTGGACCTTTGAAACTAAATTGAAATACTGTTTCAGTGCTGTGGCTTTGTAATATTAGGCTACTTGTGCTGTTAGTTGAAAGTCCTGTGTTGTGAGTTCTATAGGCTGTCTCCGCACAAGTAAGGTTATTGTGCTGTTTCATCGAGCGCTTGAATTTAATGCGCTTAACACACAATGAGTGCAGAGGAAGAACAATTGTTTGACAATGCCAAAGGCACTTTGGCGGTTACAGGTGAAAATAATTATCCTGATAAACCTAGTTCGGTTGTTGATGACTTAGGGAAACGCACAAGAAAATTAACTGCTAAAGGACTTACAATGCTGTTTGAAAACCTGCAGAAAAAACGTAAATCCCAACTTGTGCAAGTTAATAAAATCAAGCAAAGGATTAATGAGCTTTTAACTGGAAAAGTGACATCTCAAACTGTGTCTGATGTGAAGAAATGTTTAAACAAATATACCATGTTGTGTAAAGAGGTTTTAGAAACTCAAACTACATTGTTGGAAATGCCTATGCCAGACCTTGAATATGACAAACAACAAAATTGGTTTGCACAGAAACTAAATGGAATGAATACATTTGAGAATGATGTGAAGCAATGGTTGGCTGATACTGCTGTGAAAAGGGATGATGAGACTCTTGATGTGCTGTCTATAATAAATTCTGATATAAGGCCTGAGGATAGTATATCCAATGTTTCAAGTAAAGGGTCAAAACATAAAGGTCGCTCTTCTGTTCATTCAAAGGCTTCCAGTCTTAGTTCTGTACATCTAAAGGCAAAGGCTGAAAGGGCTGCACTTTTACAGTCTGCAGCAGCTTTGAGAAAAATGCATGATCTTGATGCTGAAGAAGCAGCCCTTCAAATTGAAAAGGCAAAACTGAGAAGGAAAAGAGAGCAGCTAGAGGTTGAGGCCAAGTTGGCTGCTGCTACAGCTAAATTGACTGTGTTTGAAAATGTATGTGGTGTTAAAGATGTGGATGAGTATGAAGAGGATAATGGAGAAGATGCTATGAATGCCTATTTGCATGCTCACTTGAAATCACAAACATCAAGTTTATTGAACACAGCTTCTGTCTCGCAACTTCCTAAAACTGTCTGTTTCCAACAGGACCATTCTCTGCCATTGACTGTACGACCTAAAGAAAGGCTGCATATTCCACAAGCCCAGCCTTCAGTAAGATCTAGTAACACTTTGTCCTCAGTGTCATATGTGCCATCTTGTTACAGGTCCGAAGTACAGGGGAATGCCCCGGGACCCAGATCCACCAACGTTGCACCAGGACTTCAGCCGTCAACTTCACAAGGGAGTACAAGTATGCAATTACAGCCTCGTCCTCATTCCTGTCTTGACAATGTTCAACATCCTACTTTGTATGACCTTATGCAACAGCAAACTAACATCACTGCTCAGCTGGTTCAGAACCAAGCTTTAGCTTCTCTTCCTCCACGGGCTATCCCAGAGTTTGATGGTGATCCACTTAAATATGCTGCCTTCATTAGAGCTTTTGAACAAGCTATTGAAAAGAAAACTACAGATAAACAAGAATGTCTTTATTATCTCGATCAATACACCAGAGGGCAGCCAAGAGAACTTGTTCGGAGTTGCTATAACATGGTTTCTGGCCAGGGCTATGAGAGAGCAAAGAATCTATTAAAGGAACACTTTGGCAACGAAATGAAAATTGCTGTAGCTTATATAGAGAAGGCTATGACGTGGCCAACAATGAGAGTCGATGACACTAATGCTCTGCAGTCTTTTTCAATCTTTTTAAGGGATTGTTGCAATGTTATGGAAGATTTACAGCATATGGAGGAGATGAACGTTCCATCTAATCTTCGCCTTATAATGATGAAGTTGCCATATAAACTGAGGGAAAAATGGAGATCCGTTGCCTGCGAGCTACAGGAGCGTCGTGGTTACAGAGCTATGTTCCCAGACTTTGTGGCCTTCATTGAGCGTCAGGTAAAGATCCTGTCTGACCCTCTCTTTAGTGATCCACAGGGTATGCCGTCAGAACCTTACTTTAAATCTAAGGGCAGACATACTGGAAGAGGCCAAGCTACTGTTGCTGCTATTAATACTGCCTCAGGACCAACTACATCAGCAGCTTGGCACCAACAGGCTAGAGGCCCAGCTTCACAGAAAAACAATGAAGAATTGTGCTGTGTGTGTAAGAGCCAACATACGCTGGAGAAATGTTCACAGCTTTATGAGATGACGCACAGGGAAAAATTGGATGCTCTGAAAGTAGCCAGAGTGTGTTTCAGCTGTCTGAGGAGAGGTCATATGAGCAGAGAATGTGACAAGCCTTCAACATGCGATATCTGTTTACGCAAACATCCAACTGTCCTACACAATGACTCTAAGGCTAAAATACAGGAAGTGTCAGTCAACAATGCCCTTGTGTCAATGGAGACATGTGGCCATACTGGGGCCGGAAGTGATGAAAGTGTTCTCTCTATTGTGCCTGTACAGGTGAAGGCTAAGTCCGGGAGCACGGTTGTGAACACCTATGCCTTTCTAGACCCTGGAAGTTCAGCCTCTTTCTGTACTCAACATCTCATGAGAAAACTGAATCTTTCAGGAGTCAAGACTAACATTCTTCTTCGTACCCTTGGTCAAGAGAGGTCTGTAGACACATTCTTGCTTACTGGTCTCGAGGTTTCCAGCTTGAATGAAGAAAACTTCCTGGACTTACCTGAAGTCTATACTCAGAGGACCATGCCTGTGAGCAGGAATAATATTCTCACTCGACAGGACCTAGAGGGATGGAAATACCTTGAAGGCATTAATGTTCCCAGTCTTGAGGCAGAGGTGGAATTATTGATAGGCACCAATGCGCCAAAGCTTATGGAACCATGGGAAATAATAAATAGCCAAGGTGAAGGACCATATGCTGTAAGGACCCTTCTGGGGTGGGTCGTAAATGGTTCATTGAGAGGTGGTGAGCAGTGCAAGGGCAAGTTTGGCCGGCCTGCCGTCACTGCCAATAGGATCTCAGTCGCCAAGCTACATGACTTATTGGTTGCTCAATACAATCAGGAGTTTAATGAAAAATCAGATGATGTGTGTCTTTCCAGAGAGGATCAAAGGTTCATGCAGATAATGGAGTCCTCAATTCAGCTCGATGAAGGACATTATCGCTTTGACTTGCCTTTTAAGGCTGAAGATGTCATCCTGCCAAATAATTACAGCATTGCAGAGCAGCGTCTCCTAAGTCTTTATAGGAAGTTCAAGAGAAACAAAGATTATCATCAGGAGTACACAGCTTTCCTCTCTGAAGTCATTAAAAAGGGTCATGCTGAGCTTGTTCCACACCAGCAGTTGAGGCGAGCTGACGGCAAGGTGTGGTATATTCCTCATCACGGGGTATATCATCCGAAAAAGAAAACCCTTAGAGTTGTTTTTGACTGTGCTACTGTGTTTAAAGGAATTTCATTGAATTCACAGCTGTTGCAGGGGCCTTACCTCACAAGCACCTTACTCGGCGTACTTACCAGGTTTCGAGAGGAACGTGTAGCACTGATGGCAGACATTCAAGCCATGTTCCATCAGGTGATGGTGTCTCCAGAACACACAGACTTTTTACGCTTCTTGTGGTATCCTGATGGCGATATGAGTCAAGCTCCAAGGCAATACCGGATGAGAGTTCACCTTTTTGGGGCCGTGTCTTCGCCCAGCTGTGCGAATTATGCATTGAGGAGAATTGTGCAAGACTATGAAGACAACTTTGAACCTAGCGTTCTGAACACAATACTTCAAAATTTCTACATGGATGATTGTCTAAAATCTGTGGCATCAGAGGACAAAGCCATAAAAATGGTGCATGAATTGACTGAAGCTTGTGCAAAGGGAGGATTTCGCCTGTTGAAATGGACAAGCAACAGCAGTTCGGTCTTGGCCAGTTTTCCTGAGCTACAGCGTTCTAAGACCACTAGGGGGCTCGACCTGGATCAAAGGGAAAGTTCTGTTGAAACAGCTCTTGGTCTTCACTGGTGCATAGATGCAGACGTTCTGACCTTTAGGATAGCCATAAAAGAGCGTCCACATACAAGGCGTGGCATATTGTCTGTGGTGTCATCTATCTATGATCCTTTGGGTTTTCTTGCACCATTTACTTTACCTGTTAAAAGAATGCTGCAGGAGATGTGCAGGCTGAACATCAGCTGGGATGCTAGCATACCTCGTGTCTTCTCAGAGCAGTGGTCTAAATGGCTGGCTAGTCTCCATCACATCACTAAATTTACAGTGGAACGGTGCATCAAGCCAAAGGATTTTGGAACACCTACTCATCTGCAGATGCATCACTTTTCCGACGCTAGTGAGTATGGCTACGGTACTGTATCATATCTGAGGATGGAAAATGAGAGAAATCATGTCAGTATTGGTTTTATTTTGGGCAAGGCCAGGGTCGCTCCTTTAAAGCAAACAACGATTCCTCGTCTTGAGTTGACTGCTGCTGTCCTGGCTGTCCGAGTGGACAAGATGCTGAAGAGGGAGTTGCAGCTGGATCTACGCCCATCAGTGTTCTGGACAGATAGCACAACTGTCTTGAAGTATATTGGAAATGAGACCAGAAGATTTCATACGTTCGTGGCAAACAGGGTGGCTGTAATCAGAAATGAAACGCATGTTGCACAGTGGAGACACATTGGTACAAGACTGAATCCAGCAGATGAAGCATCTAGAGGTTTAAGTGTTGAAGAATTCCTTGCATGTCAGCGGTGGCTGAAGGGACCAGAATTTCTCTTGAGGAGGGAAGCTGAATGGCCTAAGACTATCATGGAACGACCTTGGATTCCTGTGGATGACCCTGAGGTGAAGAAAGACCTGCTGGTGAATGCCTTTGTCTCCCATAGTCCACTGAATCCAACAAAGGTGTTTTTAAATCACTTTTCAGATTT